>NW_005841830.1:6921532-6922254 GCF_000455745.1 Alligator sinensis
GGGGGGGACGACAGGCAGGGTGGTTAGTGGAAAAGGGTTGCTTTTTTTTTTTTAATCTTTGCAACTCTTAATCTCAGCACTTCCCCTTCTCCCTGCCTCCCCCCCTCCCCACCCCTCCTAAATAAGGGATCAAATAATGCGAAAAGCAGTGTGCACATATTTGTTGAATGGGATGAGCAATTAGAGGGTGGAATATTATTGTGATCTTAACGAGCCTCGTTAAAGCTAAAGGAGATATGGGGGGAAAGTAAATGGGCCAGGCTGGGATACACGTTCGGATAAAGGGCTCCTAACTGAGACAATTTACACATGATTTGCACGTAGTTTCACTTCATTCTGCCTATCTGAGCACTAATAGTGCCGGGGAAGAAAAGAAAGATGAGATCATTAGACCCATCCTCATGCCGGTGACCCTCCCCGAAGCAGCACGTACAGTACATTCTGGGTTCAGCCCTGGTTCCCTGAAGACGCTCCCTGGCTCTCTCTCTCCCTCTCTCCTCCCTGGCTGCCGGGGGTACCTGCTAAAATTCAAGTTGAACAGGCTCTTGGCAGTCCCCTGCAGCGAAGCAGGGCTGCCAGGACTGTCCCTGCTCCGAGCTGGCCCTCTTCGGGAGGTGGAAAGGGGCTGTCATTTGGAGAAAGAAACCACTCCGCATAACTGGCATGGCAGACCCTCTTCCACCTTCCTTTTTCAGCTCTTTCCCTCTTTCCCCCTCTTTCCC
>NW_005841830.1:6922285-6923513 GCF_000455745.1 Alligator sinensis
TGTTTGCCCCCCCCCTTGCTCTTTCTTTCTCTCATCCTTTCTTTCTCTCTTCCTCCCTCCCTTCCTTCCCATCTTCCCCCAACAGTCGGCCACTCGCAAACAGAGCAGCCCAGGCTTTACCAGCCATTCCCCACTCTCACATACAATTTCTGCCCCAAACTTTGCGGGGGGTGGGGGCGGGGAGTTAATTTCAAATGCAAAATAAATTTCTTTTTTTTTTCTCCCCCCCCCCCCTCCAAAGTGCAGGCAAAGAAGTCCAGCGGCTGTTTTGAACCCACATCTCAGCAACCACTTGCTGGGCTCCTGGACCTTGCTACCCTGCAACTATATTTATTATTAGGTATGTTGCTTTTAAGAAGATTTAATCAGCATCTTGAGCTGGTAACTCTTTTGTTTAGTTTCTGTAGCTATGGAAGTGTGATTTACAGAGATTTGTACGGGTCATGGACATCTTTCCAGACTTACTGTGTATATTTAGACAGGACTTTGCTTGGTGTTAAAAAGTGTATATTTTGAATAGGTTCACACACAGTAGCAAACAATACCGACATTGTAAAGCCATGTACAACGAGTATTGAAACGCAGCATCCAGACTTCAACTAATCTGCCCTCAATAAAGCTGAAATAATTATCCTAAGCCGCCTTTCTAGAAGAAAAATCATTGAGGAATTCAAAACTTTTTTAAAGATCTTTTCTGCATTCCGATGCAGATCTAGGGGGTGAGGCGTGGAGCCCAAACTACTTTCAGACATCAATGGAGGGGAGAAGGAGGGAGGGTGGAGGGGGAAAGAGATATTACAATTAAAATGTGAAAACATAGCGTGACTTGCCCTATCCGACGGATAATAATAATACTGCAATGGGTGGTAGAAGTTCTTTAGCTGGACTCCAAACTGGTTGTGATCCTTTCACAGCGCGCTCTTCATGAAATAATTCCAAGTGGCAGATGAATAGGTCCAGTTGGAAAAGCTGCTGGACTGGAAGAACTTCGCTGGATTACACATTCATCTCATTTCCACCAAACTGTCATCGGTGTGCTACATTGGTTCATATGCATCAGGGAAAGAACGCGCCCTCTTAATTTTTAGTGATCTGCTTAAACACTTCTGTTAACATATTTTTGGGGAAAAACTTTGCTTTCTTCTCCCTCCCCCCCCCCCCTTCCCCTTCCTGGCTCATATTTCCAGTTCCCCAGCTCAGGAGGGAGAAAGAGCAAGGCTGCTCAGGC
>NW_005841830.1:6923523-6924856 GCF_000455745.1 Alligator sinensis
CTGGCTCATATTTCCAGTTCCACAGCTCAGGAGGGAGAAAGAGAGAGACTGCTCAGCCCCTATACAACCAGACTCGAAGGTATTAATTGTACAACAATATGTTTAGCCAAAGATTTTAATACAGAAAAAAATCTTTTCTTTGTAATCCTTTCCTTTTAAGTAAAGGATTACCAAGGGGGGGGGGGAGGAATTCCTGCGGGGTGGGGGTGTAATATTTCATTCAGTTTTCTTTAAGCTGCATATTAAAGGACACCCAAATGCATTTGAAGAATCGTTAAAAAAAAACCAAAACAACCCAACACCTTCCTGGGTCTCCCAGTGCCCCCACAGGGTCTCTCTGTGTCCCCACGGGGTCTCGCTGTGTCCCCAAGGCTGCAAGGATGCGCTCAGGACCAGGGGTCCCGGGGAACTTTGCAAAGCCAGCCTTCGCCTTTGCCCTTGCTTGGTTTCGGGAGCAAGCGGAGCTTCCCTCTCTGCTGGGAATCTGCCTTGCCAAACAGGAGCTCTTCAAGCGGGGCTCTTGAATAAAAACACGCAGCCCCGAGGTGCCCAGCAGCTAAAAGCGAGGTCTGGGCTAGCCCTTGCGCTCGGGCGCGCAGCAGCCCCCGGGCGCTGCCAGCACGGCTGTGGTTCCCGCCGCCTCCAGCGCCTGGGCACGGCCAGGGGCTCGGGGCTGCAGCTCTCCCCTAAGCCTGTTAGGGACACATTCTCCTGCCCTGAAATGTGCAAGCGGAGCATTGTCGGCGCTCCAGCTTTGTGCGAGGAGGCCAGGGTGTAAATGGCTTTTAATGACTACAGCTGCTGGCTGGGAGCTGTCAATGCCATGGGCTCATTGAGCGCCTGCGAGCGCGCGGCGCGGTGCTGCCTGCGCCCGGCCGGGCGGCGGAGCCGCTTCCCCCCGCCGCTGGGTCGGTGCAGGGGTGCAAGGCAATGCCAGGAGGTGCCCCCCGCGGCCGGGCATCTTTGGTGTGCGCGGGAGCTAAACTGCATTTAACCTCAATCGGGGTTTATCCCACGGGCTTCATTGTTGCAGCTCCCGGGGGGCCCCGGGGGGCTTTGCAGGGCAGGGACACAGCTCTGCTTGCTCCTGCCCCCAGCCGCCCCTCCTGGCTGGCCAGGCGATGGCCCCAGCCTGGGAGCTGAACGCTTGCTTTGCACTGCCTCTTTGGAGCCGGAGCTCCCGCTAGGCTGGGCTTCTCCTCTGCCCAGCGCCTCGCTCGGCTGGCTCCAGTGCCCCGGCTGGGGACAGGGCAGCCCTGAGCACCCAGTCCCACGGAGGCAATCACGAGAGAGAGAGAGAGAGAGGAGTGGACAGGAGGGGGGGGGGGGGGGG
>NW_005841830.1:6924866-6927322 GCF_000455745.1 Alligator sinensis
TGGGGGGGGGGCAGGTAAAGGAGGCAGGATCGCAGCCCTGTCATTTTTTTTTCTGGGGATCTAATTGAATTTTTGTCCTTCTCAAGTGGCAGGCGCTGATAATACTGTGCAGCTGCGTTAGTTTAAAATATTCTCTCTCTCTCCCTCTCTTTTTTTAGTCACGATTTCCCAAGATAAATGAATGCGCATTTGATGTCTGTGTAAGATCTGGCCCACTCTGGCTTGTGTAATTCAATCCTGTTGATGTCATGCGGGCGCTAGATGTTGGGCGAAAATGGGGGCAAAAGATTTTGAACGGCTTTTGGTGGGTTTAAGAGGCAGGAGGGGCATTTTATTACCGGCCCCGAACAATATGTAAGCTCCAGCATTAAGCTCCTGCTCTGATGAAACCCATCACTTGGTGGAAAAGGGGAAATCTCTCTCTTGTGAAGGCCAAAAAACCAGGAAAAGCCTACCACTCAGACTTGTTCCGATTTTATGATCCGGAGTTCGGCAAGCCGCAAACTTTTCGATTAGACACGTGGATCAAATGCCATCTCCAGGGCAGGGCGTTGCGGAAGATACACTTGAATCAGCTTCCTAGTTTTGAAAGGATCGGGCTAGCAGCGTAAGCACAAATGTATCAACTTGCTACTTATTAAATACAACTCGTAATGATGCGGCATTATCAACAAGGGACACTTGATTGATTGATCTAGGGATGATATATACGCTGTACATCTAAATTAAATATTAAGTGAAATACTTAGCTCTAATTAGATATTGTAACCCAGCAATAGAAACTTGTAGAAATAAAATTACAGGAAAAAAAAAACCCAGCCTAGAAAATGGTACACCGATGCAAGTAGCATGTTTAACCGTCATGTGTACAGATGCTGACATATTAACAACAACCAGCAACTTTGAAATGATTGACGTGTCATTAAGCCATCAGGCTGATTTTAATAATTCTGTCAAAAACACGGAACATGGTAGGCAACTTTATTTATTTATTTATTTGCATGAGAAGCCGGTGAAAATATAATTAGGGAGGGCGGGGAGGGGGGACGCTAGGTTTCCTAGTTGCCTTTCCTTGGTTAAGGATTTAACCAACGGGGGGAAAAAACAGCCATAAAAAACCCAATCCTTCCTTGGAGATAAGGTTTTCGGAGAGGGCTGGATCCCTTCTTACGCGATTGTGCCTTTAAAAGGTAAACAAGGACACAGTTGCTTCAACTTTCCTCTTTAATAAAAAGTTCCTGGTGAGACGGAAAATTTGAATATTTTATCAATCTCTTTTAGTGACCCTCATTAGGTGGGCATCCTGCTAAGGCCCTGGCGTTACAAGAAAGCTGCCCAATCAGAGCATTTGCACGCCTTGTTAGCGATGGTTAATGAAGCTTCCCCATACACTGAAAGAAAGGCCCCCTCAATGTAGATTTACCTTATGTCAACTCGTTACTTCTAATGAATCGCATCAAAATTCTTCCCTGAATGGGACTGAAGCCCAGAGAACCTGCAGCCCCCGCGTTTCACTTCCTTAAAGAAGAGTTTAAACATGCCAGACAGCAGAGCATCTGAGGTCTAGGTGACAACACGCATTTACTGGAAGGAAAAGAGGGAGAGGGAGAGAAAGCCCCTCTCGCCGCTGTAGCATGAGGGCAGGCTGGACGTGGCCCCTTTAAGCCCGGACAATCACACATTCCGTAGGAAAGGGGTATGGAAACAATTGGAGCGCTGCCTGTCCGCACGTTCGGGGGCGAGCTGGATCGAATTAGAGACGCTTCGCTGCTATCAGGTAGACGTTTGCTCTTTGCCTATCGTTTCTAGCCTTTGCGCCCTTCCTCCCTCTGGGCTAGCATTTTAAAATCAATTAGTATTTTCAATTCTGGAGGTAAATTATTCCAACCAATGTTTGGAAGACCCTGAGGGAGAATCGGGCCATGACAAAAGGTTTGATTAGCTTTCTTTTCCCCCAAAAGCAACAAAGGCACAGGGCTGGGAGAACAATCCACTACATCAGTGCCTGCCCAATTAGATGAAAGTCATTAGCCTCTTGGAGTAAGCCCTACCTTTAAAATCAAACGGGGGGGAAAGAAGGAGGTGTTTTCTGATAACCGTGGCGGTAGGATTTAAAACAAAGTAAGCCCCCAGCCCCTCTCCGGGCCGCACCACTTAGTCCACCAGGCATGTGTGCTCAGTCTAAACAATAGCAAATCCGTAATGCAGATTATAACATTCACTGATTCGGATCCATTATCTGCCCACTACACCTTCTATATATTGATTTCCATATACTTTCCATTGCTCTCAATGACTGAGCAAAGCTTCAAGTCAAGAGAGTGCGTCACAGAGGAGCACTGCTTGAACTGCACCTCACAATGACAAGACTGTGCCAGGGGTAAACATGAAGGGCTCCCACCTTTACAATGTCGCTGTGAACAAGCACATAAAGTACACGGAGCTATCACCCAATT
>NW_005841830.1:6927353-6962932 GCF_000455745.1 Alligator sinensis
AGAGACGAATTTGGGACTAGTTTCCCCTTTGTCCCTTAGTGCAGCTAGTGTATTTCAAGGGGCGCCCAGATCGCAGCATAAATCTGCAGGGAAAGCTGCCCCTGCAAACTCTGGCGAACAGAGCCAGCCGGCACAGATCACCAGCCCGTGGCCCTTCGCCTGCAGCAGGCTCTCTCTCTCCCCAGGAGGAGCCTGAAAGACTTAGGCTGCTGCTGAAGGCTGAGCTAAAAAAAAACACCCAACATTGCTGTTCCTTAACTCTGCATCTTAGCAGACAAGAGAGAGAACCTTTTAACCCCCAAGCGAGGACCCTCTGGAAGGTAAGTTCCTATTCGGAAGAAGACTACTTCTTCACGATCTCAGCCATACCGTGGGTGCTTGCCTATGTGTCTGTGTGTGTCAGAGTGAGAGAGAGGAAAATATGACCTTAGCTAAAAGTCTAAAGAAATAGAGACATCAAATAGAGACGTTTATCTGATTTTTTTAAAAACTATTCTTAAAAGAACTGCAGAAGAAAACGTGCCTGAGAGTTGAAGGCAGGCGGGTCTGAACTCCACCAGAAGACTTGGACCCGTCCCTTTTCTGTTTTTAACCTTCCTGTCCTGAACATTGCTCCACTTCGCCAGTGAAAGGCAAACAGGCATCTAGGTGGTTAAATAAAGTGTCAAAAGCAGAGAAGCCAGAAGGGGGTATGGGAGATAAACTAATTGCTTTTATATGCACCCCCCAAACCAGCTATTCCGACTCCGGATGGGCTGGCAAAGTGTATAATGATGTTTTAATATTTAGCTGTTCCTCTCCTTCATTTACTTTAATTAAGACAGCCTCGAATATATGCACAATCTCCCGACCCGATATTCTCTAGCTAATATGTGAAACTTTAAATATCAGCAGGTGCAAGTTTGCCCTACACAAGGCTATAAAATGACGCAGAAACGCAAGAGAATGAGAAGCTGGCCGTTGTATTGTGATTCCAAAAAGGCGAAACTGCACTATACAAAATCAACAATTTCCCTTTTTTTCTTTCTTTTTTTTTTGCTAAGTGTCAGATTCTCCTTAATGATGCCGTAGGTGAAGCTGTTTCATGCTGGACAAATGTGTATTGTTCTTTCTCATGTAAATTACCATTCACTTGACCCCATGTTAGTGCATAAATGCTCATTCGTGGATCACAGGGAAACTTACTTCAAATACAGAACTGAACAAACACTGAACAGAACCCGAAGGGAATTAAGATGAGTAGTTGTCTTCATTTTAAGAGTGCTTTCGAAGAGCAGTAACTAAAAATGCAGCCTTTGGGAAATGTCAAGAACTGGGAATTATTTAAAAAGAAAAAGAAGTTATACTTTTTCGGATTTCACACCAAGTGATTTAAATTCATTTCCCCGAACAAAGTTAAAGAAGGGGGAGACGCATGGGAGAGCTAGACGCACAAAAGACTTCCGAGTAACAAGTATGCTAAGGCAGACTTTAAAACAGTAAAACAAATTAAGGTATTTGACGATCGTGCGAAGCAGAAACGAAGGCTGTGTAGAGATGCAGTTCGCAATTGCCGTTTTCACAGATAAACATACCTTTGGAGTGGAATGACATGATATATTATTTTGACACAGCATGAAGGAGTTTCTGCAGATAGAGAGATGCAGATATAGGCGAACGCAGATATACCGGCTCGTTTATAAATTAGTGGTTACATGTGGAATGAAACCAGAGAGGCACAGGCACTACAAAGCTGGAAAATACCCCATAGGTAAAGTGCTGCTCTCAGGTCGGTGTAATATTTAACTGCTAGAGATTATTAGAAATCAAATACAAATTCGCCATGCATTGACCCATTAGAGGATTTAGCAATGAGGAGCGAGAGATTTTCCAGGGCCTTTGTCACTAATGTTTCAATGCTATGCGCTAACTTTAAGAAAGTGTCAGTAGAATAACAAATTGAGGGCATGAAAGGCCAGAGAGAGAAAGCAAGCAAGGATGCTCTTGACTTCTTAGCAGTTGCTTAGAAAGGATCTCGAGCTTAATATGAGGGCTCAATCAGTGGAGAGCACAAAGCTGGGAAAAGGGGAAGAAAAAAGTTGGACTCAGCACGTGCAGTTTGGTCAAGTCGCTTGATTGAGCACTGAATAAAAAACTCCAAGGCTCAGAGCCTTTCAGTGCAAAATCACTTTCTGCCTTCCAACTTTTCCAACTAATGTGTGGCTGCCACTGACAAAAACCCATAGTCAAGGGAGAGAGCAAGTGCCTTGGGAGTGCCAGGGTAAGTCTTAAAAAAAAAAAGAGAAAGAAAAATAAAGAAAGAAGGAAGGAAGAAAAAAATGTGTATTATATTGAAGGATTAAGTGCTGTAGTATTATCCGCGTCCTCAGCTAACTCCACCTAGCCCGTGGAATGACATAGATCGCCACACGTGTACACCCGCACTGTGTACACACCCTGCACGTCTGTGAGGGCATATACGCGCTACATTTGTGCGTTTGCGGTTTGTGCGAATTAAAATCGGCGAGATTTCTATGAGGGGTGGGGGGTTTGCCTAGAACATCCCTGCTTTCGCCAGACACCCCTATTAGCGGCACAGACAGACAAACAGACACAGATAGGTCATAATTTAGCCATTTAATAGACGTGGAGCAGTACATTTTCTTGAAAGACTCTGTTATCAAACTCAGCCCTTCCTTAAAGAAGCAGCCGATTTTAAAGCCAGGCTGTAAAGATTTTTAACAGCTTAGCGAATATCACAGATAAGGGAAATCTGGAAGATGCTGCTAGGACATCAACCCTTAATGGGCTTCTCCACTGGGGAAGGGAACTTCATCCTGCTCCCTGTGCGTATTATGCTGTAAACAGAATTCGATATATGTTCTAATCTTCCTGTGTGACAGAGCTGTTTAAGTGTATACCATGCCTACATGCTTTGTATCAAGACCAAAAGGATCCATTGTTGAAAGAAAACTATTCAAAATCTTTCATCTGATAGAAACGATCCGGCAACTGTGAGGCAGCTACAGTACAATGGTTCTGTCTACATAATAGTATCTCATAAAAATACAGCGTGTCAGCGCAACAAAAAGTTAAAAGTCTTCACCGTATCCATCTTATACATTGCGCGTCGTCAAGAAGAGGTTAACCTTGCCTGTACCCCGCTATTAACGGCACGCAGCACTTGCAAATCGAGGGCACGGTGATTGAAATCCCAGACTCTGGGTCCAGAAAGTGGGGGGGGAGGGGCGGGGAGCGCTTTCTTACCTGCTGCAAGGTAAGCCAGGTGAAGGCCAGGAAAGGTGTCATGACCTGAGGGTGAATATTCATTAGGAAGAGGAGATTCCTCTTCTAAGACCCGGTCTATTTTCTTTGGAATGCAATAGCGCGCAGCCTAATCTCTTATCAAGATGTAGATTAGGAGAGAGATTATACCTCATGTTTTCTTGCTTCAACCACTTTCTCGATGGGACCGAGGGGCGGGGGGGATGGGGGGACTCATGGGATGCACTCTACACTGCAAGAGAAGTGTGCTGCTTGGCAGCCCCCATCACGACGGGCAAGGGCAAGTTGACGAAGGTCATTAGCAGCTCTGCCTGCCTGTGTCTCTCTTTTGGACAGAGGCCGGTCGGGGATGGCGTTGTTGCTGCTGAACAAAATCCTGGGAGACCCAGTTGTTCCTCCCAAACCCGCCGGCTCCCTCCCTCTGAGGAGCAGCAGCTTCCCCAGAGCAGCTGAGAACGGCGCTTCCGTGCCCTAATAGGGTCACCAAGGAGGGCTTTAGCCTTGTCACTTCCAGCCAGGAGGCATCTCCCACCCTGAGCTCCTGCTGCGTCGCAGGCGGCGGGCACAGCTGGCCTGGGAACACTGCCCCTGGCTCCCTGCCCGGGTGATTTGCACCGCGAAGAGGGTGCCTGGGTAAGAAGGTTTTCTTCTGGGCTGGGTACCACCCTTGTCCCCAGGGGTTGTCCCTGGCTCCCAGCCGGAGGGCCAGGCAGGGAGGCCTGCAAGGCTGGGGCAGGAAGCAGACACCTTGCCTGATGTGACCTCCAGGGTCCCTGCAGGGGGATGCGGGATGGGGACCTGGCTTGGTTCTCCCGTGGGCCACATCAGCCCAGAGACCCCGCCGGCTCCTCTCCGCGCTGCTGGGGGTGTCTCTAGCATATTGAAGACTGCTGGGATCCCAGATTGCCCTAACTTTTTTTTATTATTATTATTTATTTTTTATTCTATTTTTTACGTTTAAATCTCGCTTGCGAGTTAGCTGCTCAGTGACAGCCCCCCCTCCCCCCCACCTCCCCATCTTAATGGCCCTTGTCCTCCTCGCCAGTAGAGCCATCCTTTCCCAGAAATTCCCGCCCAGTCCAAAGGCCCGTGGGCTGATCAGCCAGCTCCCACGCCCAGCCCCGCTCTGCTCCCACCCTTGCCTGGCTGGGACCGACCCGACTAGGCTAGGTCTTGATGAGAAGGGGGGAGACAAGCAAGCAAACCAACGGGCAAACAGACGCCAAAGCCCGGCTGCTGGGAGCTCTGCCCTTCCTGGTGGAGAAGTTACAAAAGATAGGAGAAAAAAGAAAAAGCAGTGCTTTCCTCCCTAGAGGAGACCCTGCCTGCTTCGCACAGCTCTCAGGGACTCTTGTGTCCCTTGACACCTGCCGCAGAACCACAGATTCCCTTTCTGGAAAGTTTGGCTGTTAGCATCCCCGACGGGCACTGGGGCTGCCTGCAGGGCTCCCTCCCATATCCTCCTGCCCGATGCGGTCCCAGAGAAGCAGCAACATCTATAACAAAGCCCCCCTCCTCCCCCTTTCCAGGCATACAAATGTCCATTGTAATGCTGCGCTTTCCCAGATTTTTTGATCCTGTTTTCCAGGCTTCAGCTAGCGAAGGTCAGAGGGAGAGGTCGTGGCTCTGCACCCCCTATAAATAGATTTTGATATTTAGACAGCTATTGCTACTCAATATTAACTTACAGGATAATGGCGAGAGATACCGCATGCACTGAACCTGTTATTCACGAGTGAGCAGCATCTGTCGAATGCGATTCTCGTCTTTTGACCTGTTTGGCTGTAGCGCGATCAATACCCGGGCATCTTGAGGCTGGGGCGGGGGGAAGGGGTAGGAAGGAGAAGCTAAGCGTGCAGCAGCAGGGGCAGATACAATTCTGGACCTAGGAAGGGGCTGAGAGCAGAGCTGTGGCTGAAGTCAACAGTCAGGTCCAGGCCACTTACAGCAACGGTTAGAGAAACCAAAATGAAACAGGTAATCCGAAAGCTTCCAGGCAGGACTGCGGTGGAGTTTGGTAAGCCTATGGCATTTCCCTCCCTGAAAACATGCTAAACTGGGGTCGGCTGGGATGTAAACACAAGTGGGCACAAGACACCGATCGTCCTTCTGTCTGACTTCAAGTGTCAGAAGGGCTCAGGGTTCACCATTGCCTCCTTAATTATTTACAGATCATTCCAGGGAGGGAGAGGTCTTCAGCGCTAGGTAATATCTGGAGGGAGCAATCGGAAACGGGTTTCCATCTCACAGAGCACACTGTGCTCCACCTGCCCCGCAGCCTGCTCTCCCTCTCTGGCTGGGATGCGGAGGAACTTTCGTGCCCTCCAGCTGCCGAGGTGCCTCTGTTAGTATCTTGCCACTGGAAGGGAATTCACTTCTGCAACTTCTGTTGTCATTTTTTAAAGCCAGACAGTGCACATACCCTACCAGCTGGCTGTGATCCGGAAGGGCGGGGGGTGGGGGGGATTGAGGACTGGAGGGGCTTTATGATTACATTTACTCAGTCTACAAAGATGTCAACCTATCTCTGTTCTGATAATGAAGCAGACAGACTGAGATCAGCAGGTTTCAGTGATGACTCCGGCTGGGATCCGTGTGCGTTGAGGGTGTGTGTCACCCTCCCTGGAGTGTGACCGCGAGGGTCAGCCTGAGAGCAGCCTTTTCCTCCTCAAGGTATAGTTTTGCTGCCCAAAACAAGGTTTCTAAGCCTTTTACAAAGCAAATCCCTGTTCCACTGGCAAGATTGCAGCTCTCGAGCTAGTTCTTTTGTGGCAGAGGGAAAAAAAATGCGCGTCTTGCTATATTTACATCGTATTTATCTGGGAATGTTCTGATGCAGGTTCCAGGTTTTTTTTCTTTCCCTGCTTGCGATTAAAAAGTGGGGTGGGGGGGGGAGGGGGAGGCAGTGAAGGGCTTAATAAACAGTGTGTGAAAGAGTTGGAGAGACTCCCCCACCCCTTCATTCGTTTGACTCGATCTTTGAGGGGTATATAGGTAGTTTAGGGAAAAGTTTCGTATTTAAGAAAAGGGATTACCGGCAGGAAATAGGCACAAAAGGAGAAGTTTTAGAAGATCCAGACTCCTGAAAACCGGAGGGTCGAAGGGACCTGATCACTTGCCTTTCTGTTTAGGGACTCCCGGAGTAAAATGAAGCCACATCAAACTACGTGAATCCTCATTGTTCCCTGCCCTGCTATTCAGTTCTGCCAGGTTTCTTTGCTCAGCACCCCTGGATGGGATGCGCTTTGCAGGAGAACAGGGGGTTGGCAGGACTGGGCAAAGGAGGTGTATTACTCTTCTAAAAACTAGGCAGTAAGCTAACTGCAGCACTTTCAGGGCAGTTATTCAGCCACCGAAATGGTGTCTTTCTGTCTCTGCGTGAGGAGCCAGAGGACAGCAGGCGGACTTCAGTCCCAACTAACAAAGTGCCAAGTGCAACTTCTTCAAACTTCTCTCGAAAAGGGGACGAGGCGCAACCCTCGCAACAGGAGTGCCTCGGCCAACCCTCCACTCGCAGCTCCGCGGGAAGGTTGCGAGTGCCCCGTGCTGCATCCCCAGCTCTCTCTCAGCACCGCCTTGGGATAAGGGGCTTGGAGCATCTCTGCTCCTCCGCAGCCTCATGCAGGCAGTGCGGTGGTTAGAGCGGCCGCAGTGAAATAAGCCCCGTCACTTCTCTGCAGCCGGCACACAGCCCCCAGCAACGACCACATGCCAGTCCTCTCCTCGGTCCGCTCGCCTTCTGCCGCCAATGCGGGGGGGGAGAGGGGGAGGTGAGAGTATCCAGGGCACAAGGGAAGAATTGCATCGGAAGGTGGGGGGAGGGAGGGATTTTTGGGAGGGACACTGTGACATGTATCCAAGGAGGAGGGTATAGGGGTGTGTGTGTGTGTGTGTGTGTGTGTGTGTGTGTGGAGGGGGGTTCACTATGACATCAATCCAAAGAAGACGGTATGGGAGGGGGTGACACTATAACATTAATCCAAAGAAGGTGTAGAGTATGTGTGCTGGGGGGCACTATTACATCTATCTAAAGAAGAAGGTATGGTATGGTGTGTGTGTGTGTGTGTGTGAGAGACACTGTAACATCAATCCAAAGAAGGTATGAGGGGGGGACACTATGACACCAATCCAAAGAAGGAGGTGTGGGATGTGTGTGTCTGTGTGTGTGCTGGGAGGCACTATTACATCAATCTAAAGAAGGTTTGGTGTGTGCGACACTATTACATCAATCCAAAGAAGAAGTTGTGGAGGGTGTTGGGGGGGGGGCACTATTACATCAATCTAAAGAAGAAGATATGGTGTGTGTGTGTGTGACACTATGATATCAATCCAAAAGAGAAAGTATGGTGTGTGAGTGTGTGTGTGTGTTAGGCGCAGTCCCGTGCGCTTTTTCACTACGGTGATTACTAAATTAATAGCAGGCACTGAGCCAGATGTCATAAACGTCTGGGAAAAATGTTTATCTGGGACTCAGTGAGAAGGCGGTAGGGCGCATTATCCGACTGTACAATGAAATATGCATGAGGACCAGCTGTTGGCAGCAGCCGCCCCGCTCCCGGTGCCCCGTGAGCTCCGAGCCCACCTGGGCTCAGGTGACTCGGGCATGGGCTTGGGCACCCTGGGCGGGGGCGGTGCCAGCCCCGCGCCTCTGCCTTGCCAGCCGCGATCCCCTCAGCCGTGGCCTGCCGGCCGATGCACGGGGCGGCCCGGGGGCCGGTCCTAGGGGATGCTCTGCCCCCCCAGCCGCCGCTGGCCATTTCTGACGGCTTCCCGCCGCAGCCACCTTGCGGCCAAGAACTTGCAGGCGCTCGGCAGCATCTGCCGCGGCTTGCGTGGCTTGCGTGTCGCGCCAGATGTTGCTTCGCCTCCTATTGTCTGGGGCCGGGGCTGGGCTCAGGTTGAGCCGGCTGGAGCGAGGCTGCTCCGCGGGCTATTGTGTGAGCCCGGGCCAAGTGTCACAGGGAGGTGAGGGGAGGCACGGGGAGGTGAGGCCCCCCGGTTCACGGGGGGGTTACGAGGACTATTGACATGTTTTGTTTCCCCTCTTCAGAGGACCCTTTTCCTTCCTCCCAGAGGATGTGCCCCGCTCTGGTCCCTCGGGGCCCGGCTGCACTGACGCGGCGGAGCGGCCCCGCTGTTTGTTTTTCCAGTTTCCCTAAATCGGCCCGAAGAGGAAAACAAATGGCATTGTTGCGTCACCGCCACCCGCAAGGCCAAGGGCCGGGGCGGAGCTCGGAGGACAGAATAGACCCGGACTGGCCCCCTCCTTCCCTCTGCCCCCATCACCTCTGCCCAGCTCCTCTTCCTCCAGCTCCGACTGGGACCCCGGAGGAGTCGCAGCATCCTACACCACGCGGGAGGGAGGAGGGCACCCCACCCCCTGCTCAAAGCAGAACCAGCCCCACCTAGATCATCCCAGCCCAGGCTTTGTCTAGCCGGTCTTGAACACCTCCAAGGACGGAGAGTGCACTGCCTCTCTGGGAACCCGTCCCAGTGCTCGGGAGAAAGTTTTCCTAATATCCAACCTGAACTCCCCTTACTTAATTGATTCCCTTGATTCATTCCCAATTCATGTTGGCCACCAACCCCTGGGGAGGGAGGGGGACTCCGGCCCCGGATGGCTCGGCTCTGCCCCGGTCCTTGCCTTGCGCCCCTCAGTCCTGCCTGGCTGCAGTGGCTGACACTGTGGGAGGGTGTCAGGGGACCCTATGGGCTCTATTCAGCTTGCTCCCCAGTCGCTTCTGGGTGGTTAAGGGTGGGGGGGGGGCGTCTTTACTGCTGATAAACGAGAGCCCACAACATATGTCAAAGACGTCCAGACCTTAGATGGCCAGGGCAGCTGAGTCCGGGGCCTTTCACTCACACTGAGTGTGTCCCCGCTGTGTCACCAGACGTAAAGCACACTAGGGCGATTCCTCTGCTGAGGCCAGTTACTTGGGGTTTCCAGGGGCGACTCCCCACCTGGCAGTGGGAGCAGACTCAGAGCCTTAAGACAGTGCTTCCAGCAGCAGCATCCTCACTGCCGTGCACGGGGGCACGTTTCCCTGCTCGCCAGGCTGGTCAGGGCGAGCGGAGGCTTCCAGGGCAGGACCTGGTCCGCAGGAGCAGTCTGCCCCAGCCAGACAAACTAGCTCTTCCCCTCGTCTCTCTGGAGCTGGCCCCGAAACGCTCCAGCTGAACACAAAGCCACGTTGCGGTGTATTTCAGCGTCGAGAGTGCAGCTTTTGCACGGCACGGCACTCCAGACAGTAGATGCATTTGTGTTATTACGAGCATTTTCCCTCTTGTGCATAATCCCTTATGCCTTTTATTATAATCCTACACTTTGCAGTTAATCTGTAATGATACTGCTTCCGAGGGACCTGTTGCACACAGTGATGGTAATTTGTAACCTTGGTAACAGTTTTAGATAAAGATTATAACAATGATGTCAACTGGATTTATTCATCATCCTGTAAGTGCGGGGCTCAGGATTACTACTTCTGTTTAAGAAAGAGTTGAGAAATTCCACACGATTTATTAGAAGTGAAGGTCTCCTTTTTGGGAAAACAGGATCCCTGTTCTAAATAGCCAGAAGATTTGCAAAGTGCTGAGGGGACCCTGGAAACGTTCATTTTCTGAATGAGAGGCATATTATTATGAATCAGAGTTATCAGAGCACAAGAACCTTTACCAAGAACATTTGACTTCCAGAGAAATATCCCAGAATAAGTACTGCTTAGAAACCCTAATGAATAAGGCTAATACCGAATCCACCATTAGCCTTCTGCATGAGCTTTCTCCTCTATTAAAGCTAACAAAAATGCTCACAAGCTGAAAGCAAAATTAAGTGTAATTGCTTTTATTTATCTATTGCTTTTATAACATTAAAATATTTTTAGTTACATTTTTATAAAATAACATCCACTTTGATTATTACCTGCCATATCTGTTGATCCATTTCTCATATATTTAGTACCACAACATTAACAATTAAGAAAAAACATATTTTATATATTGTATTTGCCAAGATATATTACAGTTCCTATTAACAAAAAAATTATTCTTGTTGAAGAAGCTATGAAGCATATCTTTCATGAATGCTTATTAATAATCACAGTTGTCAAAAAATTAGATATGCACTGATTGTAGATGCAAAGGAAATATTAGATGCAAAATGAAATATACAGTAGAATTGAAGCATAACTATTTTTCTTATTTAAAATAAAAAATTTACAGAGTGAAAAACTGAGCTATTAAGCTTACTTAAAAGATGGCTTTGTTGGTTTAATTATACTGTAGTTATTTTATAAATATGTTTCAAAGGAAGCTTGCCATATTGAATGTCAATGAGGCCTGTAAAGAAAAGACTTACAAAAGCTAATGCATACCAAATACCAAATTTTAGTCATTAGCATTCCTATTTATTACAAACTAAAAGAACCTATTAACAGACAAGAATTTCTATTTAGCTAGCATTACAATGTTTGGCCATTAAAATTAAAAAAAGGGCAAATTATGATTTTTCTTCCTACTTAGAACTATATGTATATACTTTTTCTTAATTAGAAAGACACGTGTGTCAGAAAATCCTGATAATGCAGCCACAATTTCTCATTATTATATTGGGCAATACTTTGCAGAACTCCGAGGACCCAGATCCTGCAATTCCATACCTAGGCCAAAACATCCATTGGCTCCAAGTGAGAAGATTTTGTGTAAGAGCTGCAAATTTTTGGCTTGTGTTTGGGCGTCAAGTTTTAATGACCTTCAATTAAAACATCACACAGGTCAAGCTTTGGCCGCGGAAGGCCTGTTGGATCAAGCCATTGCGCTCAGGGACTGATCTGAGGCCCCTTAGTGGGAGTCTTTCTCTTAATTTCAGTCGACATTGGATGAAGCCCAGAGTGTTTAGTGGCCTAGGTTCGTAGGGTAGGGGAAGTAAGAGCTGGAATTTGTCCTAATTAAGGTAGGCTTCTAACCAGCACTTTCTTTTCAGTGTCTGTCACAAAACCAGATCATTTATTAAAGTACTTGCTTATTCTGGGAACTGCTTCAACACATTTTTCACTCTGGCAAGTAATATTTCTTAAAGATCTCTGAAGAAACTGCATTATTTCCTTAGTCACCCAACAGCTCAAAGATTAATGTTTGTGCATAGCGGCTGTACTGCACAGTTTCTTCCACAATAATAATATTATGTACAGAGACATATGTTGTGCATGCTAAAGAGGTATGCAAGTTTTCTAGTGATGTTTTTGATATTGAACATTCCTATTATGACAGAGCTCTTTAGATTGCTCATATTTGCTCATATTCATGATAAGGTAGCAAATTAATGTCTGTCTCTTCCCCTTTGTTAAAATATATATCTGCAGGTTACTTGTCTGTTATTATAATTGGTTAAGCTTATGAGTGTCAACACCTTTATGATTCTGTTGAATATACTTGAACTTAACAGAGAAAATCAAGACAAAAATGAAGAAGCTTCAAAATTGCTACTGCATGACAATACTGGCAATGCTTACTGTGTATTTTGCCCCCAAACTACTTTAGATTTAAAAGAAAGAGAGAGAGAGAGAAAGAAAGGGAGAAAGTCAAAAACCCAGATTCAGTAAAGTTTGAACCACAAACTACTGGTTTAATCTTGCCTTTCTATTTCTCATTGTTCACTTAAAATCTATTTATAAAGTCAATTTAATTTATTACAAGATTTGCTTTGGCTTACAATGGTTACCATTGATTTTGATTTTTACAAGGACATAGCGAAGAATCTTAGAAAAGAAAATCATTCTGTAAGCACTGTAAATAGGAACACAAAGAAGAAAGTATCTCTTCACTTCAACTAAAGCTGGGGTGCCCAACCTGTGGTGCACATGCCACAAGTGGTACAGGCAGGCTGTGTGTGGCATGCACCAGATCAGTGAGGGCAGGGAAGAGAAAACAGAGCAGCAGATTGGGCAGGGAAGGGGAAAGGAGTCATGATTAGGGAGGGTACGGGCTACTTTGTGGCATACCTGCCAAAAAGGTTGGCCCCACTGAGCTAAAGGACCTGTAAACATAACAAATTTACTCTGCACAGAAGTGTAACTCATCAGTTTTTATGATGCAATTATCAAATTATTTATAAAATCATATGAGCATATGGAGTACATTTGTAATGAAGCTTTCCCATTATCACCTGAATACCTGAGCATGTATGAGATACATTCAATAAAGGAATCTGTCTATCACGCTATGTGTTTAGGTTCTATTTTCCAGCATTTCACCAACGAAAATGGAACCAATCTTTATACGTGAGGTCAGGGCAGCAGGGATTGAGATCCTTGCAGAGCCAAAATAATCTCGGCTGCTCGTGATCAAACTAAAATCGTATGATTTGAGGAGGAAGTTGCTGTTGGAAAGTTCATTATATGCAGTCAGACTTTCTGAAATTTTAAGAACTCTCATATTTCCTTGGAGGTATTTTCTGAGTCAAAGATCTTCTCTCTTGTTTATTATCAATGAAAAGTAGCGGTTCAAGAAGCTGCAAACAGACAACCCAGATTAAAAATAAGCCTGAAGGAATCTCGATGTTGTCTCTCAAGAATGGTAACTTTCACAATGAGAGATTTTCCAGGTCAACCTGTCTATAAAACAAATGGAGCTGATCCACTGATCTACAAATCAGATGCTCCTGGGAAGATAGGAGACATCTTGAAGGTCTTTCACTTACACTGAGATGGTATGCTAGATAATTACTATTAGGAGATTTCCAGCACAGGAATCATCTTTAGCAATTATGTTACTGCCTGCCATCAACCAGCTGGTGTAGCTGTATAGCCCATTGTTCCAGTGGTAAATAGGGTCTATATTTAAAGGAAAAAAGTGTAATAATCTAACAGATGAATGCCTGACAAAAAGACCAGCTCTTATGGGGAAATATTGTTGTGATGAAGCATTCTGTTGCTCAAACCATCTCTTGAATGCAAAGTAAAGTACAAGCATTTGAACAAAAATGCTTAAGTCATCCCATTCTTAGCAATGATGTCCCCCTTTCACTCTAAACCATCCATCGTCTTTTGTGGCAAGATACAGGACACAACAGGGTGGTTTGAAAAGCTTCATCTATCAAGTTTAACAACTTTCTGGTGTAACTTCTGAAAGTGTTTATTGCTTATTCATGTGGAAGTGAGTACGCCCTACTCATTTTGCCTGGTTTTGCTACTCTTTGTTGGTCTGTGAGGCTGTTATGGTAGCTGCAAATGGCTTCTCCAGTGACATTTGCTGACATTCAGTGAAGTATATTTATCAGTATTCTTCACCTCACCTCTATACATGTAATCCATTTTATTTTGTTCTTCATAGCAACCTCCTTTTCTCTATCCATGCCCTGAAAATGATAAATGGCAAGGTGGCATATTTCCCAAGCTGCACTAAAATGTCACTGTGAAAAATCTTTAATGGACTAAGTGTAGCTTTTCAGGTTATAACATGTCAAGTTACTGAGAAATTCTAGAGTTTCTCCTTAATCCACACTTCTTTGGAACCACGCAACTGCAGGCAGAGACTAATTATAAGTTACACCAGTCAGAGCTGGACAAGCATAAGCCAAGCAGAAAACATTTGATAGAGACTAATTTTATAGCTGTAATCTCCCTTTATCTATGTTATTTCATTTTCTCTCTTTGGAAACCTTAAATGTATTTCCTCTTTCATTTGTGTGTTTATGTCTGTGTGCTGTGTATTTTTTTAAATTCTTGTGATTATAAATATCATATTTTCAGTACCATTATTAAGTATCATCATTGTCACTACTGCTACTACTACTGCTACTGTTTCTACTACTACTGTAATTATTTAGATCAGGGGTGTCAAACGTGGCCCACAGGCTGGATCCAGCCCATAGAGCTGGATCAGCAAGCCTGCAGACTTTGCCCCATCTCTGGCTAGGATGGGGGAATCTTCCTGTGGTGGCAGCCAGGTACCCAGGTGACAGTCACTAACTTTAGTTGGGCCATGATTTTACTCTTAGGAGTAAACAATTATATTTTTAGGAAGTACACCTTAAAGTCATTGTCAGCTTTAGGAAAAATATATTATTTACTGGTCCCATTTTTCACTCAATATTTGCAAGGTAGCTGTGATTATATTTCAGCTCAACTGATATTCTGCATTATGACATGGTACATCTGTCATAGAGTTCACTTTATACCTTTTCCAAGTGACAAAGAGGTGCCTTCTCATGCAGAATTCCCATTTGTCTAGGTAAAGCAAACCTACAGCTTTTGAGATGTGTATCAGGCTTTGTTAAAAGGACATAAGTTAGATAACATGCTTCTAGGGCAGTGGTTCTCAACTTTTTTGGACTCCAGGCACCCCTTCATAATTTCTGTGAATTATTTGGCACCCCATTTCAAAAACTAATTTATATATTATAATGCTTTCCTCCTTGCAGTGGGGCCCAGCAGAATGGGTGGCAGATCACCTGGGCAGGGACAAGCTGAAGCTTGCATTTATATGCTCAGCTTATCTGCTTATCTCTTTACACCTCATAGCAACCTTCAAATGATTTTGTGGCACCCTCGGGTACACCAGAAGCCTACTTGAAAGTTACTGCTTTAGGCACTAGTGCTGGTATTTATCTGCAAAAACATCTTCCCTTGAAGTCAATTCAGGTTATGGAGGACATGGGCTCTAGGCCAAGCTCTACTACCAGATCCCCACTACAGACTTAAGAAGTTTGCCTTAAGTATATTGTATTTCTACCTAGGAGAACTTTTACAATCTCTGCTCTCTCCTACGCCTGAGGAAGGGTGAATGTGCCCTAAAGCTTGCTGATAAATACAATAATTTGTTTGCAATTATCTAGTTGGTCTAATAAAAGATATCACCTCTTCCATGAGTTTTGATTCCTTTTGCCTTAAGTATAGATGTTCATTTTCTACCATTGTGAAAGACAGATAAATACATACTGTTACAGACTACTACTACTTAAGTTGAGAGTTTGAGAAGTGTAGAGCAGCTGCAGGGTCTTCTACTGCCTATAAGCCACGCAGAGTCCCCCTACATTAAGACCAGTGTAAATTCAGCTGCTGATTGAGGTCAGTATATAGCCCCGGAGGTTGAATTTTGATGCTTTGGCACTGTGCTAGCATTCAAAAGGGGCAGATCTTGGTATCTCTTCTATAGTTGTGATGGCATATCTTCAAGGAGAAACGGCGAAGCCAAACCTCAGGATTACTAGTAAGAAGCATACCTATGTAGATGCATACTCATTGGCAGTGTACTGTCTGGTTTCTGAGGATCTCAAGAAGCAGAACAGCATGTACAATTCCAGCTAAATTGCCAATTACTTATCCTCCCCCTATTTACATTCCCTGTATTTCAGAGCGTAACAGTAGAAGAACTCTTAGATAACTCAATTTATTTACTGGCCTGTCTATAGTATTTCCAGTTTACTATTTTTTTTTATTTTCAGGTGCTACCCAGAAACAAGGCAGCTGCCCAAAAAAACATTCTTAAAGACCCAATCAGTCGGAGGCTTTTCACCCATGAGGGATATGACTTGGCCCAGTGTTTGGCAAACATACTGATACAGCTGACCTATAGTGCCATATAAATGTAGCTATCTTGCTCTCAGTTCAGAAAGCAGTTTGTGCACAGCAACACAGGGTATGGACAAACCTATATCCAGCACTGTTTCAGAAGACAAGGGCTGAGCTGAGCTGTGCATCAGCTGTTACATTATAAATGACATGTGGACAAACTAGGAACAATACACATGGAGCAAAACTGCTCCAACTTTAACACTGTTTCATCCAAGGTTGATGTTGGAGTGGTTTTGTTGAATTTGTGTCACTCCCAGCTTGTGCACACACAACAATTATAATATAATAGCTGTTGCATGCTCCCAATCAGCACCTCTCTTTTTGAAATAGCTCCAAATGTGTGTGTCCATACCCAGGGGGTTATCTAGAAGTAAGCTTTACTGCTGAGTTGACTAATTAGCTCCACAGTAAAGTGTCACCATTTACATGTGTGCTGGACTTAGGGCCCAGTAACTAATTTACTCTGCTGTAGAATAGTACTGTCAGGAATCATTATTATTCTACAGCAGAGTAAGCATGTGCAACTAAACGCATGTGTAGACCGTGAGTGCCAGGTGTAAAGTGTGCCCATTCATCCTGGTTAGCCCAGCCAGCTGAGAGAAAGGAGCTTGCAGGTCAGGAGCCTGACCCTTGTATACCAGCCAGCTCTTCTGCCACACCTCTACCACCACCTGAAGCCTGGGGCTGCCATGTGCCCCCTGGCAGCCCAGGCTCAAATTACTGTGGTCACAGGCTGGCAGCAGGCTTGCAGGGGGTCAGCCACACAGCTCTGCAGTTTCAGCCCCCTCATGCCCCAGCCAGCCCCTCTGCCACCCCGAGCCTAGAGCTGACCCCTTAAGCCTGCTGCCAGCCCAGGGCTGTCCTGTACCAGCTCAAACTGCTGTGGTCCTGGGTATACGTGTAAACACTGCACCCAGGAGTTGTTTTCTCCAGTGCAAACTGTGCCGGTTTATTCCTTCAAGCTAATTGCTCATGTTGATGCACACAGAATGTGTTTAGGAGGCCTGCTGCCTAGCACAATAAGTTCGTATTGCAGCCTATGCTTCAGAACCTGCAGCACAAGTTACATTCACAGCTCTGCCACCTAGTTCAAGGGAAGCACTTCCAGTGAGGCAGAACCATTCTACATAGTATCAGCGTGCTTAGATAAGATTCTATAGTCTGCTTGAAAAAAAGAAAGAAAGGGAAACAAATACAACCTGCACTTTTTCTAAATCCATTCTGTATTTTATAAAATGTAAAGCCCATCTCTTCTACCAGCTTTGAAGAAAGGGTCACAATTGCAAACAGGAAAGAAAAAGATACGGAGGCAGATTTTCAATGGTGTTCAGGTTTCTTCTAACTTTATTCCCACTTCGATAGGAGCAGTGTTAGGCTACCACTGAGTGCTGCTGAAAGGGGCACCTTTGGGTCAAAGGCAAAACACTATCACTTGTTAGATAAAACTATAGCTTATAAGAAATTATCCAGAAGAAAGGTACATAGGTTAGTGCTGCTCCAGGGCATACTTAAGTCACACTTCAGTAAGTCATGAAGTTATCTTTGGAAAGCAATCACACCATGTTGTCAGCCATATAGCAGTAGGTTTATGTGTCTCTGACATGTCAGTTGTCTTCTTTGCCACTTCATTGCTGTTATGAGATTTAAAGAAAAGGCAACCACCACTATTTTACTTAGTGTAAGTCCACAGAAATTTCATCTGTAAACATTTTTTCAGTGCTTACCCAGGTATTTCCCCACCACAATACAGGATTTCTGAATGCAACCACATTTGCTTAACTCTCATTCACAGGTTAGTACTTGCCTGTGTGTATCCAATTTGGCAAATTTTAATCTGATTTTACAAAGCAGAAGATTCTTGGGAAACTTTTTTTATCAACAAAATGCTGCACACGTTTTATCTTTATATTAAGAACATCCTTTAGAAGGACCAGGAAGAGTTTGTTTTCTTCACAAAGTAATATCAGTCATCATTCTCCACTATAAATGATTAAACCTTCGCAAAGAAAGAACCAAATATAGATATTCAGTTGCTTAGTGACCCCTGTTGTCATTTTGGCTGTCTTCCACTATTTTGGCTAATTCACTCAGACCCTGGTATACTGGTTTGTAGACAACGCCCTTAATTTTTTACAGCAAAAACAAAGTGAACAATTAGAAAAAGGGAAACCTGAAGAGTGATGTTAGGAGAACTGTAAACTTTCAAGGTAAAAAACCTACTTCTCTCTTTTATTTTTTTGGAATAGAAAAACAGTACTGAACTCTCTTAATTTTGCTACAAGTTGAACACCTGAGGATAAGATTCTGATCTTAGTGGGTGCTCTTGCAAGTGCACTTTACTGTAAACTAATTAGTTTCACAGTCACAGGCTACACATGTGCTGGTATTAGGGTACAGTAAATTAACTGCCGTAAGATAGGGCTGTCCCCACTCCACTCTACTGTTGCGGACAGTAATACCTTACAGCAGAGTAATGATGTATGCTGAAATACATGTGTAGATGGTGATGGGACTGGCTAGGGCACAGGGGTGCTAAAGTGCAGGGGCTGCCTGTTGCTTGGCCCTGCACTTTAGACCCTCATGCCCTGGCCAGTCCCTCCACTGCCTGGTGCCATCACGCAGAGCCCAGGGCTGACCCCTCAGGCTCCTGCCAGCCCAGAGCTCCTCCGCCTTAGCTCAAAGTGCTGCAGTCCCAGGCGCACATGCAGACACTGCACGTGGGAGCAGCAGACTCCTGCACAAACTGTACCGGAGTTTATTTCATTGCCTTAATAGCACATGTAGATGCACTCAGTTACATGTAATTAACTCCTTTGACTTAAGTGGAGATATCTCAGATTCACAATGATGTACAGAGGGAGAAATACATTTAGGGACTTTTGTGTGCTCTGATAAAAATACTTAGCATAAGAGTAATGTTATTTCTTGTATGATCTTAATGAATGTATTCAACACTTTGTAAACAAGTTTATAGATATATCATTTCACCAAATGAAACTTCATATTAATTATTTCACATAGGAATATAATCATATTCCTCTGTGTAACCATCTGTTCGTAGTATGGCCTGTTTGCTCCCTGGGCTAGAAAAAGTGATGGTTGGATAATAAGGAAGAAGAGCCAAGTGGAGATAGGAGAGGAAAAAATACATCTCCTGTCCACTGGAGTCATTTTGGTATAACTTTGCTGGTTTGCTCTATTGACTACTTTTGCTGATAGGGTGTTGTTGAATAAATATTTAGTAACAACTAGTTATACTTATTTCTCTGTTTTCCATCTTAAAATTAACATTTAGCTACTGCTAGGGCAATGTTGTCCTACTACCATTCTAACCAGCCTTGAAATCCTTCTGTTTATTTTCAGTCCTTGCTGTATCACTTTTAAACTGCTGTATCACATTTAAACTGCTCAGTCTCACCTTCAAGGCACAAACATAACTTGCACACCTACTTCTGGACTTAAATTTCCTTTGTTTTCCCCACTCCACTCTATTGCTAATCCTTTTACTTTACTCATCCATTTATCTTCTTTCCCCACATTTACCTTCTTGCTTTGTATCACCCTGTCTCTTATGCTTGGGCCAGTTTCTAACTACTCATCTACCAAGGGCTCTTCCATTCCTCTTCTTAAAGCAGCCTCTCTTTCCTTCTTGTCATTAGCAATCTCCTCAAGCTTCCTCCCTTGAACTGTTCTGAATTTGTCTGTCTCATTTAGAATGTAAGCATTTTGTAGCAGAGAACATGTCTGCTCTAATTAATATGACGTTGTAGCATTTAGAGCAGCGCTGGGTGGATAGTAGATTCCCTGTCCCAGGAAACTTGGAAATCTCAAAAGTCTTCCTATACTGTATTCTGAAATCAAAATATTTGTAAGTTTTCCTGTGAGAAAACAAAGACACCCATTCTAGAATAGACAGTAACTTTGTGGCCAGGGCACTCAGTTTTTTTTTTTTACCACTCTCTTGTTTGCATTCCAAGTGCATGTCCTACCCAGCAATCAAGTAGCAATTCTAGGGCAGGCCTTTCTCATTTTGTCTTGTAGGAGCTGTCCGATTTCGTATATGTAACCATGTATTGGGACAATGGTTTGAACCTAGGTCCCCCACATCCCAGGGAGGTGCTATAGCCCTTGGGTTACAGAACCAGTCTGTCTTTCTTGCCTAAGGAATATTTAATTACTTTTACAAAGTGGGACAGCTCCAGTAGGACTTACAGAGAGAAACCAGCCCAGGAGCAGCCAACTGCCACTGGTATGAGCATCAGCTAAAATGTGGGACAGCTGGGGCTGAATCAGAAAAATTAAGGACTTGAATCTGGATGTTATACATCCAAAGCAAGTATCCTGATCACAAAACTATTCTCCTGGGAGTCTCTTTCCACTCCCCAATCCCTGCCCCCACTCTGAATATCATCCTGGACCTTAGAAACCTCTCTTATTAAAACTGGTACATCGCCCAGAACAGTTTCAACACAGTGTCATTTTCCTATGAAAAATAATTTAATTGAAAAATACTTGACCACCTCTAGTTCAGAGGCCTCTAATGGGATCCTGGAACCATAGTAAAGACACATGTATGAAAAGAGCCCCTGATTTAAAGACAATCTGAATGGATGAGAGAGACCATGGGTGAGGAGAGAAACAGAGAGGTGAAATAACGTCAAGAATCATACAAGAATTCAGTGGCAGTACCATGACTAGCATCCTCAAGTCCCAGACTAGTGCCTTCCCTCAGACTTTGAACCTGTAAGCACTCATCATAACCATGAGTGACCAACACAAACAATGCTACTGAATATAACAGACTACTTGCATAACAAAGGCACTCACATGCATATCTATAAATCAAGATCAAATCTTTCTTTTTATATAAGCCATCACATACATTTATGGCACTAAGTAGTTTTCAGCAATAAACAGCGATTGTCAAAATATATCAGTGAGATAGGTATTATCAACTCAGTTTTATAGATGGGAAACCAAAGGTAAGTGACCAACCCCAAAGAGTTCTGTATTTAGGCCAATAGACTGTATGTGGCATTCTCAGCCCGAAGTAGATTCTTTCAAAGCTGTCCTATTATTTTCCTTAGAACTCTTTGGAAATATGTTCAACTTCATTAGATGGAGGGTCTCCTTTTATGTACTCTCCTATACTGGCAGGAACAAATGAGTACCAGCTGGTGATATTTTACAAATATTTCTAATGGCATATCTTTGTGTATTTTATTTGTAAGAGTTTTCTGCAGATGAGCTTTCTCCTGGGGAATTGCAAGTCCGTGCCCAAGACTTTACACAGAAAATGGAAATGGTGGCTACAACAAGGTTAGGATCAATCATTTTAATTTTCATTCTTTGTGCCATATTTTGTTTCTAATAAACTAGCTCCCTTTCCAGTACTGTAAGTAAAGCAATGCTAGTTAAATAAAGCTTTAAATTATATTTCACTAAAAAATTTAATTTCAATGTAATGATTATATTGGTATGTTAATAATATCACAGTTATTCCAAAAATGTTTTGTGAAATTGGACAGCATTATGAGGCTTACCTAGCTAATACCTCTTCAATACATCTGGAGAAATATGGTAAAATATTTTTCATTTCCATTTTCTTCCATTTTGAAATGAATAGCTATGTCCATGTTCTCATCCTTCATGTGACCATTTTCTATGACCATCCAAACAAGGGAATTTACTCATACAAATGTTTGCAGAAAGCAAATTTCAAAGTCAAACATGCAAATATTTTTGTTGGAAATGGGCATTCCTCTGTCCAGTGAAAGGGAGAAAAGTCCCAAAAAACTTATTAAGTCAAGAGCTGTGAAATGGTTTTAGGTTTTTTAGGTCATTCATAATTTCTAGAATAGACCATCTCCTCATGATTTTTTGGCCCTGTTCAAAGTAGCCAGAAACTCCCACTACTACAAGAAGTCTGGCCTCACAGAATATGGCTTTCATGATATGTGCTATGTGGCTTGGAAAAAAAACAGGGTACTGAAGATGAGAACTGAACATAAGATGCAAGGAAAATAGGAAGGGTGATATGGAGTAGAATCAAAGAGAGAAGACAAGAACAGGGCACATAGAGGGGATATAAGGGGCAAGAAAATAAGGATGGAGGATGGGAAAATATGTGGAGGGAGCAGGTGTGGAAGAATAGATTGTGAGGAACCAGGGAGGGCGAATGAGAGCAAGGAAGGAAACTGTCGGTATAATGGTTGGAGTGGGTGATTTAAATGAACCCATGAATGATGAGCGTGTTGTTCAACAACACACTGGGAACACAGTTCTAGTACATCTTAGGAAGAAACCCTTAGCAGATACTTAGGAGGCTCCTTTTACTTTTTCAGTAAATTACTTAATAAAATCTTCACAGTTTCTTTTAGTCCTTTCCTTTCTGATTATCATTAGGAAGGGTTAAGAGAGTACCTAAAAATCATTAATGGAATACTGGTGCATAGCTAACCTAACTTTAAAAAAGAGAGAGAGAATACAATAGACCAAAGTTTAAAGAAGTTTTGGATAATCATCTGAAGTGTAGAATAGGAATTGACCATGAATTTTTGCACCTCTGAGAGGCTGCTCTGTCCTTTGGGAAAATGAATGAGAACAGAATCCTAGAGAGAAAATCTTGGAGGAACTTTCAAGGAAGTAAAGGTGCAAATTGGAGAATCCTCATTTATAGTCTGACATGGGTGGGTTTTTTTTAATCAAGCTTACCTAACAGTGTAGTTTATAATATAAAGTCTCCCAAAAGTCACATCTTTGTTATATATTTGCTCAAATTATCTTAGCTGGAAATCTCGTTTGAGATAAGACATTCTCCTTTTCATTAGTGTAATTACAGAAATAGGAACTTGATGATCCATTCTGAACAAACCTGCCATTGTAAAATATAATCCAGCAGCTACACTGTATTTTAAAATGCTGCAGAACTGCTGATGGAGGAATGATATCCCTACTATGACATAATGAACACCAAATTAACTTATTTTATATAGACATTTACCTTCCCAATATGTTTATTTGCAAACGCTACACTCTGTTCAAAATATTTTGTTTTGTACACTCAGAAAACTCCATGCCCAAAGTTACTCATTGATTCTTTCAGAGACTAGTAAGAACTAAACAAAGACCATCCTGCTGTCAAACAAGAAGTGAAGCAATATGTCCAAATCTGGTAGCCCTAGTGTAGTTTGCACTGGTATAAATCCAGTCTAAAACTATGTACATCAATGGTGTTACTCTAGATTCATATTAACATAGCTGAGAAAGGAACTGGACTTTCACTTTGAAGCCAAAGGGAGTTTTGTCTGAATTTAAACTCAGCAGGATTTATCCATTTGAATTTCCATCTCCCCATTATCCATAACATCTGACCTAAGTAATCTGAAGCCATTTGCAAACATAACTGGTAGTCAGAATTTTTATTTAATATGCATATTACACATATTATAAAACTGTCTGCTATGTTGAAACTTGGCCACTCCTAATCAGGTCTTTATCTCTTGTTCTCCTAGACATAATTGCTGCTCACTATTGAAAAAAATCTTTTTATGTTTAACTAGCAACACAGCATATCAGTACTTTGTCAGTTATATCAGTTCTAGATACTAAACCAAATCAAAGCTCTGGATCTAAAATCTTTGAAATACAAACCCAGAACTAGATCCAGACCTAGGGTGACCATACATCTTGTTTTCACAGGGGAAGTCCCATTTCTGTGCCATTTTCAATGGGAATGCAGTGGTGACGCCCTCCGGCCAGAGGCTATAATAGGGGCCTCCCAGCATCCTACAGTACTTTACACCTTCCCCTCTCCTCACTCTCCATGCCCTTCTTCTGTATACTTTCAGTGCAGCCCAGAGCTTGAAGACACCTGAGCAAACCAGAGGATCTGTGGGAGGCAGGAATGGAGCATCCCATTTTGAGACCTTTGGAAATATGGTCCCCCTATCCAAACCTGACCTTTGAAAATATCTTTTATCTCTATTTTAAGCAACAGACCCAAATAAAAAATAATCAGGAAATTGGCATTTTTAAAATCCAGGAGCAAACGCTTGTATTTGGGTCTCATTTGCCCAAATCCTCTAATTCAGAAGGCACTTCATAGTGAACCAGAAATATAGAGAAATACCCATTTGTTTAAACAATAGTGAGGGACGTGAAAGCAACAATCCATGAAAAGTAGATATTTTACTCCTTTCAGCAGAGATGAGTAGTAGATGTTCCAATGAAAGCACCAGACTGGTCAGAATAATATTCTTCCCTAACAATTTTGTTTTGAGATCATAACAATACTCAGTTCTCTCTAACATACTCTCTACCATCTAAATTATAAGTACAGGTGATGCAAAATGAAAATACAAGCTTTTCTATGCTAACATTTCCAAGTCAAATTTGCTCACATAATCAGCAAACTTTATTAAAACAACAAATGTTAACTTCTCACCACAATAACATTAAATCAACAAAATTAATTTACCTCCTAACTCACCCAATGATTGCAAGATGTCTTACTATTCACAGGAATATGTGGCTTGAAAGTGTCTCTAAGGGTATCCTTAATGAAAAAAGTGGTATGGGCAGAGCACAAAGCTATGAGAGGACTGATACATTAAAAGAGATAAAATAAAGATGGTATATAGCTTATAATATCATACTGGAAAACACTATGGGCAAGTCACTGCAGACCCATCTGCGGCATCGCACACCACACATGCAGGCGTTCCCTGCACAGTTAATTTGCAGTGCAGGTTGGGGGGGAGTTTGACACTGGGAGATCTGGGTGACAAAGAACCCCGCACCGAAACAAGTGGAGCGGTGAATGTGGTGGTAGTGTGCACCACCCAAAATGGGAGCCTGGCCAGCTGAAGCCACACTCCTGCTGCCAACCAGGCTCCCTGCCATAGGATTGCCACTCCTGCAGCCCCCAGAGGCTGCCAGAACCTCAAGTAAGGTTGCTGGGGCCAGCACAGCACATATTATGCCACTGATGTTTGTCTCTGGGGAAATACACATTCCTACTTGTGGGGATGCGCCCTATATGTTCATGATTCAGGATGATCTTTTTCCTAATGGTATGTGATAGCAGTTAAAAAAAAAAAAAGGTTAAACTCTAGGCTAATTCTTCCTTCACAGGAGTATTGTCATTTATGAGTCAGTTTCCCTAGCTATAAAATGGGGATAATGTACATCAGACTTACTTTACATGAGTCCTTTGAGGATAGTTCATAATGTTTGTGAGCTCTTCAGATCATACAGCAACAGAAGTCATCAGAACACTTCTGATAAAGGTAAACTAGAGAGCCCTCAATTTACATACAAGTTAAACACCAGTGTGCTTACATTTTATTCCTTTCTACTCAGGCAATTGTTCTTGTATTCATTAGAAGTTTGTCTGTGTAGTTACGCAAAAACTGAATAAGGACTCCACAGTTTGGCTAGTTGACAATTATTGCAGTGCCCAAGACTCTTTAAATGACAAATGTGAAAACACTAAAGTATATCTAAGATTGATTCATGTCACAGCATTTCTTTCATTTCTTCTTTCCAGATAAAAATCAGATCAAGAAGTCATGCTGGGAAACATACATATGTTACATGATCTGGCTTACTGGTGGATCACTTACTCAGGTACACTGGGTTATATCAATAAATTGGGAGGTTGTCCAACCTGAAAAACATTCTAACTGTGGCCCTGACTCTGATCTTACTTTTCTGAAGTTAAATCTCGGGTAACTCTTCTAGCATCAATAGAGCTACACAGGGTTCTGATTAGTGTGAGTGAGAGAAGCAGAACTTGCCTCCCAAACAGTTCAGGCTTGACTATGATTAATGCAATAAATATATCTGCACCTCCAAAACAAAGTCGTCCTTTCTCCTGTTCAAAAGCAAATCCCACCATAAACAATTGTGAATATAAAATAGATTTAACCGCGGATAATTCTACATACTAATACAGATTATGACTCAATACTTATGATGCCTAAATATTCAGATTTGTAATATGAGCACTGTAGGTTCCTACACTCCTGACAGAAGAAGGAAAGCAAAGCATCTCTCTAAAGCTCTAATGCAAGTTAAATCCCAGCAGTTTTTATCCTGGAAAAAGAAACAAAGCCTGAGTGAAACAGACTGCGTTCATATGAACAATTGAGCAACTGCAGCAGGGTCCTCTGCTGCTTCAGCTCCCAGAATAAAAGAAAAAACATATAGCTTCTGAGGCCTTTGGCCTTAATGCAACCAGGTAAGCAGGACATCGTCTCCTGTTTGGAAAACAGGCAACAGAAAACCACAAATAAGAATGTAAACAGAGTTATTTCAGACATTGAAAAAAGAAAGGCAAATCTGATGGGCCCAATTCTGCTCCAGTCGAGGGTAATGTCATTAACTTCAATAGTAACTAGACCTTTCTTGCTGTTACAGAACATTGTAGAAAGAAAGTACATTACGTTTCTTATATAACACATAATTTCAGGAATCCTTCTGCTGTTTGAGACCTGGTCATATGAAAGTCCACCTCTCTCCCATGCCATACTGCCATGGTTGAGATCAGCAGCAGGACTCTCTTACTATCAGTGAAAAATGCTGTTGCAGAGCACTTAGCAAGAGGTCAAAAGCTTTGGAATTTGTTTTACTTGGAAGTTCTGCCAGACTCTGGATTTGTAAAGACCATCTTTTTTTCAAAGGCATTTTTAAAAAGTTGGGGATGCATAGGCAGGAGACTTACAGATGGTTAATTTGAAACCTTCCAATGAAGATGGGAAGAAAATAACTTTTATATGTGGAATTCTATTAAATGGGGGAAAAAATAGTTACAAATGCGATGAAGCAAAGTATTTTACTAAAAACCATTGAACTTGCTATGGGATCAATGTAATTTATTTACATTTCAATTGTTTGGATATGAGTTTTATATGAATACCGTATTTACTCGAATATAAGATAAGGTCCCCCCAATCAGCAGGGGGGGAGGGCCAAGGCAAAAGCCCCTCATCTTATATTTGCGTAGGAACCAGAGAGGGGGAGCAGGCAGCTGCCAGGGCTCTGACTCTGGCCATGAGCCCAGGTCTCCACAGCAGCCGCCTGCCTCCCATCTGCAGCTTTTGCCCCACCAGTCCGCTCCCTTCCCTCCCCATTATTGTCAGGCACAGCTCAGGTCCAGCTGGGGCTGGGATCTCTCCTGGCCATGGAGCATGTGGAAACTCCTTTCCCTGCTGGGCCAATCAAATTATAACAAGTTTATAACAAATTTATAGATTTTCCATATTTAGAATCTAATTATTGGGGGGGTCATCTTATATTCAGGACCATGTTATATTGGAGTAAATATGGCCAGAACATATGGTATATACATTACAGTGAAGCCTACCACAGTTGTGCATCCTTGTAGTCACCTTGAAAAATAAGCATCTAAGAATAGCTGTTTCAATGCAAAAATCTCGCAAAGCAAGTCACTTAGATGAACAAGTGTGGCTGAGAACCAAACATGTCCCTTTGATTTCATGTTTCTTATTTATGCTTTAATATAACATATTTAGAAAATATCTTGCACAATAGGTTAATTAAAATGGACTCTCATTGACTATGACCAAAAATGGTTTTAGTTGGAGTCATCTGAGTTGTCAGTGGACTGGTGTCCACACCACTGCATGCACTAACTGACACACTAACTAGTATCAGTCCAGAAGACAAACCTTGAGGCCCGAAGTGTAACTGCATGATTCATGTGGGTGGAGCCCTTTTAACGAGAATGGGAATGGGTTAAGGAATTACAGTCTGGCCAGGATCAAGCATGTCATGTGAATCTTGCTCTCACCCTTAGAGATGATATCTGGGTATTTTTGCTTGTGAAATATTATCAACTTTTTGGAGAGAGAAATGGCTTCCATCAGTCACAATACCACCATTGGGAGCAAGACATTTATACATGTTTTAGAACAAGCATCAAAATTAAAACAATTTTAAAATTTTGTAAAGGGTTTATTTCCAAGATCTAAAAATTCATGGGAGCTCCCTGTTGACAGGGAGAAAATATGATTTTGGATACAAAAGTGCATGGTGGTTTTGTGCATGCAGATTTGTCCATTCACAGCTTTCCTGAGGCATGTTTTAAAATTCAATTTAAAATTTGGCCACGTGATATCCATAAAATTGGTGCCAAGGTACCAAAATAAGTAATATACACACATGCATGCAGTGGAAGTTGCCCAGTGGAACATCTGGGTAAAGCAGTCAGATCTTCAAACTATGAAATATTCAGCCAAATTCACGAAGCATGATGCTTTTCCAAAAAGTGATCATGGCCAAAGTGGAAAATGCAGGTCAGAGATTTAGCACAGCACTCGTGTATAAATATGAATGCTGATGGCCCAATACCATAGGAGGATGACAGGTTGAGGTATACTAACAAAATGTCACCATGCAAAAAATCTCACCAGCCGGATCTGGCTGCTCCTGACCAGGCAAAACTTGCACTGAAGTCAGTAGCAGTTCTTTTGGCTTTAGGGACTACAAAGTCAGTCTCTTTGTGATAGTTGCTCAACCATCCAGCCAGTGAAAGTAAATGTCAGAAACAAAAAAGACTGTCAAATCCCTAAGCCATCACCCATCATTCCTAAAAAGTATCAGGACTGTAAGGCATCCACAAATAGCATGTTGTTTCATGTTCTGTGACACACTTGACCTATGTTTGTTAGTGGGATTGAAAGGAGGAATTTGATTGTGATGGGTATGATTGGGCACTGAAATGCAGAGGTCTGACAATACATCCCAATGATGGCACAGAGTACTATTGTCACTTCACAGTGATTATGTAGTCATCCTATTTATTAATAATTATATATGAGTTAATGTCATCTAAAGTCTCACTCTATTTGAAGAGGAAATGAGTACTGACATGTCATGGACTCAGCTGAAAGGTGTTGATGATCTATCTCCTCTCTGTGCTGAGTCTCACTGTTGATATGTTATCATTTCAGCTTCACTGGATAAAACTATGAGATGGCCAAAGGCAGGGGCTTCCTTCCATGGCAGTGTGGGACTGATACCATGCACAAAGGATGATTTTTGAGAGGTAAGGAGTCTTAGAGAAGCATGGGTAGCGATATAGCTCTCTAGTGTCTAAACATATACAGATCCCAAGCAACACAACCAGGAATCTCAGACTGTGATCACACATTTGTGTATACCCCAAGCTATTTTAGGTGGGCTGCCTTGATACGTGCAGTTTTCTATTTGTCACTTTTTGTCCCATCATGTCTCCTTCCTTGGCTAAAAAATAAAGAAAGGGAGGCAACCTGAAGAATAAGGGATTTGTTGTTTTTATTGTTGTGTGAAAGATAGAAAAGCACTTGCTACTGCCTTACAAACACAAAAATCCCCAAATTTCTAAAATCCACAATGGAGCTCTAGAATTCTCAGCTGCCCCTTCAAGTTTAATATCCTGTATTTTAGGCCACTTCTCTGTCTTTATAGTTCATAGTTCCAGCTCCTATCAGTCAATAGAAAAACCCAATGACTTCTGTAGGAGGTAAATCATCCCCACATGTACTTCCCTTCCATACTAACTATTAATAACTAACCACCCATTTTGCTACTAGTAATAGCTGCTGGAAAACTGATAGATGATCCTTAGTTAAATTATGCTAACATATTTTCACATTTTCCATAAGAATAGCAGGAACAATAAAAATGACTGTGTGGCATTGTTTGCAAAACCTGTAATTTGATGTGTAGAAAGCCTTCAGTTTATTTTTTTTGTTCAAGTAAGTTTTATTTGAGATGAAAAATTTTCAGCTAAATCCTGTCCCAGCCAGCCCAGCCATGGAGAGAAGAGATGTAACCTGGCATGTTCTGCCAGAACAATAGCACTAGTCAGAGCAGGATTTCATAAGATGTTCAAGGCTACTACTGTGTAGGGAACATTATACTGCTTCTTCTAGTATGAGAAATCCACTTGCTGTGTTGAAGCCCAACACAGGATCTGTGTTTTGCTTAGCCCCTGGTTTGAAGGCCAACTTCTGAGCTGATTAAACTGGTACAGTTCCATTGACTACAATGGTGCACTTCTGATTTACATCAATTACAGAGGTGGCTGTGAGGGCCTAAGTAGTGTACAGGCCTCGTGTTTGCTCTTTGTGAAAATTAATTTTGCTTGTGATGTGCCCAGCACTCAACCTAGTGTTGGCTTGTACTTGGGAGCTAGGCTTCTAACAGGGAAGGAGCTTCTTGTGGCCTTTTGCTGGGTAGAAACAGACATTGCCAAACTGAAGTGGATCAGCTGTGGCAGAACATACCCCCCGCAGCTGATCTACTTTATTGGGTGGCACATGCGCATCACTCTTTGTCCCACATTGGGCCCCTAATGCGGGACATGGAGCAATGCACTGCCCTTGCCTAGGATTCCCTGGGTTCACCTGGAGACCCATGCTGACTTGCGCCTTGGCATGAAGCATGGGTCAGAATGGGTCCTGGTATGGTGGGGAAGAAGTTACGACAGTTCAGGTTGCATTTGCAGTGGAGCAAGAGAGCATACAAGGATAGTCATAGAATATCTCATGGGCAGCAAAGGCCTGCCACTTTTGCCCTGCTGTATCTTATTCATGTGACCTTATCCTTATACCCCTATCTAATGTGCAGGAGTATTAGACAACTCAGAATGATCTCTGCAAAAGCCAGGACACTGCTCAGGGAACTGTTTAATCAAGCCAAGAGGAAATGCTGAGGATGAGTCTTCAATGCTATCCTTCTCTGGGATTTACTGTAGGTACCTTATTTAGAGCGACTGGGAGGTGCCACCCTGTACTCAGGCCTCATCCAATAGCCAATGGTAAGACCCCATGCTGAGGATGTGAGAACTCCAGATTTAATCCTCACCACTGCTTAAAGAGATTCAAACTTACATCTCCTACCTTCTAGGAAAATGCCCTAACCACCAGGCTACATACATTCTGGAGCCAGGGGTATTGTTAGTCACTCCTTTTTATGATGCTCAGATTAGCACTGGATACTTAAAGATTAGTTGGGCCAGAGAGCTAAAGTAAGCATCTATTTCTCTGTCTCGCACTGCTTAGTGCATTTTTATGGGAGCTTTGAGTCTCCTCAGAAAGAGGAGAGGACTAACCTTTGGCTCCCCTCATCCATAGTGAGTGCACACTGAACCATTGGCTGTATTTTGAAGTGGTAGATGTTGGTGTATTTTGTGTGTAGCTTGATCCACTAAGGGTGTTCTGGGATTGAGTTCTTTATGTTTGCTATTAGGTAGCTCAAGGGATACGAGTTGCTTTCATTTAGAAACCTCCCTGCACTAGCCTGAAAAAAAAGAGCTTTTATGGAAAAGTAACTTGCATCTTTTTAAATCTCCCCCATCACTTGTCCAATATTCAGAATTTCAGATCAGTCTGTTCAGGGAATTCCACATAAAAAAAAAGATTCAAAGAGCTGCAATAACAGCAGGAACCTTTTTCTCCCCTTAAGCACTGGGAGAAGCTAATCTTTAGGGTGATGCTGGCTTTTCCCTTACCTACCTCAATGCATTTCCTCCCTTTGCTTTCATAAGAACAGAACTCTGTAATAGCTGGTATATAGAGCCACTGGTATGGTCTCTTTGCAGCTTGTTTTTTTTTGCCATAGGCATGGCATACCCACTGCAGGAGCCCTAATCAGAGATGGTCTTTCATTATACAGGATACCCTCACCATTCACGGGTGATACGTTCCAGGGATCCTTGTGAATGGCAAAATCTGTGAATACTGACGGGGCTCCCATCAGGCCCCACGGCCACCTCCTGACCCGCTGCAGCACCTGGGGACCAACCCCTTCCCCCTCGAGCGCTGCTGCGGCTGCTCCAAGAGCCGTTGTGGCTGCCTCTGGCAACAGTGGCGGAGAAGATGCCGCCACCGCTGCTTCCGCCACCTCCCTCCCCATCCCCGGGGCTCCCCCACAGCACCTAGGGACTGACCCCTTCGCCCTGAGTGCTGCCACAGCTGCCTCTGGGGGAGAAGATGCCGCCGCCGCCGCCTCCCTCCATGTCCGCAGTGCTCGCTCTCTGCCCGGCTCCCGGCTCTGCCCTCCCCCGCGAATATTTGAATCCACAAACCCAGAGTTCACAAATAGCGAGGGTTTCCTGTATACCTGTTCAGTACCTAGCACTTTGGACACTAAATCCTGATGCTGCTCCTAATACACACACAAATAACAATAACTAAGTTGCTCTGTAACCAAATATACTTCGTTAACAACAAGCTCCTAAAGGGGATTCAACTTCAGCTAGTTAAAAAGATTAAAAGCCAAATCCATTGCAAGAAAACAGTTCCAGAAAACTGCACTCAGTAAAAAGTTTTGCCAGTTCAACTTTAAATATGGACATACCAGATCTTAGGGCTCAGAATTTAAAACAGCAAATTGTACAGAAATAAAGCCCTTGTGGAGTCACTAAAATGTCTAATTCATTATTATTTTACAAAAGATTAAAAAATAATTTCTTAACATTAAAGTGCAATCAAGCACTGAAGAAATTATTTAAACTTTCCATAGGAAAAAACCCCCCCACACACATACTAAAATGCTGCAAGGGTATTGATGTCTATTAAATATTTACTTTTCTCTCTAGCTCACACTAGAAAGAGTAATTTGTATTTGGCAGAAACTGGCTGCAATTACATTAGTCAATCCAAAAGCCCAACTTGCTCATACAAAATGCAAACAAATTAGTTAAAATGGTCTAATTAGCAGACTGTAAAAATGCAAAGCAAGGCTGGCATAAAAATGTGTACTATACGAGTATACTTTTACAAAATAAACATTAAGGCAAACATGAAATAGCTTTATATTTGTATATTTTATAGCTTTATATTTATATATTTAGTGATTATATATTTTAGAGAGTTTGTATGGGCTAGTTAGTTAAACATTTTCCTACCCCTAGCACTAGGCCTTAAAAAATTATCAGTACTATAGCAAAACCTCCAAAGTGTTTTTTAAATTCAGGGGCATGTAGTTCTGTAGGACTTGTTTCCATATGTATATGTATAGAGTGTCTAATAGAAATGATTAAATATATTTACTCTCACTTTTGGATGAATATGAATGTATGTGTGCGTTGTTTACAGAGTGCCCAATTTTTTGTATGAATAGAGGTGCTACAATCACTGTATTCTTTTTCATATATTAAAACACGTAGGCTTTTTTGGAACCTTTATGGTCTGTTGCCTCATAACATAGTTGAGGACTTTTTAATCTGTGGGTTTTTAATGCCTTACAACATAGACTATTGACACAACAGGCCATTATGATCTACAGTCTGTCATGTAAAAGAAGCTATTGTGAAGTAAGGGTTTGATTCTGTCTTCAGACCTCCTGTATCCTGCCACACACCAAAGAAAGTCTAGCTGCCTAGAGCCACATCCTTTCTGCATGGAGGGGGGCAGATCTCAAATAAGAGCGGAAAGTGGGTGGATTTAGAAAAATGCATTAGGGATGGATACAGACAACAATAACAATGAACACCCAGAGGCTGGACTATAATGGTATTTGGAAAGCTGAGCCTTTGTGTGAAATATATTAATTACCTTGGGAATGTAGGCATGGGTGTCTGCAAATGACATTATAACAGCAAGATCATTGCTGCTACCCAACAGGGGAGGGGAGCTGTAAAGGGTGATCATGGAGAAAGCAGAGGGAGGGGAAGGGCCCATAAGGCCTAGTGATTATCACTTTCCATATATTAAAATACATGTGGGAGACATCAATTCAGGGGATAGAAACAGCTTTCTGAAATAATTACAGTTGGCTCATCCAATTATTTGCACTAACATAGTTAATGACCTGAATCCAGCAGCACCTGTACTTGCTCAAGTAGTACCCAATTCTGCAAAGCAGCTCTTTGAGGTGAGCATGCTCTGTTCTGCCCTTCTTGCTCAGGTTCAATAGGATATTATCCTGAGAATTAGTCCTGATTTCAGTGGAGTTAGTCAAGAAGGAAAATACTGAGTGGGTGCATCTACATGGGCTATTATGGTGGCTGAATAAACTGTGGAGCTTTGCGCTCCAGGGTTCATTGCTCCTAGGCATGCCATTTGAACATGTGCCCAACAGCAATTAACTCCAGAGCAATAAGTTCGGCAGTTTATTTAGGTTCAACATGCGGAGCTCGATCAGAGCTGCCCCAGCTGGCAGTGGGGTCAGTCTGCCAGCCTGAGGCTGTTCCCCCTGGCTCAATGTGCTGAGGGGCTGGCTGGAGCATGAGGAAGCTTCAGTGCAGAGCTAGCCAGCAGGCAGCCCCTGCACTGAAGCACCCTTTTGCTTCAGCCAGACCCTCCAGTGACTACAAATGCACTGCTGCAGAGTTTTTTACTCTGCAGCAGGATAATGCTTATATTTACAAGTGCTATCCTGCTGTGGAGTAAATTAGTTAATGCCAACCTAATAGGGGCACACATGTAGACACTGAAACATTTATTGCACAGCTAATTAGTCAACTGTGCAGTAAAAGTCTCATGTAGATGTGCCCAGTGTGAACAGAGGTATCAGAATAAACCCCAGCTAGGCTACATGAGGAATAAAGGAGTTTCAGGGCAAAGGTGTCAGAAATCATCTCTGATTATTTGGTGTGTGAAGACTGTAAACTAATGCATTAGGTTGGGAATTGCGAATAGTGAAAATAAAAATGTGTCATATAAAAAAGGTAATCTAGTTGGTCTCCTCTGCATGACCTCATATCCCCATCCCAACAAATGATTCACATATTTTGGACTTTGAACTCACTTGAGATGGGCAAACTCAGGATGTTCCAAACAGGAGGGAGGAAAGCAAGTCCTAACAGTAGTTAATCTTTTCAGGTAACCTATTTGAGAGAATAAAGGTTTGGGATGTAAGAAAAACAGAGCATTGTAGCCCTGTTCTCTGTTCCTAAGATAGAACTGTGTTCAGAGCAAACTGGAGTGTGAGGTAGACTGCTTCAAATATGTTGAAAGCAGCAAAAAATACTCTGGTTGCTCTTCCTCCCACGAGGTTCAGATTGTTTAGGTATTCTGATGTGTTGTCTGCATCTACTGCGGGCACTTGTTACTAGTCCAGGCCAAGTAAGTACTAGAAGGTGGTCTGTTCATTTTTACCATTAATGTTGGCAACACTTCTCTCCTTACCCCCACTGATTACTGAATATTAAGTTTACACTGCTTACGTTTCAGGAAAAATGATTTTTTTCCCTCTGGTACTATTCTCCACTGCCTGTGATTCATTGGAGGGGGAAATAAGTTAGTAAGAGTCATTTTTTTTCCCCAGCTGCACTCAGGGTCAGCTGTCCAATATACTTCCACTTGTCTCCATGCACTGTCATCTCCTTGTACCATGCACTTGATCATCCACTGAAGCTGAGCAGGCCAACAAGAAGCATGACATGCATCCCTACTACTCAACTTTGCTGCTGTCATTTATAGAGGAATGACCTCTATCTGCTACCAAGCCAAACACTTCAGTTTAGCTGATTTTTATAGACTGCTTGACCCAAAGTTCACAGAAGTCAGGTCAGACACTACAACTAATTTCAATAGGCTTTAGATCCTAAACATATTGTCTGCTGATGGGCCCTATTCTAGGGAAAGTGAGATGTGCCTAGGCATATACTGAGTTGCTTTGGGTAAAGAGACGTACAGGAAGTGAGGAACAAAAAATGAGAGAAAATGAAGGAGAAACTGAGGAAATGCACAAGATAAAATTGATGGGGACGGGGAGCAAACGCAGGATAGG
>NW_005841830.1:6962963-6963226 GCF_000455745.1 Alligator sinensis
AGGGCATGGAGGGAAAGGGAAGAAAAAAAGGATAATAAAACGTGCTATAATATAATATAAGGAAAGAAAAAGAGAAGAGAATATAAATGGCAAATAAGATTCAGTAAGCTGCATCTTTTGTTGTTTAAAACAATGTTTGTAGCCATAATATTACACTACAAATCAGAGCTGATGTTATAGGTGATCACTGTATATTCTTCTTCGGAAGAGACCTGACTGAAATACAGCCTGACAAAGAAAAATAGCACATTGGTTTCAACTCA
>NW_005841830.1:6963257-7000374 GCF_000455745.1 Alligator sinensis
AAAAATGGCTTTAAGGGGTCTGAATTGGTAGGGTGCTCTGGGGAAAAGCTTAACTCAGTTTTACTCCTAAGGGGAAAGCAGCAGTCCTATTCTTCAGCCTTGATGTGGCCTGCAAAAACTGATCTTTTAGGCCAATGTAACATTGATTAAAGCTTCCACTCTGCACACCTGTAAACTTTCCTTTTTTGCAGGTTTCATTGGCTTTATGCTATTTTAAAAATCATATCTTTCAAACACATCCACCCACCTCACCTAAATAAGCCTGTTGTCCCTTATTCCCTTTTAATACAACAGTTGTTCCTATGCTACAGTCAGAAGCAAGCATATCTAGAGCTTGTTTATTGAGCATAATTTATTCCAGACCCATGCTGGAATAATTTCTGTTCTTGAGCCTTTGCAGATGTGTGGTCACTAGAGAGCTGTCTGCCTACATGAGTTTTTACACATATTTCAGCTAAATCAGTGCACCACATGCAAAAGCAAAGACTCAGGGATGTTGTGTGGATTTGTAGCACTCCCTGGAGGACTCTGAGTCTATAAACCAATAAACATTTCACAGTTCTCAATAAAAGTAGTTGTTGTTGCTTTTAAGACATGCAGTATTGATTATCTTCTTCCTTTTAATTTCAATAATATCCTGCAGTTAATAAATAACTTGTGAAAAAATGGTTACAAATTAATGACAAAAATGAAAACTATTCTTCATATATTTAGCTGTTGCACAATATTCATCATACAGCACTACAGCAAAATGGAAATTTCTTATAAAACAGAATGGAATGCACATAAATCAATGATCTGTGTGTTTTATGAATGAAACAAAAATGAATAAATAGTTTGTATTTTCTTTACTATATGTATGCTTCCAAATCTGTTTGTGCACTGCAATTTCAGGAGAAAACAGTTAATTAAAGGATTAATAAAGATAACTTCTATACACATCTGGGGATGACATTTTGAGGTTAGTGGATATAAAGGGCTGCGTTACAATGGAGTAAAGTCCTTAGGATTTAGTCCCTAATTGCTACTATCTCAGAAATGAAGTGATTTTGAGAGCTTTTCTGAACTGGCTAACCAGGAGTTGACCAAGTGCAAATGGCAAGCACTAATGAATGCAAGTTTAAGGTATGGCCAGTGTTTACACAGGTTTGGAGACAATAAATAAATAACCACAGCTAACAAAAGAGCAAAACAATCCTGAACACATGGGGGCCAACTATAGTATTCCCTTCAGGACTTTTTTTCCTCTGTAGAGGATAACTAAGCACAAATTCAGTCAACAAGCAGTTTTAATTTACTTTGGAGAAAAGTTACTAAGTAGATCAAGTACTCTGCCAGAAATCTGGTACTCACAATCTCCAGGGACAGGGTCATCTCAGCATATCTCGTTAGCACTTCAAATCATATCAGTGTGCTTCCGCAGCTGGCATAAAGTAACATCACAATCCAGGAAGAAATCTCCACCTTTCACAGTAGAAGGTCAGTATTAAATTATACAAGTTTTGGAAGTTATGTAGGAAGTTAACAGGATTCTAAAACAAAACAAGAGATCACGATAGTCTAAGTTCTTTTTCCTTTTTTCTTATTTTAATTTTTGTTAACTAAACATAATTGTAAGCAACATATTGTTGAATAAAAGGGGGGGTGGAATCTATGAATTGTGTACTTGTGTCCATTTATATAGAATATAATACACAAGATCCATATATTTGTAAAGAAATGTGAGTAATCCATCCAGGTAGAATTTAATGTAAAAGACAAAATAATATATGACTGTGTGTGTCACAAAAGTAATATCCAATATCATGCTAGTTCTGTGTGTACAGTACAAATTTCTGTATTTTTGCTAGATGATTAAAACATACCTGGTTTTTAATAATTCTATATTTTCTTTCTAGAAATGTTTTGATTATGAAAAGGTAAACCTTTCAGGATAAACATTTTTTTTTCTAGATGCAACTGCCATAACTGAAATTAGAATCAAGCCTGTTTACTTCAAAGGGATTATTTGTATGATAAAATTCACACAAATAGTACCTGGGTTGCAGATCTGGGCCCTATATTCCTATAACAAAGACTTCAGCTCTGCTAAGCCATATGTTTTGTGTCAGTAAGCTGTCACATAAATATATGGAAGTTCAAATCTTGCTCCAGGTCAGGTTGCCAACTTACAGATGGCTAGTAAAAAATCAGGCTAATAATGCCTGTCTGTAAAATCTGGGAAAAAAATGATCCATCCTTAAAAACTCTAAGCAGCCAGAGCTGATTGAAGCTCTATGATGGGGAAGCAGCTGGAGGCAGTGGTGAAGCACAGACAGAGCACAGCAGCACCACTTGGTGTCCAAATGTGAACATACCACCCTGCAGGGAGATCTTCTCAGGCCTTTATAAGTTGCCCCCCCAGCCCCCTCCTGCCACCAAGCCACATGCTTTTGATGTTGATGCATACAATCAACTGCCTATAACACTGCTGGATCACAGGTAAGCTTCTTTGGTGGGGGTCTGTGCTGGGACAGGGGGAGTGGGACAGGGGATGGCTGGGGTAGGTGAGGGGGGGTGCGAGGTGTGGTGGGAAGCACCAGGGTGTAGAGGGTGATTAAAAGACCTGTTGAGGGGGGCAACATGATGTAAAAACATTGCTGCAGTTAAACAGGGTTGCCAACCCAAGAACTTTTTTTGTTGTTGTTGCTGGGAACTTTTTAATAGCAACCAAACTGTTTTTTACTATGATAGAAATTCAACCTCTAAATTTGACCCCAGCCTTCCTATCAGGAATCAACCTGCAGGGCAGAGCCTGGCAGAAGAATAAAATTTATATTATATAAAACATATATCAGTAAAAATATGTATCAGTAAAATGTTTGCAGTTTGTCAGTAATTTTTTTTTTCATAGGTTGGCAACTCTGTTCCAGGTTAGCTTACACACATAATAGATAGTTACATGAGATGTTATACTTTTGCCTTATAAGAAGCCCTGTAGTTATGCAAGTATTAATATACATGGTGAACAGTTTAGCCTATGGACAGTTGAAGTATGACAATTCAAAGCCGATTCACCAACACTCCACTCAAACACCTGCTAACCAGGAGACACCCTCCTATGTTATTTTCCCCCTTAGCATAGAAAGGTGGCTCTGCAATTCAAAGATGAGGATAATCTGCAATAAAAATAATATATGCAGTTTACCGTCCAAAAGAGCGCCCTGAGGTTGCATCAGGTTTTCTACAGGTGTCCCTCTAGATTACAGAAACTGTCTATACAGAAAAATGATTGTGAAAGAATCTATGATTTGAACTTAAAGCAAAACAACTATTGCACATTAACTCCCCATGCTGCTAGTCTTACTCTACAGTGAGAACAAAGCAGTCCCACAGGTAGTGCCAGTGGTGCCACTGCACAGGACACGAGGCCATTAGGTACATATTCACACACATTCTCTCACCAGCACCAATATAGTTGTGCTCATGAAGGACCATACCAAGGCTAATTAGCCCACATAGTGTGGACATTGCCAAATTCTTCCAGTTTGGGAACTAGCACATGCAAGCTAACTTGGCTCCCTCTGCCTTTTGCCACATAGATGTGCCCAGGGTAGTGGTGCAACAGGAGGTCTAATTAACCCTGTCCTGCATTGGGGTGCACTGTAAAGTGGGGCACTTCTGGGGACACTTACACAGAGCATGAAAACCTCATGGTAACAGTTCTGATTAAAAGTGTTCCCACAGGGTGCCATTGCTGGACCGCTGCTCTGTTCCTTCAGACGGACCATTGGAAAGAGTTTCCAGAAGCAGCAGTGAGTGGAGAAAGCAAAGAAGCCCACATATAGAGGGAACTAAGGAGACAGGATAAAGACATGTAGCTTCTATGTGGTGACCCGCTTTGGAATTTGGTATCAAACTCCTGGTTATTACATAAATGGAGAAAAAAACTTGTCACCTGATTTCACCTCACAATAGAATGGAAACTCTGCAAGGACCAGCCCTGGGCCCTGGAGGAAGGGTGGGCAGGGACAGTCTTTTTCAAAGATTTTAGTAAGGTTAATCTGGATTTGCACTGAGGTACCTGTTCTGTGGTCTCTGATTTCAGAGAGATCCATATGAGCTGGGGCAGCTTACATGAGTAATAGCTGCATGCAGGTGCAGGCCCACATGTTTTGATTCATTTTCTAATCTTAAAAAAATAAGTTTGTGTCCAGTTCAATACCACTGTATGACATGCTCCATGAACCTGTTTGAGGAAGGGGTGCTACAGGAAAAAAATATATTTACTGCAAACATTTTATGAGAATCTGGCTTCTTATGTAATTTAATTTAATCACCTGCTTTATGAATTACCCTTTATTAATTTAAAACTAAAGAAAAGTGTGAGCAAGGAAAAGCTGAAAAGGGGACATGCATGTGTCCAGAAGTTGTATGGAGGAAAATGTATTCAGTCTAAATTAAATGAAAGAGCTACACTATGACTTTGTTAATGACTGTATTTAGAGTAATGGTAATGACTTTATTAAATATTTCATACTTATTCACAAATTTTTAAAAGCAGATGCACAACTACCAAATGTATCTAGTCTCTCATTCAAGTAAGTCTGTCAAATTCCAAATGGTAAAATTGTTAAATCATTGGAAGTCCATATGAGTTAGACATTTCTATTTTTGTACCACACCTTTATCTATTAGACTACCTCCTATTACACAGTTTATGGCTTACCCACATTCATTTGCAAACCTAGAGTTCCACAATATATCTCTGTGTGTTCTTTTTCATTTTAGTCAGAGCCCAATTTTTTATATATAGAAAAGACTTTGAGCCTAAAACATTACTTAGGATATTTTTTTTTAATTACAGGTTTCCCTCGCCAACTGCGGGGGTTAGATTCTGGAAAGTCCCCTTGGGTGGCAAAACCACAGTTGGTAAAACTAAAGGCTTATGGGGAAAATGGGGTTAGGGACTTGAATATTCTACAGTATAGTGTATAAAATCATTTTTACTTACCTTTAATACATGGGGTGGTCAACCAGGCATAGGCATACCCCTAGTGGTACTTAGGTTATAGAGGGTACACACCAGCAGACACAAGTGTGTCTAGGGTGTGGCGGCAGCATCTCCCCTGGTGTGTTCCCCTCTTACCCAGGGAAGAGGGAGGGGTACGGGAAGGGGAGGAAAGGGGACATACTGGCTGGCCCTGTGCAGGACACCATGGCACTTCCCCACCCCCACCTGTCTGAAGGGCAGGCTGGGGGTGTTTTGAGCCTGCCTCCAGCGGTGCGCAGATGGCCAGTCAGCAGCCCACAGATGGGGCCCTGGCTGGGCCAGGTCGTAAGACAATCTGAGCCTGGCGGCAGTAGGAGCCACCTGCCCGCACAAGCCGGCAGACTTGGACTGTCCCATGACCTGGCCCAGCTGGGGCTGTTGTTCCCTGCCACCCTGCTTCCTTTCCCCACAACCCAGTGCGGCAGGGAGCAGAGAAGCCACATGCGGATCTCCTTGCCTGCCACTGCTCACCCCACATTGCCCTGGTGACACCCCTCCTGAATGCTGGGCTGCACTGAGGGCAGCAGCATGGGGGTGCACCCCTCAAACCAGTGGCAGGCACAGGAGGTCGGTTGCTGGGGCAATGTGGGGTGAGCAGTGGCGAGTAAGGAGATCCCTGCACAGCTCCTCTGCTCTCTGCCACACCAGGTGTGGGGGAAGGAAGCAGGGCAGAAGGGAACAGTGGCGAACAGGCCTGCTGTTCCCTGCCACCATGGGGAGGGTAGCTCCCCGTCACTGCACGCACCTCTGGCAGGGCTTGGGACCACCTCTGGCTGGGGGAGCAGGGGCTGTGGGGTGGGGGCAAGGAGAGACACAAGCAGGACCAGGGGGTTGGCAGGCTGATGTGTGGCCATGGAAAACTGTGGTTACTCAAATCTGTGTACCACTGTAGCCAAAATGGTATACAGAATATTAACCGTGGATACTCAAAACTGTAGTTGGTAAAACCGTGGCTCACAAGGGAAACCTGTACATAAAGTAAAGTATTAATCTCTGTCTGCTTTCAATCCTCACCTTCCCTTATTTAATTCAAAGGTGAGGGTTCCTGCTTTGATGCTGTGGATGTGAAGAGAAGCTAAAGAGATGCTCTCAAAGAGCTGACAGCCAGTGGGTGCATCTACATGAGATGCTTTACTGAGCATTTACTCTAATGTATTTACTAACTTAATGCACAGTAAAGTGTCACTGTCTACACGTGCACAGTAATTACTGTGCAGTAGATTAATTTAAGGTGCCGTTTGCTAGTTCCTGCAGATACAGGTACTAGGAAATGGCACTTTAGACTAATGCTCCAAAGCATTAGTCAGCCCAGGTAGAAGGGGACCACAGCTGCTGCCTGGCTAAGCCCCAAGGCCCAGGGGGCAGAGGGAGCTGTCCCAGCTTGGGGGACAGTACCTTTCCAGCCTCCCTGGGGCTTGTGGCTGGCCTGTCTCCCCAGGGCTGGAAGGGAGCTGCCCTTTGAGTTGGGACCATTTCTGCCCCCTTCCCCTGAGGCTGGGGATCAGCCCTGATATCCCCAGGGCTGGAAGGGAGCTGCCCCTGGAGCTGGGACAGTTCCCCCCACCCCCCGAGGCCTGGGGCCAGCCCTGATCCCCATGAGGCTGGAAAGGAGCTGGCCCCAGAGCCAGGACAGCTCTCCCTACCCTCCAGGGTTTGGGGCCACTGTTGATCTCCCCATGGCTGGAAAAGATATGCCCCCAGAGCTGGGACAGCTCCCTCTGTCCCCCAGAGCTCAGGCCTGACCTCAATGCCCCCTGCCAGCCTGGGACTGCCCCTGGAGTCTCATGCCAGCCTGGGCCTGGCACTTGGGGGGATCCTAGAGCTCCCCCTGGCTGCTGCAGGATGGCAGAATGTGGCAGGAGCAGCCTTGGACTAGGCTACTCCTGTTGGGCTCAGTTTGCTCCCAATGTAGATGCACATGCAGATGCATGCCCTAATGTGCCTGAATTTTCTGTCCAGAAAATTCAGGCATATTAATTGCATGTGTAGGCACTCCCAGTGTTCCCCAGCTGATATACTGTAGAAGCTGTTTACTACTGAGACTGACCATGTCCTTTCCAAAGGCAATGAGCATTGTCAGCGACTTCCAGGGAATTTGACTGAAACTATCTTCCAAATCTGCTCTTCCCTTCTCAGGTGAAAGCATTTTCATGGAAGTTGTGGGGAGGACATCATGCATTCCAGATATATCAATCAATTATAATTGATTAAACTAAAAATATTCTTATTCTAGGCTAACACCACCTGGCTGATACCTCACCAGGCTGGGAGGGGGGTTAAAACCCGGATGTGTAATAAAATATGTGACACACAGGAGTACTGGTAAGGAGACTGCTCTTTATTATCTTGCTCTAGTCACCTAATCGAGGTCAGGGTTACAGAAGGTTAATACCCATCACATGTTCTTTTGCATTCCGTTTCCTGTATTTATTGCAGATTTTACACTTGGCTACCTTATCTTCATTGGCAGAACTCATGCCTGGCCACAACAGCACATCTCAGGCATGTAAACTAAAGAAGCTCCTTACTGAGCCTGTATTTAAGGCTGAATGAGTATTTTTACAATTTCATTATCATTTAGAAGTCTAGGTGGTGCTTTGCACAGTGGTTTCTGTAATATAGTTTCCGACTGATTTCCACTCCTTAACAAGCAATTGCCAGTATTTGTTTTATAATCTAAACATAGTTCTGTTGTGCTTTAGTCAGTGCATTGGAAGCTTATATCATGAGGCGCTCCTCTTGTAGAAAAATGGCCCCCAGCTGATGGGAGCATGTAGCAGCCAAGATCTTAGGCTTTTAATCATTTCAACATTTTTCAGGATTGGTATTTCTGTGACAACTCTTTTTTTTCCCCTTTTGATAGTTCTCAGAAGCTTTTTTTGTTACTAACTATTCCAGCGCTGTTCTTTGCTGTTCACAAGATAACCGAAGTGAGGCAATATGCACCCTTAGGTATAACTGCCTCTCCCCCTCCTGCATCCTCACATTTCAAATTGCTTTCATAGCTCCACCCCTAACTTGTAGTTGTGCAGGATTTAAAAATTAGTATAGGGAAAAGTGCTGTTGGGACCATACCTCCCTACAAGTCGTTGTCCACTAGACTGTTCAGGTCCTGCAACCACTCCTCTTCAGCATATTACCCTTCTGCTTTCTTAGACAAAGGTTAGATTCTGGAGCAGAAAGCAGGATCTAGAACTGGGGAGTTTTAGAATCTGAACAAACACTCATGGGACCCAGCTCAAGTTTAGGTGGCTTAGTTTAAGCCTCCTAAAGGTGACCCAGGTCCCATGCATGCAGGTGTTCACTGCTTCCTGGGAGAGGCACAGGCAAACAGAGGTAAGTCGTGGGCAGGGAGGGAGGAGAGGGGCTTACAGGATGGGGGCGGGGGGACCGGTGGACCCACGGGGGGGCTGGCAAGTCCAGTGGAAGGGTAGTTGGGGGCAGGGGGATAGCATGGTCAGGGTCTGGCGGTGTTAAGAACAGCACAGCCCCAGGGCTGTGATAAGTACCTGGGCTTTCCCAGCCCCAGGACTGTGCTGTGAATGCATGTAGGTAGTCACTAGCCAGGGTTAACCTTTGCTAGGTTGGGTTAACCTTTTATTGATCTGAAGTTAGTGTACTTCTGAGGTAAACTAAGTTTAGATCAGGTGTGCCAATTTTAGGGCAACCTAAACCCTGTAAATGCTTGCACGCAGGGCTATTTATATCACCCTCACCTTGTACCCTCAGACGTTAGCCTTTTTATAGTTAATGTAGCTTTGTGGTGAACCCAACATAGTCTTCAAGGAAAACTATGAGTGGAGCTCTCTTATGCAAATTCAGGATGACCACATTTGCATGTCTAAGAATCTCTGTAAGGCCTCCTTGTTTGATCATTTTTCTTTCTTTTCTTTTCTTTTGATCACACTTCTGCTTTCCTAGAGCTTGGCAGAATTGTAGAACACACCTAACATAACTAAACTCATTCAGCCCAGTTTGGAATTTGTTCCCGTTCAGCTGGCACCCTCTTCCCACCCTCCTCCCCGCAACCCACCCATGATAGCTCCCATCTCTGGTATGCTGCAGAAAGAACACTGTGGAGTCTTTCAACATGGTGCTGAGCAGTTTTATCCCAAATCATCAGATCACCACAGTTGGTGTCATAGCTCTAAAAGTTACTTCCTTTCCAGTCTCAAAGGACATAATGCTTCAGTACCATCTCAGACATCCAGGTAATACCTCTGGCAGGACCCTTAAAACATACCTTATCAATGAGGGAGTTGAAAGTGAAGAGATTTGCATTTTTCTGTATTAAACTGGATTTGCTGACACCATTGGCTTGATGTTTTTCCAGTTTATCAAACCACTTCAGAGCAGGGATCATTCTTACTTGTTCCAGTTGTTTCTTTTGTGGCCATGGGTAGTGGAGGTGTTTCCTGGGATTTTCTTCAAACTGAAATATAATGGTGGTGTGATTTTCTAGTGCATTACTTTAGCTTTGCATTACTGTAAATTGATTTAAATCAATTAAGTCATGTTGAGTACAACTGAAATAATACAACAGCAATTCAGGCCAGCTGTCTTCATTAAAGTTAATTAAAAGGGCAATGTATTACCTTTTTTATACTAAAAAAACAAGATATGAGTCTGCAGAATGGAGAACAGAATAGAGCTCTTCATTTGTAAACTACTAGGTAAATGTACACTTAATATAATGTTCATTCTGTGTAACATCACACTTGAAAAACCTTGAGATTCACATCACCTCCTGTCAAAGGATTACGTGTCAGAAAGTCCTTAATTTGGATTATGTCTAACAATTGTCATAGCACTGTTAGATGGAATTAAAGTGTTTCTTTCACTGTTCTTTGCACTCCTTATTACAGGCATGATCCAGGCTCTGCAATGGTCAATAAAAAACAAAAATAAAAACAAAAAAAACCCAAACAAAACGTACACACATAAATTTCCCAATATCTTGGTGGTTAATATAATTAAGTTTCAAGTAAAGGCTTGTTTTATCACCTCAGTTAGCTTGTTGACATATAGGCAGTGTTGAGTAGAACATCTAGTTAATGATTTTCTTTTACATATTGATATTAGTACCTGAAGTGGGAACATCTCATTTCCTGAATATGATTACCATTTTGAAATCTTATGCACAGGGGAAAAAAAACCAATTCTATAAATTAAACAAGAAGTTCTGAGAACTTATATCCCCCCATTCACATCCAGATACTAATGCATCTCATTTACTTTGTTGCTATTCCCTTGAGTTATCTGTGTCATGCAGACCAGTCTTTCATGTCATGTTAACTATCTACTGAAAAAAGCTAGAAGTGTACTTGTAACAGTGCCCTAAGCTAGCATACAAGGTAGGTAGAAGAACATAAAAAATTCATCACTGTTACATTTCTAGTTGCTGGGATATTTTAATTCCAATAGGAAAGAACCCATGTCAGCTAAAGATGGAGCTATAATTAAGCTGATATGGCATTCACAATTGCCTCAAAACCTGCTGTAGTTGTCATATGTTTCTTTTCCCCATCTTTAAACTATATGGAAATCAATTATCTCAACAAACCAGCTGTAAGGACTGTATGCCAACCACTTACTCCTGAAGTGAATAAATTATTTGAAATTCATTATTGATGTGAACAACTCTCCAAGATTTAAAGCACGAGTCCATTTTCTTTGCTGAGATTCACATGGAATTTTAACAAGTTCAGCACTATCCTTGGTCATATATTCATATAGCAAGCTGTTATGCAAATAGCTAGAATTCTGGGTTTGGAGAGTTGTGCACAGGAAATTATGCTTCAGACGACAAAATGCCCATGAGTTAATGGGTCTTTACATTTAGTGACAAATTTGTTCCTGATTTACCCCAGAGTGACAGACACAGGGTAAAAGGGGGACATCTGAGACTGAAAATACCATTTGTGTGTCAAGGATGTTAGCAACCTGGAGTGGTGATAGGCACTGGTGTCTGCAGGATATGAAATTGAGTTGATGTGATGTCATTTTGGTTCTACTGTAACCTGGTTATCTCTTGCCAAGACTTCATGTATGATTAGTCAGCTCGGAGAGGACAGCAAGCCTTATCAGGCACACTTCCTGACATTCCTGTCAAGTTAAGAAATGTGGTTAAGGAATTTAAGATGAGGTGTCACATCTTCATATCAAATCCCATTGAGTCACCACCTACAAGTTTGAAGACTCCTCCTAAAAACATTAATGAAAAGAAAAAATGAAGTTTAGGCAGGATTTGACCTTGTAATGCTTTTTGCATATTACAGCCCCCTAAGTTGGTGGTATATGCATTTTCCTTTTATGTACAAAAACATTGTTTTGCAAGGGTGTGTAAAAAATAATACTCATTAATATTAATGTGGATGTATCTTCTCAGTTAGCCAGCTTGTAGTCTGTAAAATAAACCAATCTTTTATGAGCCTGAGCAATTTTAAAAGAAGCTCCTTGTATAAAAGCTTGCAATCCCATATGTTTAACAAGTACTGTATTTGGAACAGTTAATAGCCAGATGAAAATACTAACCATAACATTTTTTTCCCAGTTCTTCAAAGGAAAAGCTGTTACAATATAATATTTGCACTACATAAAGATTCTTTCAAGTTTCTTTTCAAAAGCAAGTTAGCAGCATGCTATTTTTATGTTATTACGTTTGTCCGGCAGCATAGTTTGTATTAATAAAAGCACTACCCAGTTTGCATTGTGGCTCAAAATTAAAACTTATCGCTAAGCTGAAAATATTCACTATATGCTGTAGACCAAAACACTGCATAAACAAGGCACACTAAACAGTTCTGTCTATAGGCTACCATCTGGAAGATTGAACATGCATAAATACACAGTTCTCCAGTCATTGCCAAGTTACTCTTCCAAGTATTTCAGCAAATGCTCCAAAGAATCCTTCTGGGCAGCATATAACTCTCTCTCACCCCTTAAAGAGCTTCATATGCAGTTTGTAGGTATGACACCACAAATAGGCACTCCTTCTACAGTTTCTTCCTAGTTACAGAAGGGGAAAATGAATTTAAGAAAAAAAAATAGGTGGCAGGGATTAGCCAGCTATGAAAAAGATCTCTCCATGGTGGAAATATTATGGCCTTTTCTATATGTTAATGATCCTCATATTTTTTTCTGAAGGTGCAGAACATGTTTGTATCTTTCAGACCCACTCAAAGGAAACTTGGATAAAAATTCCATCAGGTAAACAGGTTCCTCTTAAGATTAGCCTAAAGGTAGAACAATAGGGTAATAGTAAGCCCTTCAACCACTGCACAGAGCAGTAATAAGACTATTTCAACATGATATATGCATAATCTTGTTTATTTTGCTGGCTGCACCCTTCAAGAACAGCAAACACCAAACACCATTAGGTAGCTTGGGTATTGTTATGTGGGGTTTCTGCTCTTCCAAAACCTGTGGTGGTGGTTAATGGAATGGTCCCTTGGTTTCTCACAAGCAGTCCCATAAATTGTTTCTCAGCCTCTTGTGGGCTAAGCTCAAGTATGTATGAACAAACAAGTATGGACATCAAGTTTCACATCTTTGCTCGTTACCCATCTCCCTCCACCAAAACGGAATGCATTTATTTTTCAGTCACAAACGAGAAATCCATTCCATCACAAATTAGTAAATCAGGCACATGAAGTGAAAAACCTACATCTTGTACGCACCTTGAAAAGTCATGAAGCAGGCAGAAGATCTGGCTTGTCACTGGAACATTGTAATACATCCTCTCATGCACAACAAAAGTAAAGCTAGACAAGAACATTCTTCAGAAGAAACACATATGACTGCATTGGTGAAGACAAAAACTCAAGGACAAGAGTGACAAGATTGTCATTCCTCTTCTAAAAGCCTTTCTTTTATATATATATGAGCAGTCTCTCTAAGCTGTCTGCTTATATTCAGTAAGTGACATGTACATAAGCCAGGGTCTCTGTGTCTATATGCAAGAATGAAATGCTGGGGATATGAATATGTTTCGTGCTAATCCAGGACAACAAAACCAAATTCTGTAACTAAAGCTCTACGGGGGTTTTTAATATATCTTCATGACTTGAACTGAAGTTCATCTTCATGAGTGTTGAGGTGAAGTAGCTTAATCCTATCTCCCTAAAACACTAAAAGTACTTAGGCACTTATCTGTCTCTTTTGGTACCTAAGAACAGCATTTAGATGACAGTGACATCCACAAACTGCTGCTCAAATGCTGCTTAACCCTGTAGGTTCCCTTGGAACCTGTTTCTAATTGTGGGCATGCACAGATATACATTCAGAGCTCAGGGCATTTGCCCCCTGGCTTTAGTGCAAAATTTTCAGAAAGCTATTCCTTCATCTATCTCACCAATAGGACCTGAGCTCTTTGGTATGCTTCAAGCAGAGAGTCTAGAGGTGGATGGATGCATCTATCTGGAGGTGGATGGATGCATGCTTCACCAGAGAATACTCTCATGATAAAAATACTCACCTGGTAAGTGGAAGACCAACAAATCCCAGCTGTACTGTCTAACGTCAGTCTCTCATGTTCCAGATGAGTGACCTAAACACCAGGTGACTGGCCTTTTCAGAATGGTGAAGTTGATCTTTTATGAATAGTGAAATATTTTCTGGGCCAGAGAGACAAATAGACTAACTGTAGCATCCAGTGGTTAGGCCAATCACCTGGGTTATGGGGGAGAAGATTCAAGTCCTGGTTCACAAAATATTGAACCCACTATATGGAGAGCTTCAGCACCTAACCTAAGCCCGAGGATTCCATTAGGCAGCCTGGCACCTAGGAGTTAGACATTGCAACTTCTAAGCACATTTGAGGGTCTGGATCTTACAGGAGACTCAAGGAAAATTTACTGCCCTCTGAGTTTTTATTGAACAGAGCTTTAAGACTATGATGAAGACTTTTAAATCCAGACATCTGGTTTGGACTTATCTTTAGTTTTTTGGTTTGGGTTTTTTTAAAGAAAAAGAACAAAAACTATACTTTAAATGTTTTAATTCAAAATGCTTTAGTAGCATAAATAAAATGGGTAGTGATTTAATACCTGCTGCAGTGGTACAGCAGTCTCCAGCATGCCATTTGACTATGCAGAAAGCAACATGGGACCCAGCTTTGCTCCTATTCAAGGCACTTTCACTAATGACATTAATGAAAGCAGTCTTAGAATGGTTCAATCAGTCTTCCAAGGGAAGAGACACATTACAGCATTTCTGACAGCCAATCCTTCATTTATGCTTTTCAACTATTTTAAAACAATGTATATTTAAAACAAAACACTTCATTCACTTTTCCCCCCTTAAAATATTATCCTGCAATTGTTTTTTTTCATTAGGGCCACTGATTTCTTATGCACGCGCATCATGGTATCTTTAATAGAAATAAATGGAGAAAGTGTGTGTGGGGGGGGGGGTACCACTGCCTACTTGTGTCAGCTCTAATTTTAGAAGGACAGGTTTGCAAATGGATGTACACTGTTTTAGCTTAAATACAAGCATAGCTTTCTCTTGGCTAAAAATAATAACATTAATTATCCTATTTGGGAATGGGTGGGGAACAGCCATCTTTTAAAATAAAGTGGGGGAGGGAATTTATACTTAATGTAGTTTTATGATGCCATACAAACAGAGAGTTTCATACACTCCAAATACTTTAGCCATCTTCATTACTGCCCCTTTCCCCAGCAAAGGCTAGAAAGTGCTCTGTCAAAAGCATCTTTGGATTTTGGTGGGGGTGGGAGGGTTCTTATATGAGAAAGGAAAGAATCTCAGGGTTCTGGCCAGATTTCATCATGCTGTTCTTCATTCCTTTACCTCCTGATATTCTTGAACAAGGACTTTCAAGGGTGTTTGTACCAATCCCATCCCCTCTGGGAATGTTGTCATCATTCATGTATCCTGTACATCCTATTGCAAAGCTGGACTTTACTAAACACTCTCCACATTCAGCTATTTTTGTTTGGCCCTTGATAATGTGTCATCTTTGAAATGGCATTGCGTTAACCTTTCACTGTGTTTGGGGTGCCAATGTGGTTTGAAGCCACCGCTAGAAGGATGTGCATTTGATTGGCAAAGACAGAATGATTGACATTGGATCCTTAAGTTGTCAAAGCTCAAGCATATCATTGTGTAGTGAAGTTATTCTGCTGAGTGCCATCCGTTTTTAACATATATGCCATGTTTGAACACTGCAGCTCAGCGTCAAAGACAGTTTAATGATTCTATCAGTAATGAGTGATAAAAAGGGTAGATACCACTGATCAGGGATGAAAATTCTTATGAAATTAAATAAAACATTTCATATAAGCAACTGGTCCTGAAATTAATTCTTGAACAGGGAATAGTAAACTTTAACTAGTGTATGCCCTCTTTTGTTATTCTTCATGTAGCTATCTTTGAAGTTAATGGGAATATTTTCCATTTGTATGTACCATATTTTGGGGTCAGGTTCAGATATTAACAGCATTGTTGTAAACGCCTCTAAAATTTCAGAACTCAATATCCTGGGCTATCTTTCTTATTTTTCATTGTTTTCACTTTTTGTCTTAAAAATGTAAATCTCCATATCATGGAGGTTTCTAAGTACTGTCATAAGTACTTAGGTAATTTTACTTGGAAGATTATCAACATGCTCTTATCCGATGGTCTAATAAATACAATTTTCATACTGTTCCACAAAGGGATTGTTCTATAAACTTCTCCAAGCAGAAGTCACATGCTTTGACCAATGGTGTCAATACATTCAGCCTCAGCCCACCCTGAATTTAAAATGGACAGATCAACCTTCTCCACTCTCTTTCATAGACTGTTGGATAGCATTTGCTAATGGTAAGAGACGTTACACCATTCTAGAAACAAGCGGTAATCAATGAAGCGGTCCTTTTTCTCCATATATACAGGGAGCAGCGAACAGTGAGAAAGACACTGTCTGTACTGAGTGCTTCTGCAAGCTAAACCCAGGTTCCATGTATTTTGAGGTTTACCTATCTTTAGAAAATATGGGCGTTCTGGCAGTTGTCTAGTTTCTGAACTTTTTAACCTGTAATGCTGCAAATTGTATGAAGTAAATAACCTCTTTTGGGTGCACTGGACAACAGCTCCCTAACTGCTTTCATCTCAAATGAGTCACAGTTCAGCCACACTCCTGTCCTTGATGGTGTCCTGGATGTCTTTGAGAAATACGGGATAGAGAAGTTAACTTTAAGAAGCTTGCCAGTTCCCCTAAATAAATTACTATCTTTCCTTCACTATTTGCAGTATTATTTCTATACTTCCTATAACAAATACACTCAGGTAGTAGCTAGTAGAGCAGAGTAACTTTAGTTACCAGTGGATGTATCTACACGCATGCTTTACTGCGGAGCTAACTAATTAGCTCCGCAGTAACATGTAGCTGACTACACATGCATGCATATTAGGGCACAATAAATTACTCCACTGTAGGACAGTACTGTCCAGGACAAGTACTATCCTATGGCAGAGTCATTTAGTTTGCTGCAATGTACATGTAGACAATGACCAGGACTGACCAGGGCATGAGGTTGTTACAGTGTAGGGTAACTGCATGTGTAGCTGAACCTTAGTTTGAACTAGTTAGTCTCCCGTATGCCATCCTGACCTGCATTCTGCCTGACTTCAGAGTAACACAGCTAACCACCTCTCCTTAGTTATCCAAGGCAATCTTGACCAGTTTTTAGGACTGATTGTTGTAGCTAGCTCAGTCACATGATGTATACTCCAACCATCTATTTCAAGTATCTCTAGACATCTCCATACCTTCCTCCATATGGTTTGACCAGTGCTTGTGACATGTAAGGTAAATTTTTAGTGGGTCACATAGCAATATCAGATAGGTCATAAGGGAATATTGTCATAATAAGAATTTTAAAGAGTTTCTGTTGTAGAGAGGAATAAACTAACTGAATGTCAGAGAAACAATGATGTTTTCTGAATTTTAAAAACCAATATCTACTGTTTTATTGCATAGGGAAATATTTAAAAATAATTGGCTCAGTTAATTTTTTAAATTATGCAATTAGTAAATCAGACATGGTCTAACATGCACTCCAAAACACTGTTTTCTTTTAAAATTATCCCCCCTTTCTAATACCTTCCTATCCCTTCCTCCTCCTCCATAAAGTATCAACTTGGATTGACCAAATTCACCATGGCCTCCCTCTTCCACACTCCTCCTCCAGCACCCTTCCCCAGCTGCTAGCTATTTGAAAGACACCACAGATTTCTTAAAGAAATTGACAACCTTCCAGCAAACACCAATTTAGCTACCATATAAGCTACCATGGATGTCACATCTCTGTAAACCAACATCCTACAAGCCATAAAAAACATTATCCCTGACAAGAAAATTGCTTCTGTTTCCATTAAGCTCTCCCTCTTTGTCTTCACATACAGCTAGGTCAGGTTTGGGCACTCCTTAAACTTACAAATTAATGACACTACCATGGGTACACATATGGCCCCCAGTATACCAGCATATTTATGACAGACCTTGAAGTTCATTTCCTCTGCAGCTGCCCTCTCATCCCCTGGTATAGCTCAGGTACATCCAGAGCTGTCCCTAGGGGTATGCGGGGCCAGGGTATATCAGCCTGTGTGGGGCCTGGGGGGTGGCAAATGACCAGAGCCAGTGAAGCGGGGTGGGAAAGGGGTGGTGAGTGGCTGGAGCTGGCAGCGTTTGGTGGTGGCAGTGGCAGAGCTGGCGGCGCTCAGCAGCGGTGGTGTGTAGCAGCAGTGTATGGCAGCTAGAGTGGGGCCTATGCAGCACTGACCATGGGGCCCCCCAAAGTGCGGGGCCCGACACATGGGAAGGAATCTCTAAAGAATTTTCACCAAGACTTTAATAACTTCAATTAGTCTGAAGTTCTTAAACCCCTCCACCAAATTAACCCTGGAGTACTCCACACAGCAGATTCATTTCCAAGACACTACAGTGAAAGTTTGTAGTAACTGCATCACCATTGTATTGGAAACAAAATGACTTTCACAAACGACTTCATGCTACCAGTTTTCATCCTAAGCACACCACCAGATCCATCACCTACAGCCAAGTCTTATGTTAAAATGAGATCTGCTATGACCCCATTGACAAGGATGAACACCTTATGGGTGTAGAGCAGGGATTCCTACAATTACAATACAGTCTCAAAACTGGAGCCACTCAAATCAACAAAGCCAAGACTCGCACCTCCCTCCAACCTGCTACAATAACAAACTTAGGAAAAGGACAACAAAATCCCTCTGATTGTCACCTATAGTCCCTAGCTTGAACACCTAAGACACATCATTATCAATCTTCAATCCCTCCTGGAAAAGGATGACCATCTCAAGGTAGACATGGGGGACAAACTTGTCCTTGCTGACGGGCAGCCCCCCAGCCTCGAATGGCATCTCTCAAACAACAGACTAATGAACTCCCATCCTCACTGAATGGACCCTGCAACGGACCCAAATGCTTGCTGTGTCCCCACATCAATACAGACCACATAATCACTGGACTGAATAACAAGGGGTACAACATCCAAGGTTCATTTACCTGCAACTTTACCAATGTCATATAGACCATCACCTGCTTCCAATGCCCCTCTGCTGTCTACACTGGACAGTCAAAGAAATCTCTACATGTGAGTGTGAATGAACACCAATCTGATGTCAGCCGCAGAAAGACCTAAGGCCTGTGGCAGAACTAATTATAACAACACATTGCTATTATAACATAAGTTGTATTTATTATTTTTGATTCCAAAAGATCCCACAATAAGCTAAGTGCTATACCAAAAACAAAAAGCATATTGTATGAACTTTTTGAATCAATACAGAATTGGATGGATGGGATGGAGAGTAGTGATAGTAGAGCTAAATTTCTTAGTCATCACTCAGCATACTGATAGAAGCTACAGCCATTCAAGCAGATGATATCACCTAAATAATGCCTGATCTGGAGGGCACTCCATTGGTGAACAGGCAGTGGGAGGGACAACCTCCCTGGACACTCCACCACTGAGCTCAGGGTTGTTGTTCTCATGCAAAAAAGAAAAATCTTAAACCAAATTAATGGGTGACTGGTGCCTCCCAAGTCTGGGGGGCACATCAGATCGCCAAAGCGGGGGGGTGTCTCCCAGCAGCCGATTGCCGAGCCAGCAGTGAAACCAGAAGTGCACTTCTGACAGCACTTCTGGTTTCATGGCTGGCACTTCCAGGGGGTGCATGGCTGATCTCACCCCCTATACGTTGCCAATGACCAAACTGAACAGGAAATTGTGGAACAAGTAATCCTTCATGAACTGGACTGTGTTAAGTTTGGTTTAAACAGGAACCATGAATTCTTATCTCATTGCCAAAATTAACTTCTGTGACCCTCTTTGTTCCTATGGGTCTATTGCTAGTTTGCCTTTCTCTCCTAGCACTGCCCCTCTTCCCTCTCTCTCTTTCCCCACTCTCCCTTGTCTTTTGTATTTTAATTTCTCTTTTTTTCTTATACTCTGCTTTCTGCATGTCCTTGCGCAGTATTTGATTAAGAAAACTTGGGTGCATGAAAGTTTGTACTCTCTATAGATCTCTTATTCAGTTCGTCTATAAAGCTGCCTATCTACCCTGACTTCTGACTCACTTTTGAATGACATGAAGGTTTTTTGGTAGAGCTGGCCAGGAATTCTTTTAATTGGAAAATGCTGATACATTGAAACCAAGACTTTTTGTGAGCATGCACTTTTCAACAGAAAATGCATAATTTTCCAACAGGAAATTCTGTCAGGAAAAGTCTTTCAGTTTAACACCAGAATAAGATAGAGGCATCCTCCATGAGAAAACCTAAACACTGGGCTATAGGACAAAGTTTTTCTCAGTCTCTCCTCTGAAGAGAGCTGAAGTGCTTCCATTTTGTATACAGTCATCAGAAAAGAGCAAGTGAAAGTAACTTCAGCCTGGTTATTAAGGCAATGGTTGGGAATGTGGACGTGCCAGGTGGAAGTCCCTGATCTGAACTAGGAAGAACAGAGGCTTGACTGGATTTTCCACATCCCACCAACTTCTAAAAGTCTACTGTTCATTCTAATAGGAACCAAGCTAACAGCCAAAACCTCAGAAGTTTTTACAGGTGGAATTCCTGTTTTCCAGTTAGATGCATTTCTTGCTTGCTCTCCACAGCTGACTCCTCTAGCTGTCCCAGCTTTCTCCATCTCCTTCAGTCTATCAGTCTTCCTTGCCCTGGTCCTTCTTCCTCTGTCTTCCACAGTTCTCTAACTATGCAAAAAATCCCATCCCATCCAAAAAAAATCTGTCATCTTACTTTCACCTCTGAGCTCATTAATCATGCTTCTTACACCTGCTGATATGAATTCATCTTCTTCAGTCTTATCTTGGATCCTCTCCAGTCTGGCTCCCATCTATTTAATTGCACTGAAACTGCTTTCAGCAAGGTCCTGGTTAGATCTCACAGCTTCTGCTCCATGCTCAATCCTGCCTTCTCTGTTGTACTTGACAGTGGTAAGCATTAATAAAATCTTTCATAAAATCTCTCTCTCAGCTTTCTTAGCATTTCATGGCAAGTTCTGCTACACCACTGTTTCTTCAATATCTTTTTTGTGGGATCTTGTCCCTCCCACTGCCTGTTCACCAATGGAGTGCCCTCCAAATCAGGCTTTATTTAGGTGATATCATCTGCTTGAATGGCTGTAGCTTCTATCAGTATGCTGAGTGATGACTAAGAAATGTAGCTCTGCTATTACTACTCTCCATCCATCCAATTCTGTATTGATTCAGAAAGTTCATACAATATGCTTTTTGTTTTTGGTATAGCACTTAGCTTATTGTGGGATCTTTTGGAATCAAAAATAATAAATACAACTTATGTTATAATAGCAATGTGTTGTTATAATTAGTCACTTTTTCAGCAGAATTCCCTATAAGTCACCTCTTTTCAGAGACCCTAAACAATAGGCTTTATTTTCATCTTGAACTATTTCCCAATTAAGATACAATTAATTACATTAAATTAACTCCTTAAATTATATATTGAAAAAAGTTCATTAAAATATTAATTTAAATTTAAATTAAAGTATTTTAAACAAAGGAAAATAATCATCTTAAATACTTTAATACAGTTACTAGAGATATAACAAATAATCATTTTACATTTGATAATTTTACCAAGTAGTGCCTCATTAATTATCATGATTATTCATTACCATTACTAAAAGTTACTACTAAGCAATAACAACACAAATAAAGGTTATTTAAAAATTTGCTTTTGCAATGGGCAGAGCTAATTTACAAAAAATGGGAAATTATTTTAACTAAGATAAAAGGTAATAAACAATGGAATTAATTTACAGCTCAGCCAAAGAATGTAAATTAGGTTTAATTCAATTTAAAATTCTCCATCCAACATAGTCACAGTGTTTAACAATGGCCTCACTGATGGCAAATGTTAGAAGCATCAAACATGATCTTGTGACATTGGGTATATTCTGCAGTTATCCTTTCATAACACATGAATAGATAGTAGGTACTATAAGTAATAGATGTGGTAGTGGGAAAAACAGTATCTAGATCTGACAGCTTAAAACTATTACATGATTTTCAGGATTTAAACAATCTGTCACACCCAACTAAAATGGCTTGTTTTAGCAGTGCAATTCATAAAGAGAATATTGCTGTGCTGATGGCAAAATACACTCTCACACATGATTAGGGAGTGATATCTATGTATGAGGGGAGATACCATCTGATGAAGAGCTAATAACGATGAGCTTCATGATAATTTGACAATCTCAAGAAGCAAAGCCTTCCTGGAAATGAAAAAGCAGTTTAGATGTAGTAGAAAAGAAACTTTAAAGAGAAAAGATCTCAGATAGTCTATAAATTCTAAAGGGGAAAGATTTCAGCCGCCCATCAGGTACCGTTGTGGAGAGGGCTGGGGGTATGTCTCAGAACAATGAAGGGGTTGAAAGGAGCTTTTACAGATGACTGGCTGGCTGAGTTCATGATTATTTTATTGCTGCTAACAACACCTACTGCATTAAGGACCCTAAAGCCTCACACAAGCAAGTTTTTATTATGCAAATATACATAAAGTGAATTATACTTTCTTAAATTAATCTTTTCCCTGCTATCCCTTATTTTCCTCTACCCCCTTTTGTAATTAATTGGTGATAATGCAGAATAAGGGCATTGATTTCAAAATATCTTCTTGTGAAACCTATATTAATAGAAATGGATGTCATTTTTGGCTTAAAATATTTTTAATTATTGATTTCAAAAGCATTTTTTTCCATGATATATTGTCAATGTGACAGGATTGTCTGTTTTTTAAATATTTTCGGTGATTTTTTCGACCTATGTTTACTAATATCACTATAGAAACTTTTCATTTACCACAACTAGTTTTGGTAAATAAAAACAATTTTCAGAATGCTTTTGATATGAATTTCTGTTAAAAAGGTACAAAATATATCATGGAAAATTTAAAAAACATGGACATGTTTTTTAAATTTTGGACTCAGTATTAATAAGCTCATTACTAAGGAAATAGAAAATTAAAATTTAAGGTTTATAGGGTGGAAGACCTTGGCTTTTGACCTTATGAAACACAAAATACTGATACATCTAATAATAACTTAAGAGTGACCTTCACACACCATCTGTTTAAAAATGAACAACACAGAGCTTTTACCCATGATGTACAAGTTACTCCATCAGGGACAGCTTTCTTATTATCTTTTTTGCCTCCACTTAGACATTCAACATCCATCTCCAATAGAGAGAAGGGTAGAATGAGGATTGAGAACAACGAAGTCATGATCTATCCACTTTTCAAATCATTTTGTATCTTGCTGTTGTCCATTTGTTTCTTTCCACAGGAGATAACCTTCAGTCTCCACCATTCGTTTTACTTACACTTAAATGGAAGTTTCATTTATCTTTGGCTAATGCTTTACTTTAGACTCAGCTGCTAAGTGAGTCTGACACACTTTCTTACCAAATGGTGCTCCCCAAACAAACAGTTGAGGCTCACAAGGTCCCCGGAGGTGTTACAGCCCTTAGGTATAATCAGTTTCTCTTCCTTGCTAAATCTCTTAATCCAGCCAGAGTCCTCCCTTTCCATCCCTTTCTTTCAAATCAACCATCAGCTTTTCTTCCTGATCTTGCGTTTCAGTGGGTGCATCTACATGTTCATTAATGCACTGTAGTTACTGTGCATTAAGCTTAGTACTTGCATAACCAAGTACTAAATCAATGTGCAGAAGCTGGTACTACTGCACAGTAGCGTCAGTGCACGGGTTTTTACAGACGCTAACTGCGCAGTACTATGTGCAATACTATGTGCAGTAGCATATTAGCATGGGTTTTGCCTGGCACGCTACTGCTCAGTTTTATTAGGCTACTGTGCAGTCAGTGTCTCATGTAGACAAGCCCAGTTTCCTTGATCCATTGCACTCTCCATTCCTCTCTTGCATTCTCACTATGCTCCTACACCCCTGAACTAACTATACTGCCTAGATTGCTTCCACCCATTTTCCTCTACTTTCTCTTCCACTTCTCCCTCCTCAACTTCCTGATAGAAGCTCACTTACTGGCCTCCCTGACCTCCACTCCACTTACCCATCACTATCTTTTTCAGCCAGTCAACCTTCTACTGATTTCTTTAGCTGCTGTTCTAAATTCCTCCATACCTTTTCTTGTTCTACTTAACATCCCACTCTATCTTCACTCATGCCTTCTATCTCCAGCTGGAATATAAGATGATGTTCCCTTGTGATCAGTTATTTAAGATCTGCAGGCTAAACATGATAGCACCAGTGTGATAGGGTTCACATTAACCAGTACTGTCTGGGTCAAACGCAAAGCTTCCATTGTCTGACCTTGCTCAGATAAGCACATAAAAAGCCTGAACGGTCAGCCAAACATACGCAACCATTTTTAGGTGAGGAACATTACGAAAATAGAACTCTTTCAAGATTTCCTGACTTCCTTGTTTTGGCTAGGTAGAAATACTGTAAAAATAGTGTCTTCCAGTATTTCAGTATTTCCGTTTCCCATACAGGCCAAAAACAGGAAATGCAAAAGCATGTGAATTTTAGATTTTACCAAACCTAAATATTTTGAACCTCAGAAAAAATTCTTCAAAAAGCCAAAGTCACAATCCAGTTTCCATTTTTATCAAAACCAGTTTATCTTTTCCTTTATTTACTCTTCAGTACAAACACTGATTAGAATATCTCCTGTACTTGTAGTGCCCTAAAAGGGTTCAGATATAACATAAACAGGTACTGCTGATACAGAGTAGGAGGAGAGAGTATGCATTGCCCTTCGTAGAAACTTATGAGTGAATATCCTGCTATTCAATCTTTTGTGTTTCACTTTAACTTGACATTGAATTCCCAGGTTTTCTTCTGGTTTTTTTCACTTCACAGCCACAGGGCTCAGATATTCTTGCTTTAATTTATTTCCATTTACAGATTTGACTGATGAAGTTTCTTCTGAAAACATCATCAACATTTAAAAGCAGGTTTTGATTTGATGATGTCCATTCACTACTTTCTCCATTCACATGGGTTAGAGAAGGAACTACTTTAGCCTTCATATTAATATTTATGCTCTTGTAAATATATTCAAGTTTCCATTTAGCAACCTACACTTTCTCTCTTCAATTACAATTGCTTTACTTTGAAATCATTACTTATCACAAATTCAAGTGCAGCACTGCTATGAAAGTAATTTACTTATAATATTTAATCCTATTTGTGTATTAGTCAATTACCCTTTCCACCCCCACTTAGAAAAACTAATTTTTCACCTGACTGTCTGCTTATGTCCCAGAGAACATAACCTGCTGCATGTCCAATATGTCTCTTCTGGAACCTTTACTGATGTACCAAACAGACCCACCACATTACACAGTCAGTACAGAGAGGAACAACTACAAAGAAGCTCTGAAGCAGTCTTGCGCATCAGTGTTGGGTTAGTTCAGGTGCTTTTCACTCTTTCCGCCAAGAATATTCATTAATTAAAGCCAGTGGGGGAATGGTGTACACTCCTCCTTCTGTTTCAGTAAGTGAAGATAGAGTAAGTAGTATGTGAGCAGAGTTGTATGACAGGGTCTAGCAAAGGTTAGCACACTTCTTGAGTGATATAGAATATCCAATGGGGCAGAGCATTTCCGTACTCCATAGGCAGATATGTCCTTGAATCACAGCCCCTCATATACATTAATGTAGATTTTTCAGTTGATGTACTATTTTACTTACAAATAAGGGCAAATTTACATGTATAATTACCAGAAAAAAAATTGATCACACATCCAGACAATAGGCCTGTGCAAAGTGGCTAGTATTTGCTTCGGATTCAGATTTGGCTGATTCAGGGGACAGTGATTTGATTTGGTGATTCGAGTCTGATTCGGAGATGGAGATTGGGCTGCTCCTGAATCTCCGAATCAGGCAGGCCCACCCCCCGCCCGCTCTCCCAGCCCGGCAATGGCTGCCCACCCACCCCAACTCCCGGCACTTGTTAAAAAAGAAGTCCTGGCTCACCAGGTGCTGCTGGGTAGGGGGGGGATCCCTGCTGCCCCCCACTGTCCCATACTGGATGGCCCTCTGATCCACCCCCTACTCCCCCAGTCCAGCATGGGTGCCCCGCCTGGGCCCTTTAAGAAAAAATAAATAAACGGAAAAAACCCCAAACTCACCGCTCCTGCCGGCAGGGGGCGATCCCCACTGCCCCCCAATTGCCCTGCACCATGTGGGGGGCTCTGCACAAGCCCCCTGAAGCCCCAAGGCTGCTGCAGGAGGCTTTTTGGGTTTTTTTTTTCTTAAAGGGCTGGAGCTGGGCAGGTGGGGCACCCATAGGCAGGCTGGGGGAGCAAGGGTGGGGGACTTGTGGCAGAGCCCCCCATGCAGCATGGGGTAGTGGGGGGCAGTGGGGATTGCCCCCCACCCTGCAGCACCCAGTGAGCACTGGGGCTTTTTTTTAAAGTACTGGGCCTGGGGGAGCAGGCAGGGGTCAGGGGCACTGGGGGAGCAGAGGGAGGTCGGGGGAGCTGGCAGAGGTCCCCCATGATCCCCTCCCCCCTCCCCCAGACCCCCTGCCTTGCCCCCTACTTACCAGCTCGGAGTTCAGCTGCAGTTCCCTGCTGCATCCACTGGGGACTGCCCAAATCATCAAAGCTCTTTGAATCTTTTCTGAAGATTCAGAGAACTTTAAATCGATTCAGACCTTTTAATTGGTCCCCTGATTCAATTTGGATTCAGAGATTCAGCCACCAAATTGGGCCGAATCTCCTCCAAATTGAATCACCACCCAAAGCTTCACACAGCCCTACCAGGCAAATGTACTTCAGCCCTAGTCTGTCCTCCGTTACACAGGTGCCAAAGTTGTACTTACAGCAGTATTGGACCCTACCTTGAAACTGCTCTAACAACTATTATTGTAGAATGAAAATGAATGTTCATGCTTGTTTCAGTACTGTATAAGCATATGCCAGAAGCTATCTAGCTGTAGCACTGCTGGTGGCTTCATTAAAAAGTTAATAGACAATAACATTCTGCACATACTGATATACAATGTTTAAACTGTTGTATCCTAATTATTCATAAACTGTATTTATCCACTCCAGTCAAAAGAAATTTGTCCTCCTCAACTGATAATTTAATAGAAAAAAACAAGCCCTTCAGATCTTCCCCAGGTGAAGATAACAAAATAACTTAATGGAAAAGAATGGAATTGTGTCATCTTAAACCAGCTATTGAGCTGAGCCTGTAGTTGTTAAAGGAGCAGTTTCTGAATGTTCTCGGTGGAAATATAGGTACAAACTGGTTAAATAAAAGTATCTTAAGAAAAACCTCATCTAATTTTATCACTTTTGTGCACAACTGTTCACCTCTGGCCATGAAATAAGCATTTGAAATGTCAATCCCAGTGGTTAAGAGTTTTAGAAAGGTAAGAGCAGCAGAGGGACTCTGAAGATGAGTGCTTTCTCAACCAGAACTAAAGCAAGACTTTTGCAAAAATATAAATACTTATTTCCATATAATTAATGATAATGATTCTGCATCTAATATTGATCTCATTATTATTGTCATTTAATTATAGTGTAATTCCCACTAATACTTTTCAGTGTAATTTAACATCTGAGGTGTCATATGATAGCACCACAAAATTTGCCATTACACACACCATTGACAGCTACCCTGTTTTAAAAAACATTGGCAATCTAGCAGCATGATGAATACCGGTGAGTAATAAGGTAATAATATAAAACACATTACTATTAAAGCCATCACAAAACATGGAGAGGGAGGAGCCTTTTTGTCACAGCCACATTTGGCTTCAATAATTCAGGTGGGCAAGGATCCTTGAGGGAGATCAGGAAGACTGAATTTTATTGTCAATAGTTTTTTAATATTTTATTTTATTATATTTTATACATAAAAGGACCAAGCTCCAGGAGCCCCAGGACCAAGTAACAGGACCAAGCCCCAGGAGTGGCTGTGATGCTCCCTGGTGGCTACGGAGATCCTGCATCCACCCTGGCTCCCTGGGTCTCCTTCCTTCTTTTTCTTCTGCCACGACTTGTTGTAATTAGTCAAACTGATGGAAAGGGACACTACTTTAAGATCCTGGAGTGATCCCTCATCCCTATTCTCTGGAAGGGATGAGCTACCTGAGGGACCCTGAACCAGAGAAGAGTAGCAGAGAGTGATGAGAGCCCAGGGTAGAGGCTGCACCCAGAGTGAGCACTGCTCAGATGTAGAGGTGGGGACAGGAGAGGTTTTCTTCTTCAGGAGCCCAAAGAAGGGCAAAACCATAACTCGAGAGGGGTGAGAACCAGGGCTAGGGACCCACAGCCCAAGAAGGGTGAAAACAGAGCCCAGTAAAAGGAGACAGAGGCTGGAGCCCATGCCTGCTTTTGCCCCTCTCAAGCTTGTGCTCTATCCCTCTTGGCCTCAGGCTCTGACTGCCTTAAGCCCATGCCCCAGGTAGGGTTCAAAGCCACCATGTATCTTTCTGGCACCACTGTGACTCCTACCTCCCCTGATAGTCTCTCCTGGTTTAGTGATCTAACTTAACCAAACAATAAGTCCTCTGGATACAAAAAGAACCTTCCCATCTGGGACAACAAACACTACAAAGGGAAAAGCACACTACCACTTTTCAGAAGAAAACCTCTATTCCCCTCTCCTGTTCTCTGCCACTCTGCCCTAGTTCAGAGTCCCTCAGGTAGTTCTTCCTCTTCAGGGAGTTCCTTTGGACTGCCCTTCTGGCTCTGGCCCCTGAGTTTATAAGCCTCCCCAAGTCTTACCCCTTCTGGTCAGGTGGCTCCCCAGACACCTGCAGGGGTTTTTAACCAGAGCAGCTTGCGACCACTGTTCTGTCTGCTTTGGCAGTGCCCTTGTTGCCTGTAGTAGGGCTCTGCCCTATTGCCCAATTGTAGAGCAGGGAGCACTGAAATAGGCACCGATAGTCTCTGACCCCATGGCTGCCTGTTCCCTGAAGCCATCTCATCATGTCAGTGTTTCCCGTTGCCTGGGGAGCTTTCTGCTGTATCATTCTCCATAAAGTAATGGGAGCCCCTAGCTCCCTATTATGTTGACCTACATCTCTCCTCACCCCCTGTATAACACAGACCATGATATTTCCTTCATTATCCTGTATTACAATATTAAAGAAAGGAACAGATTCTGACTACAGTGTGCAAAGAGTTACCCCACTACAGCCTAATCCAAAATCCACTGAATTCAAAGACTTCTCTTGATTTCAGCCCTTGGATGAAATCCTTATAGAAGACCATGGGACTAGACTGAAATATGAACTTGGGGCACTGTAACCCAAACCAAGGAGCTGGGCTCATTCTTGTGAAGTTGTGCAGACTGGCATAACCTTCTCATCCTAAAAATAACTGTGAAACAGTTTTGTGGACTGGCCAATATAGTCATTGCTATTGCGATTAGATCTATGCAAATGACAGAAGATCTGTTTCATGGTGGTTTTCAGAATGTTGAGTCCACATAGGAGATGAATCCTGACAGAGTTCAAAATTCTCCAAAAAAGAATTTAAAAAAAAATCATTCATAGCATTTCATTGCGATTTACCTTTTTTATTTATATTGTAATACAGCATTTAACATGAAAAGTCATTTAAAATAAAAAACAAAACCTTTTATTACAGCAATGCTGAATTGGGACATTTTGCCAATTTTTTTGTCAGAATTCTCCCCCCATACCACAGTTTCCCCTCAAGTATAAGCCTTGTGAAATGGGCAGGATTTTGCAAAGCACTCTGGCTTCCCAAGAATGGCATTTTCTGACAGGATATGATTCTATTGACATTTCTCTGGGCAGATCTGTGACCCTCATGAACCATCTCCCAGTCCCTCAGACCTCACTCTGCTCATGACCCCAATTGACCCTAGCATTCTGACAGACATGAAGCTATCAACATCTGAGCTCTATGCTCCCAACAAAACAGCTTTGAATTCTACCCCAGAATCCAGCACTGAACCATACCATTTCCTTTACTAGGCAAATGGTGGAGGGGGCAAGATCTGAGCCTCAGAACCCCATATATATTCAGAAGCCCTCTCCTACCCAGGAAATGAGGGAAGAACAACATTGTGCTTTTTTATGGATGCTTTTCAAAACTCAGCAAAATAAGAAATATAATTCTAATCTCTAGAAGAACTGTTTTATTTGTCATCAGAGTGGCTGTGAATTTTAGGGCAGTAGCTGCAGCAGTTGTTCCAGTCTATAAAATTATTCTTAAATTCACTGGTGTTACTCCTGTATTATGGCTAAGAAATAAGAGACAAATTTTAAAGCAAATCAAGAGCCATTGTAGCTGCTACCTGTTAACAATGAGATGAATGCTTGTGCAGCAGGTGGTGATCAGAAACACAGGAAATTTGAAATGAGAATACTTAACTTCACAGTGACTAAGACAGTAGCACAGTACAATCATGTCTCTAGGATCTAAGTCAAGTGCAAGATCTAAATAACAATTCTGTGTCTCACCTGAATTTAAATGTATTGTGCTCAATGAGCAGCCATCAGAAACTTCAAAGATATAGGACCATCCAGAGAAGCCATATGAGCACATGCAAGTCCTAGAACCAGGTCTACACCAAAGGACCATATTAGGGAGTGAAGTACAGCATGCTGACTCCTCATACATGACATCCCAAGAAGATGTTACGTAACCACCCTTCACAGGGCGCTGAGCGTGTACCAGTAAGCATGCCTGAACAGAGAGCTTTTGGTGCATGCCAAGTGCCACACAAAAGTTCACATGGCTACCCTCTGGACTGCACTGTTTCACTGTGCTGCTTGATGGTGTAAACAAAGCCATTGTGAAAATGTAGGGCTGGAGTCATCAAGAGCAGAATCTGATCCTTAACATCAATGAGGGACATGTTGCAACTGAGACTTGCTGAGACTTCTGTCAGCATTGAAAAACCATGGGTTTTGGGGTTTTTTTTAAATTTTAAGCAACAAATGAGAGGACACGGCATCCCCACTGACTCCTGGGAATGCCACCATGAAGCACACTGCTCCCACATATTCCCAGTCTGCCCATGCCAAATTCTGGAAATAAGGCAATGGAGATACTATAGGGCAGCACTGAGCATGGGTCCCAGTGTTAGTCTCAGTCTCTGTCCCAGGTGTTCTTATTGCACTCAGGGTCTTTCTAACTGGACTACATTGCCTCATTTCCAGGATTCAGTACACACAGGGTGCATCAACACGAGAAACTATGTCGCTGTAGCAACCAGCTATGGCAACGTAGCTTGTCGCTATGGCGAAGCAGTGTCAGCAGGCACTAACTGTGATGCTGCCACTATGTTGCCATAGCGATGAGCTACATCACTGTAGCTTGTCTCTATGGTGATATAGGGTCAGAAATGACCTGTGCACCACTGGGACAGTGCAGTACTGACAGGGACTGCTTTAGCTAAAGCAAGTACTAAATGACTGTGTAGTACCAACTGCACAGTCCAGGGCACATGTAGATGCACCCACAGACTAGGAGTGAGTGAACAGGGTGTGCTTCACACTAGTACACCTGGGGGAGATTTGAGGGGTGCAAAATGCCCTAGAGAGGTTCCAAGCCTCCTTATGTGCCTTGACTAGTGCTAGCTCCATCCACCTAGTATCACCTCAGGATGACTAAGGGCAAATCATCCCTGCAATCTCAAGGCAAGGCTGAAGTACCAGCCATCAAGACCATCATGTGACAAAGGTAAATAATCATAGAACAAGTGGGTTTTTTTTCTAACAGTGAGCAGGAAATGTTATTAGATTATGGATATCAGCACCTGGTTCTCCCCCTGCTTATTTTAAAATATATGCCTTGAAGTTTCCCCTATCCTGCCTTCCTCACTTCATACCACAGAACAGCACAAACTTCCTTCCAAAGATGACTTAAAAAAACAATCTTGCATCCCACAAAGAGTCCTAGAATCTACTGTCTTGTTATATATTTTTATTTGTACCATTTAAGATTGTCATATGTCTATAAAGTCAACTTGTGTAGACCCCCGTAGTGATTCTAGGAACCAAGAAAGATTCAAAAAGCCAGGCCCACCACAATTAAATACTCAGAAACATAAATGTAGATAAATTTCAAGAGCAAAGGTAATAATGAAATACAGATAAGATATAAATGACCAAGTAGCATAGGTAAGGCATATCAAGCAAATGATTAAACTCTAAAATGTGCATTTATCTAGAGAAATAATAGCGTTACTAACTTTTGAGAGAACTGAAAATTAATATTTCCAGATCCTAAAGTTTTGAAAAACATCTTAAAGGTGGTTAACCTGTTTGGGAAAAGGACTTCTCAGCTAGGTTTCAGATAATGTTTTAAAAGATCACTTATCTTGATTCATCTGCAGATGGGCTGTTCAGCAAAGACCATGGTTCAAGGGCAAAAAGCAAAGATTCTGAGGTGAACCTGGATTTTTATACTCTATTGCCAGGTTCAGTATCAAAAAGCTTACTAAATAAGACCCAATTTAAAAAAAAAATGTTTCAATAGGTTCTACTCTAATTCATATTTATTAGGGCTGTACGAAGCTTCGGGTGGTGATTTGATTCACAGGAGATTCAGACCGATTCGGTGGCCGAATTTCTGAATCTGAATCAAATCAGGGGAACAACTTAAAGGTCCAAATCAATTCAAAGCTCTCTGAATCTTTGGGAAAGATTCAGAGAGCTTTGATGATTCGGGCAGTCCCAGGTGGCTGCAGCAGGAAGCTGCAACCACTCTGAGCTGGTAAGTACTAGAGATAGGAGAGGGGAGGCTGGGTGAGGTAGGGAGGGGACCATAAGGAGACCCCTGCCAGCCCCTCCGACCCCCCCTGCCCATGGCTGCCCCCGCCCGCCCCAGCTCCTGGCCCTTTAAAGAAAAGCCCCAGTGCTCAACGGATGCTGCCAGGGGGGGGGGGGACAACCCGGGAGAAGGGGGGCTGGGGGAGGGGACCATGGGGGGCCCCCTGCCAGCCCACTCCAGCTCGGTACTTTAAAAAAAAGCCCTGGTGCTCACCGGGTGCTGCCGGGGGGGGCAATCCCTGCTGCCCCGCACTGCCCCACGCTGTATGGGGGGCTCTTCCTTAAAGGGCCAGAAGGGGCCTGGGTGGGGCACTCGTGAGGGGACTGGGGGAATGTGGGGGGTCAGGGGCCTCATGCAGATCCCCCCCATGCAGCATGGGGCAGTGTGGAGCAGCAGGGGGCCCGGCAGCACCCGGTGAGCCAGGGCTTCTTTTATTACAAGTGCCGGGAGCTGGGGCAGCCATTGCCGGGCTGGGAGAAGGGTGGGGGATGGGTCTGGCCTGGCTGATATGGAGATTCGAAGATTTGGTTGCTGCTGAATCTCCAAATCAGATTCAGGCAAATTGAATCAGGAAAGTACTTCGAATGGAGCAGCAGGGGGCCCGGCAGCACCCGGTGAGCCAGGGCTTCTTTTATTACAAGTGCCGGGAGCTGGGGCAGCCATTGCCGGGCTGGGAGAAGGGTGGGGGATGGGTCTGGCCTGGCTGATATGGAGATTCGAAGATTTGGTTGCTGCTGAATCTCCAAATCAGATTCAGGCAAATTGAATCAGGAAAGTACTTCGAATCTCCCAATTGTATCACTATCCCCCAAATTGGCTGAATTCAAATCTGAAGTGAATACTAGCCACTTCTCAAAGGCCTAATATTTATATGCCTATTGTTATCCCCTATTTAAGCTATATTTTGGTCCTAAACCAGATCTAACTGCATAAAACCACTAAATGTACTCTGAGCAACCTTTGGCCTACTTCTTTTGCTCACTTCTGACATTAATTTACTTACACATTTCCTTCATCTCTTCTTCTCTTACGCAAACTTTTGTCAAATGAATGCAAAGAAATGCTATACCACATTGCCATTAAGCAGCTGAAGGACTACTGTTGTCTATACTTAGCAGTGAAGCCCCTCAAGCATATCATTCTGCTCTGGGCATACTGCCTATGAAACTGGGAACAGCCACATCCATGTAGCACTTCTGGCAGCCTGCTGAATTAGCACTGGTTAATGACAGGGCCAATTAGCCCACCTAAAGCATGAAGCAGAAAGCCACAGTGCTGACAGTTTAGGAGACAGCTGTCAAATGAGGGGAAGAGGTGATTAGGAATAGTCAGCATGGATTCACCAAGGGCAAATCATGCCTGACCAACCTGACTCCCTTCTATGATAAGACGACTGGCTCTGTGGATACAGAGAGAGCAGTGGACATGATATTCCTTGACTTTAGCAAGGCTTTTGATATGGTCTCCCACAATATTCTTGCAAGGAAGTACAGGTTGAATGAATGGCCTGTAAGGTGGACAGAAAACTGGCTGGATCATTGAGCTCAAAGGATAGTGATCAATGGCTCGAGGTCTAGTTGGCAGTCATTATCAAAGTGGAGTGCCCCAGGGGTCAGTCCTGGCACCAATTTTGTTCAATATCTTTATCCACAACCTAGAAGATGGGATGGAGTGCACCCTTAGCAAGTTTGCAGATGACACCAAGCTGCAGGGAGTAGTAGATACATTGGAGGGTAGGGCTAGGATTTGGAGGGACCTCAGTAAATTGGCAGATTGGACCAAAAGAAATCTCATGAGGTATAATAAGGAGAAGTGCAAAATCCTGTACTTAGGATGGAACAATCCCATGCACCATACACAATGTACAAGCTGGGGACTGACTGGTTAAGCAGCACCTCTGCAGAAAAGGATCTGAAGGTTACAATGGACAATAAGCTGAATATAAGCTACCAGTGTGCCGTTATTATGAAGAAGGCTAAGAGCACAGTGGGATGCATTAGTAGGAGTGTTGCCAGCAGATCAAGGGAAATGATTATTCCCCTCTAACTGGCACTGTGAGGCCACATTTGGAGTACAGTGTCCAGTTGTGGGCCCCCCACCACAGAAAGCATGTGGACAAATTGGAGAGAGTCCAGTGGAGGGCAATGAAAATAATGAGGGGATGTGACTTCTGAGCAGAGGCTGAGGGAACTGGGTTTAATTAGTCTGAAGAAGAGAAGACTGAGGGGAGATTTAATAGCAGCCTTCAACTACCTGAAGGGGGGTTCCAAAGAGGATGGAGCTAGACTGTCCTCACTGGTGGCAGATGACAAAACAAGGAGCAACCGTCTCAAGTTGCAGCAAGGGAAATTTAGGTTAGATATTAGGAAGAACTTTCTTACTAGGAGGGTAGTAAAGCATTGGAACAGGTTACCCAGAGAGGTTGTGGACTCTACATCCTTAGAGGTTTTAAGACCCAGATAAACAAAAACTTGGTTGTGATTATCTAGTTGGCATTATCTGGTCCTGCTTTAAGCAGGGGATTGGACTAGTTCAGTGTTTCTCAGTCCATGGGTCAGGACCCAAAAGTGGGTTGCAAGAATATATGAAAGGGTAGTGAACAAACTTGAAAAAATTAATTCTCCTTTAAAGGAAAAAAAACCATGGGAAACCATGAGTTTTCCCTAGCAGACTTGCAGAGTTCTAAGCTACAAAGGGCTGCTTGGGGCCCCACATCCCCTGTTCCCCACTCACTGGGGGCCTGGGGGCAGCAGGTCAAGAGTGAGGGGTACTGGGTCAGGACTGACCATTGATGTTTACAAATAGGTCCTGGTACAAAAAACATTGAGAACCACTGGACTAGACGACCTCCTGAGGTCCCTTCCAACCCTAATTTTCTATAATTCTATGAAGCAGTGTAGCACGCTTGAGGGCACCACCGCCGGGGATGGTAAGTTCATAGTACAGACATTGCCTCAGGGTTATTTTTGTTCTATTTTGTTTTGTAAACTTAGTAAACATGGCTATTTTGATGGCCGTGTTTGTTCAGGTACTGAATTCTAGGGGGAAATTAGTTTTTTACAATCAATCTGTGAAATCAGGGTTATAATGTTTCCATCTCACAGAGCGATGCAAGGCTACATTAATTAATACCTGTAAGGCACTTTAAGGCTTGACTCCCACCTAATTCCCACCATAGGCCCTTGAATCTAAAACTGCAGTCCCAAAACTATACTGAGCTTGGCCTCAGCCAAAATCCCCGGAGGCCTCATTTTTCACCCCTAGGCACCCCAGCTCTTGATGGTGCTAGCAGTTAAGGGTCACCTAAGCCTCATCAGAATTTACAACTAGAATCCAAATCTGTCTTACTGGTGTGGTCCAATCCAGTAGGCTCTCAGAGCAGGCCTAAAGAATCAGGCTTGTCAGAGGAGAAGCACCTAACTCCAGCATGAGATTCAGGGCTATGAATGTACAGGGATGCTGCCCTACCAGCTCAAAACACAGTATTGGAATCCACAAGAGGGATGAGATTCAAGGCACAGCCTTCTCATGGCAGTTTCTATTGGCTAGTTCAGGCAACTCCCTGCTCAGCATGCTAGCTTTCACAGATCTCTTCCTTCCCGCATGTCTACACTACAGTCTGAAGGGTAGTGTAGGGATCACTGAGCTAGCTTTAGATGAGCTAGCTTGGCCACTCTTTATCCATAGGGAGTACAACACAGGTTAATTTACTCTCTTGAGAAGCCAATTTTCAAGGCCTCTCATCCTCTCCATACACTGAGCAGGAATCATAAGCACCTAACTCATGGCTGCTGATATTAAGATGCCACAATATGAGCATTGTGACATCTCACTCCTTTTGTAGATTTAGTCTTTTGAAATTTTTGGATGTTATAAAAGAAGAAAGGTGACTGTAGGGCACAAGACTATTTTCTGGTGCTATAGAACCAAAACATATTCAGCTCATGAAGGCAAAAGTCATTGACCCAAACACTGCAGCCAGTCAAAGTCTTTTTACAGGAAATCTTGCGACATGAAAAAAAAGTACTTGCAAAAACCAGAGAAAGGTGGTCACAGCAGCTAATTTAAATTATTGTATCCATAAGGAGTTGGCCAGACATTAATTCCATTTCTATTGTGTTCTATGGACCAAATTCTGTTCTCAGTTATATTGCTGCCACTTCTTTTGAGCTTTACCAGAGTAATTAAGAACAGGATACAAGGCTTTGGACTTTAGTAATGTCCAGGCTTAGTTTTAATTACTAATGCTTTCATATATTTACTCTTTTCATATAAAGTGATAACAATTTTGACAATGTCAATGGATTAGCACAGGAGGTAATTAGTAAATATCAGATACCTTGCTATTCCAAAGGGTTTTAGGAAATGCTGTAATAAAAGCAAGATGATATCAGATTATAGAACATCAAGTGGAATATTTTGAATTTCAAACATATATTTGTTTTTCTGTTCAAATGAAAATGCACAGCAGCAGGGAAAAGATCTCTTGCCTGCATATTTGTAATTGACCCAATGTACATCATATGTAAAAACAAACCAAGGTAGAAAATTAAGCTCAGCCACCACATGATTTAATGTCAAGAAAATGGCCCATGTTAGAAATTTGTAAGTATTTTAAAAAATTGTACTGCTGAATCTTACCTTCTATTGTTACAAGCAACGTTAAAGATTACAAAAGAGATTGAGAAGGAAAATAAGTATATTTACTTTATGCTGCTGACTGCATTTTGCATACATTGTGT
>NW_005841830.1:7000384-7001868 GCF_000455745.1 Alligator sinensis
CTTTCACAGTCATACAGCTAATCAATTTCTCCTACTTACATGGTGGTTTTTTTCACATGGGAACTGGGGCGAAAAAATAATTTACGAACAGGAAATGTAACTAAAATACTAAAATAAATAGAGAGCTCAAGACAATGGCATAAGGAGCTACTTTAACTTATTTTTGGAAATTTGGCTGATACCCCAGATTAATGTTGTTTTCAAGCTCAAGTGAAATAAAAAACAAATAGAGCTAACTTGAGGCCTTGTTACACAATAATTTTGGATGGCTTTTACCACCTGGATTGTCTGTACATTAACACCTGGAACTGGTTTTAAGCACTTGTTATGCCTCAAAGTTGTGTCACTCCAGGACAGGATTATCTAAACTATGCTGCCCAGCTGTCTTACCCTGTGTGGCCACTCTAGGCTACACCTTAGTGTAAACACTAAACCTGCCCCCCCTCCCCTGCTGTCCCAGATTGGGCCCGCTGCCCCCCACTCCCCCCATTTAATTGTGGCTGCCTGCACTGTCTGTCTCAGGGGAGCAAGCAGGGAAGAGTTAACCTGCCTGCCTGGCTGCAGCCACTGCTGCTCTCTGGGTGGGCTCAGCCCAGAGAAGAGCAGCAGCTTGGCAGCAGTGGCAGGGCAGGCAGATTGACTCTTCCCTTCCTGCTTCCCTGGGACAGACAGCTAGGCAGCTACAAATAGGCAGGAGTAGGGGAGCACAGGGGTGGCGGACAGACCCTGAAGGGCTGGGGAAGAACCCTGGGAGCGGGGAGCAGGGGGAAAACCCAGAATGGGAAGGGTGGGGGGCAGATTCTTACCTTTCAGGTCTCCAGGCCCCTTCTGGCCTAAATGTGTAACTGCTCCAAACTGGAGCTAGCACTAACACTGATCAACATTTATGTGGTTCACATTGTAACATGTAAAAGACCCTTGTGTCCTCCTCAGGATCTAAACTTAGCAGCTCTTGGATTTGACAAGGTCATTAATTAGGTTTTACCTGTATCTTGTTTCATTCTAGGCATTGATCCTGCAATCAGACTTAGAGAAACACTCAAATTCACCTACAGATTTGGCACTTTAAGGCCACATCCAGATGAGCGCAGCCGTTTGTTTCCCAAGGGACAAGAAGCAGTGGCACACCTTGTGCCTCTGCTAGTCATCCCCAGGGAATGCCCGTGCCATGCGCCCTCTGGTGCACAGCAGGCTGGGGTAGGGGAGGCTGGGGCCAGCACAGTGGCTGGCCCCAGCAGCCTTATCTGATGTCCTGGGGGTCAGAGAAGCTGCAGCTGCATCACTCCTGCATCTTGGAACCTGGCCATCAGCTGGAGTGTGGCTCTGGGCAGCCAGGGTCCAGTTTTGAGCAGCACACACTGTCCACATGTGCACCACCCAGCTTTTTTCTGCATGGATTTTTTTGACCCCTGGATCTCCAAGGATCAACCTCCTCGCCCCCCCCCTCCACCCCCGCAACACCGCCAGGAAGCAGCGCGGGAAAT
>NW_005841830.1:7001899-7036671 GCF_000455745.1 Alligator sinensis
CCCCCCCCGACACACTGCAAGGTAGCAGCGTGGGAAATTCCTGAATCTGCAGTATGTAGTGCCGCAGACAGGTCTGCAGTGCCAAATACTGCACGGCCACGCTTTTCTGGACACAGCCTAAATAACTAATGCTTTTCTAAAGTGGTTTCTTTAACAGGCAAGAAGGTTACTGAAGTTAGCAGAGTGAATGGTATGACCTGTGAATTTTAATTTAAATCAAATTCTTCTGAAGAAGCAATTTTATCTTGGGATATATATTCAAGCTTCACTCAAAAAGAACTTGTGACTATATTAAACATTTTAGAAATGATTCATTCTTTTAAGTGTATTTTACATTTTTGGTGTCTCTGTTGTATTTCCTGATGCTGTACTGAATACACTTTGTATTATTTAATTGTTCATTCTTTCACTGTTTTACCTTCTGTTTCTTCCTTGCTAGCTGTTTCACTTTTTAAGCACTAACAACTGTGCAATGCGCTTACCAGTGTGTGTTACACCCTGTACACGGAGAGTTCAAAAAATCTGCAAAAAGGTTTCTTTTCCCCCTGCTTCTTTTGTGTTCCTTACAATAAAGGGAATTAAATGCCAAGAAAGCACAGAGAGCATTCTCCATGAAAACACATGCTTTGGAATTTGTGAACATAGATTTTTCTTTTTTGTCTCTATCTCCTTTATATGGTACTTTTTGTTTTTGCATTTCTTTTCTTGATTCATTTGTTGTAGACAGCCGAATATATTTCTTGTATGTTTCTAAAGAGACTTGTGCTTTCATTTAATTTGTCTTTGACAATACATATAAAATCTTATTATTGATGGTTGTGAAGTATTGTTTTAATCTTTCTGTTTTTAGCAAATACATAATTATCTTACTTTTAATGGGAAACAAACTAAAAACACATGCAGGAAGTCTTAATATCACATCCACAAATACACACAGAAAAATATGATATGTCATTGAACATGCATTAAATTCCTGATCTCATCTTCAGCATCATTACAGAGAGGTCAGGTACAGACATTACACATAAACCAGTCCAAGTAACTGGAAAATCAAACCAAACCCATAACTGTACAGAAGTTCAGTGCATATAGACTGGTCTAAAACTGCTGGAACCTGGTCTAAGATAGACCTGGATCGATGTGCACTCAAACTTAATCAATTTAGATTAGAGCAATGAATCAAACTTTGTACCAAATCCCCTATCAATTCAAGTTAGATTGCTGTCCTCTGGCATCTCAAGCTCCTTTGCAGCCCCCTGTAACCACCCCCCTCACAGGGGAGTGTCTCAGCCCACACTTGGCTGCTCCAGCAGAGCACCTAGCAGGCCCTGCCCCCAAGCTTTCCCAAAACCAAGTCAGCACAGATCTTTTCCTGGCTGGCAATCTATTGGCTGCAGTCAGGCAGCAGGGAGAGGGGGTGGGGGCTGGGAAGGAGAGGCATCTGTGTCCACCACATGAGCCCCAGGACCTGGGCACCCACTTCTCCAGGCCATCCCCCTGCACTCCATCATGAAACACCCCACAACGTGCACACAGATCTGACATGGAGCCCAAGAAAACCCACATGCTCAGGTGCAGCCCTAAGGACCACAACCCTGGCTCCTGTACACCCATCCAGGGACTACCACGCCCCTGCATGCAGGTGCAGATGACCACAACCCTGGCTCCTGCATAACGGATCTCAGTGGCTGGAGTCAGGACCCTAGCATGGACCACCCCCCATGAACAGGCGCTGGTGCAGATGGCTCACTTCTGGTGGGTCGGGGAGGCAGAGGGCAGAACATTGGGACTGGGCCTGAATGGAGGCAACCTGGTGATCTCCACAGCTCAACCACTGCTCACATATACATGGGCATCTGGGGTGCTGCAAGGCTTATTTGGCCTGCAGCTACAGGGTCCCAGAGTACCAGGGTTGGGGAGCATGCTTGGGGGTAGGGGTGCAGCACTGAGCATCCAAGCTAGGGCAAGCAGGCAGAGGCCCCTATAAACTTTAGGAGCAGGTAGGGCATGGTCTGACATGGCAGGGGAATGGTGGGATGTTTCCCTATGCCTGGCAGCCAATCAGGGGTGGCCTGGGTGCTCAGCTGCACTTGGAAGTCTCCAGCAGCCTGAGGAGCCCACAGGGCCTACTGGGAGGCATGCAAGAGTGCCTCCAACCTGCTGGCCTTAGCCATTGCAGACAGCTTGCATGACCCCTCCAACAATGGGTGAACATGTGTTCTGTTCACTACCAATCTAACCTATGCTGTAAGTTTGCAGAAACCTGCATAAGTTTGATTGGTTCCTCCTCAGGCTTTCTGAATGTCTGTATCTGGCCATAGCAACCGCCATTAAAAAATAAGCATTTTCAAAAGAGACAGCTTTAGAACAGCAATTTTCTTATCTAAGCCTATGGAAAAATGGTGTGGGAACTGTGGGAACTTAGGAAATGCTAACACTGATGGCGATTGCAGCCATGGGAGCTTCTCCCACGGCTCCTCCGGTTGTGCCTGCCTCTGTCCCAGCGTAATGGTAATGGGAGCTATATTTAGTATCAAAGGAATATCTGGTGGCAAGTAGATTTTATGTGGAGTAAACATCCTAGTTCTGCATGGGGCTCTGATTCAGTTTGTTAGGGCTGTGCAAAGCTTCGGTAGCCAATTCGATTCAGAGGAGATTTGGCCCGATTCAGGGACCAAATCTCTGACTCTGAAATGAATCAGGAGACCAATTAAAAGCTTTGAGTTGATTTGAAGCATCCAAATCAATTCGGAAAAGCTTAGGAAAAGATTCAGCCGCATTGGAGATTCGGCCATAGACTAAACAGGCAGCTGACACAGCTGCCTCCACCTGGTAAGTTTATTGGGGTTGAGGGAGTGGGGAGAGAAGGGACATGGGGGAGGGAAGGATTGGGACTGGGACTGGGACTGGGGCTGGGACAAGCTGCCCAGCCAGGGAGGCAGGCACATTACTCAGGGAGGGGGACGTGAGATGTGGATGTGGCAGCGCTGGGAATGGGGGCTCTGCCCTGCTGTAGCTTGCTCAACCGGGGTGGGAGTGGGGGTGGGCCGGGATGTGGGTGCAGCTTACTCCAGGTGGAAGGGGGCAAGTGGCAGCAGGGCATAGCTCCCGCACTCACATCCTGCATTCTCCCACTCCAGCTGGCAAGTGGAAGCAGGGCAGAGCCCCTGCTCCCAGTGCTGATGTGGGTGTAACAGTGCTGGGAGTGGGGGCTATGCCCTGCTGCCGCCCAGAGCAAGCCATGCCCCCCTGTCCCAGCTGGGTTGGACAGGGGATGTAGCCAGGCAGAGAAGCCATGGGAGCTTCTCCCATGGCTCCCCCCACTGAGGCAGAGGCAGACACAATCAGAGGAGCCATGGGAGAAGCCCCCATGGCTGCCCTGCCCAGCTCCAGCCTCCCAGCACTTAAAAGAAAAGAAAAGAAGAAGCCCTGCACTCACTGTCTCTGGCAGCAGTGATCAGGGCCTCTAGGGGCTTGTGGCAGAGCCCCCCCATGCATCCCCCCGGCACTTTTTTTTTTTTAATCCTTGTACTCACCAGCTGCAGCAACAGCAATCAGGGCCTCTGGGGGCTTGTGACAGAGCCCCCCCCATGCAATGCTGGGCAATGGGGGTAGTGGGGATTTCCCCCTGCCTGGCACCCACGTGGCAGCTGTCATATCACATGGGTGCAATGTGGCTGGGCAGGGCACCATGCGCTGTCCAGGAGATGGGGCAGCTCCAAATGTCAGCCAGTGCCCAGCAGCACTCAGACCCAGCGGCCCCAGCTGCCAGACAGCATGCAGTGCCTTGCCGAGCTGCACTGCACCAGCACCATGGGGCAGCTGCTGTGCAGGTGCCAGGCAGGGGAGGCAATCCCCACTGGCCCTGACTACCATGTGTTGCATTGGTGGGGGCTCTGCCATGAGCCCTCAGAGGCCCTGATCCCTGCTGCTGCGGCCAGTGAGTGTGGGGCTTTTTTTTTTTTTTGAAGTGCCGGGAGGCTGGGGCTGGGTGGGGGATGAGGCTGGGCAAGGCAGCCATGGGGTCTTCTCCCACAGCTCTCCCCACCAGGCACAGCTGGAGGAGCCATGGGAGAACCAGCAGCCGCCAGGTTGTGCCTGCCTCTCCCCAGCCAATCCGAATCTCCACATCATCACTGAATCAGTACCGAATCTCCGATTCTGATTCAGCTGAATCAAATGGGGATAGTGATTTAAATCACCAAATTGAATCACTATGCTCTGAATCAGCCGAATCCGAATCGAATACTTTCCTATTCACACAGGCCTACACTTTGTCTCTACTGCAACAATAACAACAACAGCAACAACGTCCATCTCAGGCTTTTGATTTCTTTTGTACAACACTCTCATTGACTTCTACTGGAATTCTGGGAGCAATACAGGACCTCAAGAAAAGAAGAGAAAGGTAATGATTACTTTGCTAGCTTGTACATGTTCAGCTTTGTAAAGCCCAGTGGGTGCAACTACGTGTGCTATAAACATGACAAAATAAACTCTGGAGCACTTCAGTTCACACTGGAGAAAACTGCTCCTGGGCACAGTATCTACAGATGAGCCTGCAACAGTAGCAATTTTGAGCCAGGGAGGAGCAGCCCTGGGCTGGCAGGGGACACTGGTGGTCAGCCCATGCTCAGGTAGCAGCAGTGGGTGACGGAGGGGCTGACTGGGGCACGAGGGTGAAGAACCTGTGGATCCATGTGGCCAGGCAGCAGGGAGCCCCCACACTTTAGCACCCTCATGCCCCAGCCAGCCCCTGTCACTGTCTACATATGCATTGCAGCACAGTTACTTGCTCGCCATAAGATAGTACTGTCAGGAACAGTACTATCTTATGGCAGAGTGAATTAATTTACTGTGCCCTAAACGAGCACAGGTGTCGACAGTGATACTTTATTGTGGAGCTAATTAATCTGTTCCGCAGTAAAGCACATGTATAGATAGATGCACCCTGTGAAATCTACCTTCAGTGTTAACAGAAATTGAACTCCTATAAGAATGACTGATAAACAGGTTTAAAACTTTGCAGAGGAAGGTGAGAATCCAGGAGAATGGACAACCATATTGGGATATTCATTATTAAATGGCAACATAAGGGAGAGATCATGAACAGACAGAGTAATGCATTTAATTTTAGTACCTGTTAAATTGATAGAACAATTTAATATTATTCATTAGTAGGTGCTTAATGCTAGACAAAAAGATCTTCTAGTATGCTAAAATGTAGAAAGATATGCTATGAAATTAGCCAGAAATGTTATGTTAGGAACATTAGAGGCTTTAAAATATAGGGAGTTGAATTTCCTTTACATTGCCCACAATACATCTGTGTCATAAGACCTGTGTCTTGTGGGTACACAAGGTAAACATCTCAGGTTGAAATAAATAGCCAAGTCAATTGTTTTAAACGAGTTCAGTCTTGTGTGCTAATCTGCCTTGATTCTCACTGTATTCACTGGGTCCCCATGTGGAAAAAGTGCCCACAGCAGATTCAGATTTGGTACCTTAATTTGAGGGCTAATTCTATAAAGATTCTGGCAGTCTTGGGGCTGATTCACATTATGCCAGCTGAGTATGGTGAACCATAGTCACATGTTGGCCATGCCTTATCTCCTTCCCTACAACAGTTGAAAAAGGTGAGCGGTATAAAAGATGACCAATTTTATGCCTGTTGGTGATATATTAGGACAGTGTTTCCCAACTAGTAGGCCACAGCACAAAAGTGTGCCATCAGAAATGAACAGGTGTGTCATGGAATTTTGCCATGGCAATGAGCTACAATAGGTATGAGGATGGGGAATGCCTTAACAGGTGTGCCATGGAAAATTTTTATTAATGTAAGTGTGCCTTAGGCTGGAAAAGATTGGGAGACACTGTATTAAGACATTGCACTGACTGCCTGAGTGGTACACACGAGACAGATTAGAGTAGAAGATCGTTAGTAATTCTGCCACAGATAGCATAACTTGAGTTATCTGTTAGTGGGTGTGTCTACATATGCATTTACTCCAGCCTAGATTTACTGTGCAGTAAGCTACTGAGGAGTAAGTGTTTTTGGGTAGATGTCTACACATGTGGAGATTAGGGAGAAGATTCGCTTCCAGTTCCCTGCAGCCCTGCATTGCATCCTTGTGGCCATCAGGGGGAGCAGCTGGCAGCCATCTTTAAAAGCCAGTCCTGCTCTCTGGCCAGCCTCTTCCTTGCTCAGGAGCAGTGTGGCAAGTACAGATGCAGCACTCAACAACTTTCTCCAAGGTCACTATGCCTCCCCATGCTATCTATGGCTGCCCCAGCCCCTGGCCCTAGCAGATATAACTAGGACCCAGGGCTCCTGCTGGCCACTGTGATCACCCTGATGGCCCACCACATTGACCATCACCTAGCCCATGGCTGTCTCACACTCCCTAGCTCCCCCATGACCAGTGACTGCCTGCCCACCTGTAGCATGCCCACCTGTAGCATGCCACCACCACCACCACACAGCTGCAGCCACCAGGGACACTGATGAGGGATTCCATGATGCCACTGCCAAGGCCATCATCACTCTCATGGGCCTCCAGCCCTTCCACCTCTGGGCCCACTGTGCCAGCCAGCACTGGTAGCTGCATGTTGTCCTGTAGACCTGGGGCGATGAGCAGTGGCTAGATGCATTTTTGGCTGACCCAGGACACTTTCTGGGACCTGCTCCACCAGCTCTGGCCCCACCTGGACTGGCAGGACACTGACATGTGCCCAGCCCTCCCCACCAATACCTGCCTGGCCCTTGTGCTGCTGAAGTTGGTCATGCCCACCAAACTCTGGTATGTCAGACACATGTTCAGCATGGGGGAAGGCCACCACTGGGGAGGCCAACCTGGAGGTGTGCGGGGCCCACTGGGACATGCTGGGCCACACCATGTTCCATGTCCACAGTCCCCTGGTGGTGGTGGCAGGGTTCCATGCTGTGGGATTCCCTATGTACATTGGGGCCCTAGACAAGATCCACATCCTGGTCACCTGCTAAGTCCATGGAGACCACCCCTATTAAAGCCAGAGGGGATTTCATTCCATGGCCCTGCAGGCCATCATGGACCACAGGGGCACATTCACCTATGTGAGCGCAAGCTGGGCAGACAGTGTGCATGACACCTATGTATTTCAGAACTCCAGCCTGGCAGGACTGGTGGAAAGTGGGCACTTTTCACCGGGGGTGCCAGACCTGCAGCTGGGCACCATCTTGGTCCCTCCCCTGCTCATCAGGGACCCTGCCCACCCTACACTGGCCCCTGGATACTCATCAGGCCCACTTTAATCACTGCATGGGCTGGACCAAATGTGAAGGCCCCTGGTCAAGTGTGCCTTTGGCTGCCTCAGGGGCCACTGGCACTCCCTCACCACCCTCCTTGAGGTCGCTGAGGAGAACCTCCCCCGAGTCACTGCCACAACCTGTGTGCTCCATAACATCTGTAAGCCCTGGGGGAGCTTTTTCCACAAGTCCTGGGCAGAGGAGGTGCAGCAGGCAGAGGACACCTAGTGGCAGGAGCACCACCTGTGGCAGCATTGGCAGTGGCGGGTCCCTGCCACTGAGGCACTAGGAGAGCCACGCACCCACCAATAAGGGCCAGGGCACTGGGTGCAGGAGGCTCTAGGGGACCACCTCCTCCAGTACTCCCCACTCTAGCCTGTTTGCCCCACCACCTACCCTTGATCTGACCCTTACCCCCTGCCCACCCCCAGCACCACTCTCATGCAGACATGTATCTGAACAACGTCTTTATTCCCCTCACATCACAGCCCCCACCCCTTCCCCCCTCAACAATACAGAGAGCCCCTTCCCCCTTCCCCCCTCAACATCCAGAGCCCCTTCCTCCTCTTTCCCCAACAAAAAAGCCCTTCTACCACCCACCCCACCCACCAACAATAAAAAACCCTCTTCCTAGTGAAAACTATTTACAAAGTGTATTTTTTTTAGTGTCCTGGAAGGTGGGGCTATGGGGTGGGGGCCCCTAGGGAGCAGAGCCCAGGGGCAGGTGGCCAGCACCCCAACCCCTGGCTATTCCCTCATGGGTGCACACACCATGGCATGTGCAGCGGGTAGGGGGGTTCACCCCAGGACAATGACAGCCACTAGTCCTCCAGTGTGGGTAGCTCCCCCTCTGCCAGGGGCTGTCCATGGCCAGCAGGTCCCGTGTGTGGTCCTGGCCCCACTGCTAGTTGCTCTGGCTCTGTACCCATGTGGAACTGGGTCAAGCAGTGGGCCTGGGCCCAGGCAGAGGGGCTGGGTGGCAGCAGACCCAGGGTAGGGTTGGGCCAGAGGATCCTTTTGGCTAAAGGCAATGGAGGACCTTCTCCCAGGCCTAGATATGGGCCTGCTATGCGGAGGTGGGCAGCTGCCAGGGATCCTGGAGGCCTAGGGCCGGAGGCCAGGCAGTGGCAGGCACAAATGAGACCTCCAGGCACAGGACGGTGTCCGGAACCCAAGTCATTATTTATGGCCTGCGCTGCCTGTCCCATGATGGTGTTTGGTTCCTGCAGAATCTGGAGTTGCTCCCACTCCAGGACCAGGAGCTCTACCCCGAATGTCTCCTCCCGGGGGATGTCCTTTTCCCTCCGCCTGTCCTGGTGGGCCACATCCTTCTCCCACCAGGCCTATGTGGTCTCGTCCCACTCCTCTGCCACCACCACCAGCTGCTGCAGGAGGAGGGTCCAGTCCTGTGTGCACCTCTGGTGCAGCCACCGTATTTGGAGGGTCCTGACAGTGGATAGTGGTAATTGTGGTGTCCGACCGGCTTGCCGGGCTATGGCCGGGAGCCCGGAACGTCAGGTGGGTACTTCGGCGAGTGGAGTGGAATTAGGCACAGATGTGTATTGGTAAAATAGATTGTTTACTTACGCCGCTGATGCATGCAGCGCAGGAAGAAGCTGACTTTGATTGCAGTTACAAACGTAGTGAGAGCTCTTTGAGACGAGACGAGATGTTCCATAAACGGCTTATCGAGCATGCAGGGGAGGGGGTACGTCAGGGTGGTCGGTGACGGGGAGTCGTTGGTGGGTGATCAGTCCGCCAAGTTTACCCCAAGGTGCGTGCGGGGTTCTCCAACGTGGGCGGAAACTGCTTTTACTTTTATACCGTTAGCAAGCCAATTGCTAGTTGCCAAGTGGGAATAATTTGTAACCGACCAATGGGTGGTACGCATGGTTAGCTAATTATGAGGACTTGTTAAAGTTTAAACAAGCGTAGCCGTTGGACTTGGCGGGAGGTTTGCTGGGGATTTTCCACTGTGCCATAGGCATTTAAACAATGGGTACTGACAGTAATCATGAGCCAGTATCCCCACTGGTCACTGTGGCCTCTCCCCAGATGCTAGACTTGCATAGCCATGAGACAGAACCCTTTTGTGAGAGTTTGCAACATTTCAGAGCTAAGATGCTCTGCATCAGGGGCCATGTGCTGCCCAGCCTCAGATCAGGGATCAGCCATGCACAGGTGCCCAGGGATCACAATAAGTCAGACAGGAAGGCCTGGACCCAGGCAGCCATCAGCCAAGCCCCCCATTCCTGCATACTCCCCTGGGGCTGGTGGACCACTGAGTGCTAGTGGCAGGCAGCCTGCCTCCCCCGTTCCCTTCCCAGGCTGGAGCAGGTCAGACTCCTGGCAGCACCTGCTGTCATGACTCCAGACTCACTTCCTCTGCAGGCCACCCACTCTGCTGTACTGCTGACCAGCCCACAGTCCCCAGCCTCACAGGGTGTGTGGCTCCTGGGCAACTGAAATGAGGAGCTGACTTTGCCCCCACCTCTTCTTCTGGGGTCCTCTCCAGGAAGGTGCCCTGGGGCCAGCCCCCCTCCCTCCCATGCTGCCACTGCACCCTGAGTGTACCTCTGTTGCACATGTCCTGGGCAGTGCATGATGAGCTGTTTGTACAGGCCAGAGGGTGCCTGACCCACTACACCTTGCTGATGTTGATCCTCATGGTGTCCCAGGCACACCTGAGCTCCTTGTTTGGGACCTTGAGCTTCAATGGTGTGGTGGGACATGTCCCTGTCCCTGTCCCCCACAAGCATTGTATATGCTACTACAGCTGAAGAGGATATCTCTGCATCAACACTTTCCTTGGGATGTGAAAGGCCCATGCCTGCCCAGCTGTGGTGGCACAGGCTGCTCAATAAAGTTTTGCACTGTGTCCCACCTCTCTGTGTGCTGTAGTAGGGAACCCAGGGCCAGAGGAACCTCCCCCTAGTGCAGGGCTTATCATGTATCTAGGGCTGGCATGGCTAGTAGCTCAGCATGGTCCTCCCAGCTGGAGAAGGCATGTGGCTGCACCTGGTGTCCTCAGCCCATGGGGCACAGTGTGCAAGCACCCAGCCAGAGGTCTCCTCAGGGAGGAACTGGTGCTGCTAGCAGTCGGCAGTGACATGGCTGGCCATTCCTCATGGCAGGGCCTGAGACTGTGCAGCTGGTGAGGCAGGCACTGACCAGATCTCCCTGAGCTGCTGGTGGAGGCTGCAGCTGGGGAGAAGGGTGGGACAAGACACTCTATGCTCAAGGGTCCTTTCTCCTGTGATATGTCACTGGTGGGGCCAGAGCACAGCAGGCCTCCTGTGCTGCCACATGGTTGTAGCCTGGGTTCTGGAGCACCAAAATATTGGTCAGCTGCCACATAAAGGGTATGGTCTTGTGGGCATGGCTGGATGGATGATTGTGGTCAGTCACAGAGACCCCCGCTACTTGCAAGGCCTTGACCTTATGCAGCAGTACCACACTAACTGGTCATGACTTCGCTCCCACATCCTGCCCTCATAAATGTGGGCATTGGAGCGCTCAACCCACTTAAATTGGTGCAGCACCTCTGCATCACCCCAAACTGCCTCAAGGTCACCAGTCTCTTCCTGGCTCCAGTTGGGGCCCTGGGTGGAGGACACAGGTATGCTCATGAGTGTGGCCCTGGGCCAGATAGGGAGGATGAAGCCATGCTGGGTCCTGCATGTCTTTCTGGGCCCCTGTGTGGCTGTCCCAGTGTTGCCAGCCCTGGGCAGCTGCTAGTAGCACCCAGCACAGGGGCATGGCAAAGGACTGGCAGCCATGCGGCAGAGGCTATGCCCTGCAGCATCTGCAGGTACATGACAGGTTGATGGGGGCATGCTGCCAGAAGTGGCCTGCAGGCAGCCCTGGGGGGCTGATAGGGCTGGGCAGGGGCTGCAGCAGCCTTCACAAGGCTGCTGTCCCTGGCATCATTGCATGGCAGAGCAGTGGCTGCTGCATGGCAGAGCAGTGACTAGCAGTACCTTTGGGGTGTTGCCAGGCAGGCACAGCAAGGCTGTGACCCACCCAGGGGGATACACAGAGCCTGCAGTGTCCTCAGGCTCCCTGGTATGTGTGCCCCAGGGCACAAAATGTCCACAGGCTTTTATAGAACCGAGGACAGCCCCTTAGTGGCTGGGCATACCCAGAAGCAAACTTGCTCCTGGGTCATAGCTACATGTGCATTACTGCACAGTAACTAATCATGCTTAAATTTGCTACCTGCATTTGAGAGTAGCAAATCTAAGTGCGATTAAGGGTTTTTACTACACAGCAAGCATGCCCACATGTAGACACATGCACTTACTGTACTGCAAACCAGGCAACCGCACAGTAACACACCCTGTGTAGGCGCGTCTACTGAAGAGCATCTCCAGAAGGTTTAACAAGTATATTCTAAATTTCAAATATCATACCTAATCTATTTATTTTAAGATAAATGAATGAATGTATATTTCTTTTTGAAAAATAAACACACAAAGAATTTAATAAGAAAGAAACTAAGAAGGTGCTATAGAAATTACTTTAAGTATAGAATTATATACTTTAATTTTTTTTTATTGAAAAATTTTCTACAAATTCTGCGTTGGGGTAGAATTCTTTATGACCAGATATTCTGTAAGTCTTTTTCCAGAAGAGTTCTGTACTCTGTACATGTGCAGCCCTCCTACATACTTCATCATTGTCTATTGCACTTGGAGGGAAGACACCCAGAACCAATAGGTCTATACTCCATTACCAGCTTGCAGGTAGTTTTCCTTACTAAGGAAAAGTCTGCGTGAGAATTGATGATATATTTGTCTGCTTATCAGGTGGAAACTAATCCAAGCTAATGAAAGCAGTTTTGATGTACAATTATTTAGGATACCACTCACTTATATGGGTTCCATGCCATTTCAGGATGGGTGCCCCAACTGTCCAAGTCACTCAGAAAGAAGGCTGCAGACGAAATAAACTATCTTCACCAAACTGTGTGGTTTTCATTCAGTCATAACGAGCAAAAACCTTGATGTCCTGCATTTTTCAGCCATTCTCACTGCAGAATCTTTCTGCAATTTAAGAAATCATATAGAGATCATTCATAGGCTTTAAAAAATCCAAGGACTTGGGTTATGGTAACCCTTTTTTGTTTTACAGACAGGCATTTGCTAAGGAGAGGATGAGAGTGTCAAGACAGCATTCTCAAGAGTACTGAACTAAGATGACATCCCTAAGAGAAAAAAAATAAGATGCCTTTCAGGCATGCTCTCAATTAAACACTCATTTTAGGCCACTTTGTTCAAATACCAAACTTTACAGCAAAATTCAATCAGGCAACAATAATTTGTCATCAGTCAAGGAAACAGACCAAGAGATGGGGGGGACGGGGACAATAGAGGGGGGTTCCAATATCTATTCAGAAAGACAGCTGTAGCCAACAGGATTTATTTATAATAATATTATTTGGTAGCAAGGAACTTACCATGGCTGAATGTAAAAAAGTGTTTTTTGATGAGTTAAAGAGATTAAGAAAAATCAGGCAGATTTTGACAGAGAATGGTGTGTAAATGAGAGGTGTTATCACTCTGAATCTGGCAGCTCCATTTTTGTTATGGTGAAAAATATCAGTATTATTTACTAAGAAGATTAGGGCTGAATTGGAAGAGAGGCTGGTTGTTGTGTGGAGATTGAGATAAGATAAAGGATTTTACCTTCTATGCACAAGCCAAATGCAATACACACAGGACTGTTATCTCCAGCTCAGGCCTAGCAGAGGTATATTAAGATGTACATTGTAATTACCAGTGGCAGGAGTAGATTTCATAAAGACTATTTTAAACCCTAATAAAATGCTGGCCTTTAATTATACAGCTTTGAAATATTTTTCTTAGTTAATTGCAACAGAAAAAAAAATCAACCTAATATTTGAAACTGATTCTTGCAGAGAAAGCTCAAGCAGCGCAAACAGCCTTTGCCTGATCTGCACTTGTTTTGCTGTCTGGCTTCATTTTGTGAGTTGAATCACAGAGACAACTGAGACTGCTAAACACCTTCCTCATTTCCCCCCTGCTATCCAGAAAGCAAGATTAGCAAGGAAAGGGGGAAGACAGGGGGAGTAAATCTCCTTTCCATGACATAATTAATTAGTTCCAAAAATGAGCTGCACACTCATGAATCACTCATGGACAGCTCCAGCTCTAGCTCTCCTATGTACTAATTGGGGTGGGGAGGGTGGAAAATTATTTCTGAACATTAAGTGCCATGTAATGGAGAAGAGCAAACTACATAGCTTGGATGGTTAGCCCAAGATATCCTATCTGATCTGGAACCGGGGTTAGAAATCATATGAAGTCAATTGAACCTCCATTTCCAACCCTCCCTTTCCAAACCCACTTCCCTTTCTTTAAAAATGTGCTCTATCCCATACCAATACTTTATCCCAGGGATGTTTGATAGCTGATAGTATCATCACAACCGATTGTAGATGCTTTGGAATAAGACTGGTCTTATTGTTAAAGAAGAGGACTGGGAGTTTGCAGATTATTCCGGATCTGCTGCAGAACCCTTGTGAGACCTTGATTGTATTACTCCCTGCCTCAGTATCCTCACCTGTAAAATGGAATACTATTGCTATGCCTTATGTGCTTGGAGGACATATTCAATTGCTTGCTTTTGTAGCTGTCACATTAAAAGAAAAAAATCATACAATAGACATGTAGCTTTTACACAATGTAATTTTAAAAAGTTATCTTGTAAAGATTCCATTTGCACAATAGCAACAACTCTCTGTATGACCTACAGTTAGCTCCTTTCAGCAAAATGATTTTCCCATCACCAAAAGCATACATAATACTTTATAGTCACAAACACACCTACGTCATGGTCTATCTTTCATGCAATTTACTATTTGTGCAATTGTATCTAGGGAAGGGGCCCTGGTCTCAAATTTCTCCAGGGAATATTTTTAGTGTGTGTACTGGTCTTTTGCTGTGGATGGCAGGCATTTCAAAGTTGCAAGCAGACATCAAACATTACATGCATCATCTGCCTATAAGCAACTAATTAAATTCCTATCGACTCTATTCATTTCCACCAAAACAATCATGCTTTTGGTTACACCTCATCATGCCACCCTGTGTTTTAGCAAGTTAAAAGACATTGTATATGCTACTACAGTTTACAGAAAATTACATAAGAATACAACACAATTAATAAATACAATCAAAGTATCATAGGAAAATAAGGCTGAAAGGGATTTCAGGAGGTCATTAGTCCAAGACCCTAATCCCTGTTTAAACCATCCATCAAACTAACTTTGGAATACTCCACAACATAAATTCATTTTCTAGATATTACTGTGAAGGTTTGCAATGGCCACATCACCATCACATTGTATTGGAAAGTAACTAACATCCACAGCTGCCTTCATGTCACCAGCTTTCATCCTAAGCATGCCACTATATCTATCATCTACAGCTAAGTAATACATTACAATTGTGGGCGCAGACAGAAGTGACAATTTTCACCCAATCTGGCCACAGAAAGCAGCCTATAGCCATGACCATACATAAGTGCACAGCTGCAGATCACTTAAAGAATGGCCAATCAGGCAAAAATCTGAACCATCATTGCATTAGGGGGTCAGATGAAGATGTTTCAAAACCCAGTGTCTTGTGTAACTTTTGCCTGCACTGTCTCCCAGCCTCAAGCTATTTCCAGAATGGGAGCGGAGAAAAGGGAGCAGAGGGAGTTTGGTCTGGGGGTTTTTCCACCCCCACTGGATGGCAGGGTAGGTGTCTTGAATGCCTCCCCCCTCCCCCTTGGAGGGGGTGGGAGTTCCAATTTCACCCCACCACTCTCCAGTGCTGGCTAGGAAACCTGCAAAATGAGCATCCTCTCCTTCCTCCCCCCCATTCTGAAACAGGGACAGGCTGGGAAAGATGAGGGGCTGTTGCTAGGGGAAACTGGCTGCAGGCTCCCAGCCAGCAGCTCGATTCCCTTCTCCCCTGGAACCAACAGTGAACTTCTGTTTGGTCTGGGGGATTGTTGTAACTCAGAGCGCTTCCTGCAAAGCCTTCTCAGTTGCAGCAGGGAGCTGTACTTCTGTCTGTGCCCTATATGTGCTCAAATCCTGATGACCAGGATGTACACCTTAAAAATCTGCAGCATAGATTCCTAGAGCTACAACAATCACACAACTAGAGCCACGCAAATCAACAAAGCCAGACTCAAACCTCCCTCCAACCTGCTATAATAGCAAACCCCAGGACAACAGAGTCCCTCTGGTTGTCACCTACAACCCCCATTATGAATACCTTATACATGTCATTAATGACTTCTAACCCCTCCTGGAAAAGAATGACCATTTCAAAGTAACCAACAGGGACAAACTTGTCTTGGCTTACAGGAAGCCCTGCAACCTCAAATGGCATCTTTCAAGCAACAAGTCACCTAACTCTGATTCTCACCAGGGCACCAGGCCTTGCAACAGATCCAGGTGCCTAGTGTACCCCAACATCAGTACAGACCACATCATCACTGGACCTAATAACATAAATTATAACACCTAATAACATAAATTATAACACCTGAAGTATCTACAACTCTACCAATGTCATAGATGCTATCATCTGCTTACAACGCCCCTCTGCTGTCTGCACTGGACAAGCAAGAAAATTTCTACATGTAAGAATAAACACCAATCTGACATCATCTGCAGAAAGACAACAAAACCTATGGAAGAACAATTTAACTTCCTTGGATGCTCCATTGCTGACCTCAGGGTAGCTGTTCTTAGGCAGCACACTTTTAAAAACTGATTTGAATGTGAAATTGTAGAACAAGAAATCATCCACAGAGTGGACTGTGTAAAATATGGTTTAGTCAGGGACTCTGGATTCTTATCCCAATACCCGGATTAACTTTTGTGACCACTTGGCTTATGTGCATCTCAGCACAGGTCCCCCTTGCCTCCTTTCTCCTTCTTCTTCCCATGCCTTCCTACCTTTTGTTTTCAAATCACCTTCTCCATTCTATAAACTGTTCTGTGCATGTTCTTTCACACCATGTGAAGAAGTAAGCTCCAGCTCACCAAAGCTTATTCTTTATGTAACTTAGTCTATAAGGTGCAAGTCTACCCTGCCTTCTGCTTGACTTCAGACTAATACAGCTGACTACATTTCTACACCATCTTAACCAAGTGTTTATTTAACCATCTCTTAAAATCTTCTGAGGCTGGAGAGTCCACAGCCTCTCTAGGTAATCTGTTCCAACACTTAGCTACCCTCATAACTAGGAAGTTCTTCCTAATAGCTAACATATATTTTCCCTGGATGCAATTAATAACTGTTATTCCTTGCCCCACCTCCTGTGACCACAGAAAATAGTCCATCACCATCATCTTCATAACTATCCTTCACATATTTGAAAACCATTATCAAATCTCTCCTCAGTCTTCTCTTCTTCAGACTAAATAATCCCAGTTTTTGCAACCTTTTCTCAAAAGTCACATTTCCTAAACTTCTAATCATGTTTTCTACTCTCTACTGGCCTCTTCCTAATTTATCCAAAACTTTCTTGAAGTGTGATGCCCCAAAATGGACACAGTATTCCAGATGAAGCCTCACCAGTGCTGAATAGAACAGAAGAATCACTTCCTTTGACTTGCAGGAGACACTCTTGTTAATATAGCCTAGTATGCGCTTGACTTGTTTTGCAACAAGAGCCCGCTGTCAACTCTTATTCAGCTTGCAGTCTACTATAACCCCAGGTCCTTACCTGCAGGACAGCAATTTAGCCAGTCAATCCCCAATTTATATTTGTCCATTTGTTGTTCTGTCCTAAGAACAGGTCTTTGCACTTGTCCTTACTGAATTTCATTCAATTATTCTTAGACCATTTTTCCAGTTTATCAAGGGCATTTAGAATCCTAATCTCTCCTCCAGAGTGTCTACGACTCTACCCAACTTGGCATCATCTGCAAATTTGCTAAATGTACACTCAATCCCATCCTCCAAATAATTAATGAAGATACTAAACAGTGTCAGACCCAAGACAGCCCCCTAGGGAACCCCAGCTGATACCTCCTGCCAATTAAACAGCAAGCCATTGATAGCAAAAGAAAGCACAAAATACTGTGTAAATACCAAGCATTATTGATATCAAGTCACAAATGAGACAGTGCATTCACAACTAATGCATGTTGACACTGCCTCCACATAGCACCTGGGACTGCCATTGTCAAGCACTCCCCGCCTACTTGGTCCTGGAAATGGAACAGAGTGACCTTGAGAGCATGTCAGTAAGCAGGCCTGAGACAGAGAGCCATAGAGCTAGGTTTGCACTAAGCACTGCTTCAATACAGTTGCATTGCCTCATTTTCAAAAACTAGTACATATGGAGTATGAATGAGTAAGCAGAATGCACTTCACAGCTGTGCTTCCAAATACAGCATAGAGGCTCTGCAGACTTGCCCTAGCAAATGCTTCTGCCAAATAGGTATGGTCTTGTGAAACCACTATGTGCAGCTCACTCTTTGAAGTCAAAGAAAATTCTGGACAAATAAGACTGTAGGACGCAACCTCTTACAGAGGGCTGCCAACTCTGTTTGAATCTACTTTGAGAGGTTTCCTGAATGCCAACGTGCCCATGATACACAACGCGAACATGCCCATGTGTTTGCGTATATCAGTTATGGATTATGGTGCATAGACTTTATGCCAGGAAGGCAAATGCACATTACTATTACATTTTAAAAACCCGTTGGACTACTGTATAAATCGGATTCAACATTTAATACTTATTTTAATGAATGCCTTATCATTTATCTCCTGGGTGACTCTTAGCAGTCTCCTGGAGATTTGTATCTAATTCCTAGAGACTCCAGGGCACTCCTGGAGGGTTGGCAACCCTACTCTTACATCAAAATAGGGGAGTTTCAAGTATATATACTAGAAAAATGGCTGAAAATAGGTGGCTAGTAGAGATAAGCAGGAGTCAGCCACTTATATCCATGGGGGATCTTGCAATAAACTTTTGGCATTGATGCTTTGATCTACATGGTTCCCCAGTCTGAAATTTGCTTAAGCAGATTCAAATACTGACTGTGAAAGATCAACCCAACTGAATTTTACATAGCTTTGCGAGGAAAGCATGTGAAGCCCTTTCTGCACCTGAAAAGTGTTTTATTTTGGGCAGCAGGTAGGTACACTTGACACACCAAGCAGAATTTGAAAGTCATTTGGTCACAAGTATTAACAGGTAAAAAGTTTTTTGTACACCTAATTCCATAAAGAATGCCAGACCCTGGAGCTTCGTCTGCACCAGCAGTATTTAGACTCACAATTCTGTCTGGAGTGGCAGTGGGAAAGCTAGTTAGTAGACAAGGGATATGTGTTTTAACCAGTCTGTATTATAGTCCTGCTAAGGTCTGGAGAATTCTGGTCTAAAATCTGCTAGCATGGACAAACCTATGTCTTCTTTGGAATTTTACACCCATTATATTTTGCAATGGGTATTAAATTCCAGTTGATTTTGTGCAGGCTAGTGGTCAAATGATCTCAACACTAGTTGAGGGGTAGCAGAGAGAGGAGCACTGTAGATTACACTTGCTATCAACGGATAATCTTCCTAGTAGAAACACCTCCAGCATTTCACATGACTCAGTGCCACAGTTCAATTCCTGTCTTGCTCCTGAGACAGTGAAGCTACACACTGTTCTTTTCTAGTTTGATCTATCCCATTGTGGGGATCTGGCTCTAAACCATTATAGCTGGAATCATATTTAAACTGTTAATAATTTAACTTCACAAACGCTCAGAGTAGATAACAGCTACATTCCAGACAGGAAGGGGCCACGCAAAAGCAACAAAATGATCTTTTTTCCCCAGCACTCCCAAACAGTGCATTTGAAATGAAACTGCAGTTGACTAATAGATTAAGATCCATTAGAACGGCACTCAGTTCATCTTAATTTTTAGTTGCTGGCAGTCAGGCTGTGAAGAAAACCAACTGCCTGCACAGTAAATGCCATATACTGCAGCAGACCAGTTACTCAGCCATTAGAGTGATGCTAAACACAAATACAATACAGTGCTCTTGTGAACTAGTGCTAATCACACATTAATGTGCTTTCTGAGAAATGACCACTTAAAAAAATAAAATTTATTCAGTTGTTCTTTGATCAAAACCACACACTCTGGGTGACACTGCTCCTTTGATTGTGGGATGATTGGTTCAGTTTGCCCTTAAAAAGAGGCAAAGACTAACTTGTCAGACAAAACTCTTGGGATAGAGGTGATATCTTTTCTCAGACCAACTAAGTAGTAGCAAAAAAATGTTAGCAAATGCTGTCAGATTTGAGGCACATGTAGAGTTCTGAGATAGAAAGTTAATCCTCTTCCTACAGACACAGCTGAAAATTCTTCAATTTCTTACATTTAGAAAAAAGAATCCAAGAACAAGCAGTACACAGATTATTTGTTGATGAAGCATAAATAAATGAATTTTCCCTGGACAAATTTTTGTCACCTCATGCTATATCATTTTCTTACCAAGCTTTCTATTATTAATGTGAACAGTCTTTGTGTAAAGAAATAAGCTGCCAGAATTTCAAGCCCAGGACACCAACACTTTCCAATGAATAGAACGAAGCAAAAAGAATCCTTTTGATTTTGGTGCTGGATTTGGGAAAAATCAAACTTTCTAAAACAAGGGTTGGCAATTTTTTTAGGAGTGACAGGTTGAAATAATGCAGAAATCAAGACAGGCCAAAGCTTCTGACCCAGCCAGCACCACTTCACCCCACTGCTGAATTGCCACTGACATTCATGGGACCCAACCACCACTGACTGCCACAGAATGCCCTACCACTGACATCCAGACTTTGTGGGCTGGATGAAGTGGCTTGGCAGGCCGGATCCAGCCACAGGTTGCCAACCACTGTTCTACAACGTACTAATTATAGAAGACGTGTTTCTTCCCTGCTGTGTCTGGTTTCAAGTACAGTGCAGCACAGGAGGTCTTTTGGTAGTATAGATCAAGCTTAAAGGCCTTCCCTTTCAGCAGAGCACTTAGGTCATATTTAACTTTAAACCCTGGAATTTGTGGAAGACGAACACTTTTCATGATGTGCTCAGTGTCTTACAGGATCAGGCCTAAAAAACTTGGGTCACTGACGGACGTTCTTTCAAAGGTGCAATGGGATCTAATCTGTGATCTCAACAATTGTGCCTCCTGCCGTGGCACATGTTCATGACAGAAGGTGCAATTTTGGGATTAGATTCCAAGCACACACACCTGCTAGTGCAGGAGGAGCCTGAGATAAAGGTAGCCTGTGTGGAGCAATGCAGTATGCTTGAAGGAGTGGCTATTGAGCACAGTAAGTTTCCTATACACTAATGGCCCAAATGCATTCTGTGAGGTGCTGAGCATAGCCTTAATTTCCACAGATGTTTCTAGGTCTTGAAGGTATTCAGTACCTTGCAAGAAGCAAGAAGTGGAAGCAAGAAAACTGCTTTGCATTTATGAAAACAGGGGCCTCATTTAGAAACATGGTGTGTTGATGTTACTTCCATAACAGAAGAACACAATGGATGTTTAAAAAAAAATACATGCATTGCCAGATAACCATGTCCAAAGGAAGCAAATCTTTTCAAGAAGTCTAATTTAAAGCTTTATCCCTAAGTAAAGCAGGTTGTTTGTAATGGTTAAGATTTTATAAGCCCTGTAGTGCAGAGTTGTATAGACTTGAAAATATGCAGAAATCCAAATTCAGCTTATTTGGTTTTTATTTTAGAAACTCTAGTGACTTTCAATGCTTACAGGTTAGGTCACAGCTATCCAAGTTATTTAGCATGCTAGGGTCACATCAAAAGTTTTCTGTCTGCATATTAAAAATGATATCTCAAAGGCCATAAGGCAGGAATCTTGTTTCTAACTTTGGCTGAAGCTAGTATTGTTGGTCAGGTCTTTGTGGGCTCTCTGTGCTGTTTGGTTGTTGCAGAAAAGAGGATTCCTTACTGTTCCAGCTATGATTACATGCTCAGATATAATCTTGATGGCTTTAAGAGACATCCATGTGTGCAGTGGGGTGTGACTGGTTGACACGAAATAATTTTTTTTCCAATTTATTCCATGGTGACAGTAATTCAGACAAGAAGATGGTTTTGCGTTCTACTGTTACCTTCTACCTGTTCAGTAATTTCAAGATAATAAGTGGACATTTACCAGAGACTTTTCATTTAATATATTCATGTCTAGAAGGTCTTTAAATGAGATATTATAATCTTAACATAATTCTACTATGCATATATTTTGTGTTATTTTCTTGCACAAAAATTATAAAGCTTTGCCTGTTGTATGTGTTATTTGTGTATGTTTATTAGTCAGTAAGTTATATCTCAGTGAAGGAAATCCCACTATATTTTGCTTTAATTAATACATTTTACCATGTATGATTTTTTTTCCAGATATATGGCCTGATCCTGGCTTGTTCTGAGAACTCTTAATACCCCATTGGTAGTTGAGGGCATTCAAAAGCATCTTGATGATTAAACATTTATCCAGACATCTTAAAGTACTTGTTTTTCACACTCTTGACAATGGATTTGGCTCTTGACTGGCTCAAACAATTTTTAATTAAGGATATCCTACATATATATTTTTAAAATTTCTGTAGTAAATCTGAAATCTTTGAGGACAATATTCCCAAGATACCACATTAAAAACTGATAATCTTTTCTTGTTCTAGAAGCCTGATTCATCTAATCGCTGAACACTTCTTCAAAGATACTGAGTGCTTTCAGTTACTATTTAGGGTTTAAATATTGTGTCCACTAATGAATTAAAGATGACTGCTCGGATAACTATTATTGAATGGTAATCATAAGAGAGCAAAATTTCTGCATGTGAACATCTTTGAACTATCTGAAGGTGGATGAAAATGTTGTGACTTAGGCTTCTTGGTGATCAAATGAATGTAGTCTTAGGATAAAATAAAACTCACTTTTCATTAACATTAGTCATGGTGATAAATTTAATGTCTGGTCTGGCAACCGTTTGTGGTAATTTTTCAAGCTGGTAGAGAGAAGTTGGACATCAGCTACCTCTGCCACTATTCATCTCCCTTAGAAAAGGCCCTTCTGATAAAAGGCCTTGTAAATGTTTGAACCAAGACATGAGATTGCAAACCTAGCTCTCAATGAAGCTGTAATACAAAGCTGATCAGAAAACTTGGCCTCTCGCTCAGAAAGATACTCTGGACAGAGGGGCAACTTTTAACACCATCCTCTGTGACCTCACAGAGAGAAAGGAAGAGAACCTCCTCATGATCCACAGCACTTCAGGCAGTTCATTGATCTAATAATACCCATATCGGAAGTTGATCTTCATTCACCATCAGAACATCGACAGTGCAACATAACCCATACCTGTGTTGTGCCCTGGTCACTATCCTGAATGATTATGGTCAAGTAATGAAGAGACACCAAAACACTGTGCATCATTCTCACCATAACCTCTTCCTCTGTCATAGCCAAAATTGGAGAATTAGGTACCTACTAATCAATATAATTATATAGGGTGCTAGGAATATGCTTCGTATTTTAAGCAGTCAGTTCTCTGCCTCTCAAAGGAGGCACCGGCAGCCTCAACCAGTAAAGGACCCACACCTTTCCAACCATTTTATCAGCCAGAGAGGATACACATTCACAGAACTAACTGTGCTGCAAATTTTTCCCTCTATCTCCAAGAACATTAGAATTGGACACTGGCTGAAAATCAAAAAGTGACCACCAAGTATTTTCCCTTTCCAGATAGTGTCCTGGATCCCTGCTCTGGATGCAGATGGTTCAGTCAAATCTGATCAGTCTTACTGTAACAAGTAACCATCAATTTCCTTGCATTAACAATGAAACAACTTTACATGGGAACCAAGTGAGGGCAGCCAGGCATCAACAGCCGTCTACCACCCAAAATAAAACCACTAGCTGAGTTTTTGCAAAAACTACTATAGAGGCAAAGAAATTTTCATTTGGCCACTGTACAGTCACAGCCTAATACTTCAGAATCTCTTGTTATATCATCACCTGTTCCCTATACTTCTACCTTTATGCATCTTTTGTTTCAAATTACTTGCACAGTAGTGATCAATGAGGACAGCGCCATGGAAAAAGATGACTAAGAGTCAATCTGTTGGCCACTGATGACAACAGATCATCATGAATTTATAAGAAAACATTAAGAGAGTGGTCTGTTGGTAAGAACACGGTACCCCAAAGCCTCTGGAACACTCCAAATTCTATGAGTTTCTGAAGGCATGTTAAAGCTTAGAATTCCCTTCAGGGTTGTCCTCAAGACCATATATGTGGATCATCTACAAAAAACCCTAAAGTTCAACCTTTGGCAGAAGCCCTGGTACTTCCCTAGAAGCTCTACTGAATATCAGTGCTCATACTTAGACCCCCTCCAAGCCCACTTCTCCCTGCAGTGTGTTTGGAACTCACCTTCTACCACACCAAGTTAAATTATTCATTCAACGACTCTGACCCAGCAGGATATACATCTACATTGGCACTAGCCCTAGCCTATTTTTCTCCCAAGACCATACTTAAGGGACATACTCTTGAAGATTTTGTTTTGGAGAAGGTGCCCCTACCCTGTAAATGAGATGAAAATTATGGACGTGTGTAGGTGAAACGGGCCCTAAATTGAAGCAGTGGGTTTTAAAATACGTCGCTTCAGTTTAGAGCTGATTAAACCCCCGTGTCGTGCATACACCCCACTGGCTTACCTGCCTCTCCAGCAGGGAGGGGAGAGCAAGCTGCCCATGGGCGGAGAGGTCCCTGGACTGCAGGGGGAGGGGCAGGGGCTAGTGCTTCCCTCTATGGCAGTGGCAGCTCCCCCCCCAGCCCTGGCCCACATGCACCCAGCTTGGGTGGTCCCAGGGAGCACCACCGTCGCGGAGGGAGGCACTGGGCTCCTGTGCAGCTCAGGCAGGCAGGCTCTGGGGGTGTGGGAAAAGATCAGGCTTACCGCTTTTGTTGGGTAGAGCCTGCTTTCCTGGGCTGCTGCCAGGCTGCCTGCAGGCCTTCCTGCAGAGGTGTGGAGCTGCAAGGAGCCCAGTGCTTTGCTCCGCAGCTGTAGGGACAGCAAACTAAAACTCCTTGAAGGAGTTTTAGCTTGCTGCGCCCCAAGTCATTTAAGGTGCATTACGTCGCTGAATTTCCTACAGCGTCTGGAATTAACGAGCAATATGCTGCTGAGGCATGTAAACACTGGTACCATTTAAGTGGTGCAAAAGCATTTAGCCTGCTTTAAAGTGTCGTGTACAAACGCCTCTCATTTCATCTATACACGGCCTATACTACTACACTACCTAGTTATTCTCCCTATGCATCTTTAAGTTATGTTATCCTCTGTATTCAAGTAGAACTAACTATACCAAACTAATCCTGGGAGCATCATCTGTCAGGTCTCAGATAACCTCATCCCCTTATCAACTCAGGGGTAGATGATGCTTTACAAACCATTGACCTTGCATTCAGCAACATGCTTTGAAGGCTAGTAGGATGGCTGCTTGATACCTTGTCCTTATGATGTATGAGACAAGAAACAAACAAGTACTGAGGCTAAATATCTCACTCCATGTTTCTATTGTAGACAACATTTTCCCTGCATTGTCTCATCCTACTTACCACCAGAGGGAATGAGGAGTTGAAATCCTTCCATTATTATTTTTGTTGCAACAGGCCCTGGCAAATTCAGTCAGGTTTGGTAGCTGACTGCATAGGAACTATCCACACATTACAAACGATGGTCTGTTCCCCAAACAGCACACAGTCTAAGTACATTTGCTTTTCAGAACACATTAGTTTGTAAATTTGTTTTCAGAAAGGGTCAGGTTCAATTTTAGCTTGTTTTGTTTTGCTTTCTTGTGTGTAAAAAGAGACTGATATTTTTCCTTGCATTAATGAAAACCCAGGCCCTTCATACTACTTCAAACAGTCAGAAAGAGGACAGCAATAATGTATTGCTGCTCTTGCTATGCAGTTATATGCAGTGTAGCCCAACAATGCAAGTGAAACAATGCTTGTTTTATTTAATTTTTATTTATGAATGGAAGGAGTCCTAATTTTACTTTTCCATCTGTGAGACTGCCCTACTTTTACAAGTGATTCTATGATTATCCAGAAGTTGATACTATGTCATCTTAATGAAGATTAGCTGTATCCCCAAGGTCTCCTGGAAGCTTTGCCTGTATGCAGTTAAATCTGATAGGACTTCCATGGTGATGCTTCCAGAATATACAGTATTTGGCCTGCTGTAGCACTGGTTGTAGCAGTTTGGCATGTAGTTACCCTACATCATTTGAAGAATATGATGTGATATTTTCATGACTGTCATTGGCAACTAAATGATCACGTTTATGCCACCGCAATCAACCCTAAAACAAATATTCTAGTGGAGCTCTTGTCCTCCCAGAACATTGCCCATAGTGCTCCAAATGAAATCTCTTGAGATAAGTAATTTGAGTACTATTCAGAACTGCAAGTTACAAAAGTGGGTTTTATAGCATAATCTGAAGAAGTAAGGCAAATAAAACATTGTCTTTCGCATGGAAAAAAAAAACCCGTGATGGTTCTGATTGAGTGATTGATTGAATGATTACTTTATAATGATACTCTATGAGCTATGCTAGTTAATCTAACAGCTTGTTTACAACAGGCACTTACAGGTAATATTATGAATACAGAATGCATCAAGAATGATTGTACTTTGTTTTACAGAATGCAGAAAGAAATAATGTAGTGCCATAATGAGTAGTTATGTGCATTTTGTTGTATTACCATTTCATTAGCTAGATGAGATTTGGCCACTGGACATAAGAGCTAATTTACCTTGGTTCCAGTGCTCAAAAGTACAAAAGTTCGTTTTCTGTTAAAAAGAAACACCACCTTAAATCTTGGATCCCTTGCATATATTCATTTGTGTTTCAGCACAAAATTGTTGCCAGATCTTCTCTGATAATGGGAGTCAGTTGTGACTGGCAAAAGCTATTTTGCTTGATGTATTAGCACTTCCATTTTAGAGTAATCCTACTAGCATGATTCTGTAGTATTTACAATTTTTATAAGTACCGATTATATTTTCAAAGTCAAAGTGGGATAAAATTAGTGCATTGTATCCTGTCGTTGCTGCTTTCTATAGTAGTCAGCCTTACATATTTGAACAATGCCATATGAATGTAATTTTGAGAGGTAAGAGCTTGATTCTTTAAAAAACACTTAAATGGGCAGTGTGAGCTCTTGCTGAGGATCTTCACCATTTGAATATTGTGCCTACAGTATCGTTAATAAAGAAAAATAGAGTTACATGGATACACAGTGGCATGTGGGTGGCATTCTGGCAAATGGGTATTTATTCACATCTGAAGTCCATGCAGCAGCCAGGAAAAACATTTGTTATCATACCAATCACATATTCAGTTTCTACTCGAGGAAATAAAATCTCTATTATATTTAATTCACAAGTGTCAAAAAAGAAAATTTTTGGCCAACAGCAACAAGTGGAATTTGGGAACAAAGGTTTTTGTAGGGCATGAAGGTCCATCTGGGAATGATGGATGACTTTCAGCAGAAAAGATTTTCTAACAAATGACATTCCAAAACAGTGTATTATAAAGGACTCATGACTAATGTCAATAATTCACTCTTTGCCAGTTTAAATATCCCTCTGTCTCTCACTTCCACACTCACTGGTATAGTATACTGGCAAAATTAGCAAGCACTGTCACCACTCTTTGAGATAAACACATGTGGAAGGTGTCAGGCATAAGTAGGAGATTACAGAATGCATATTTTTAAGTGCCACTTGTGAATATAACACATGTAGCTCATGGAAATGTTGACATCACCTAAAGAGGAAAGTAAGACTTGCAGCCACAGTGGATTATATCATTAGCCAAACTGGAAAGTAATTGCTGCTTATGGCTGGGGGACCCTGCCACTATCCCAAAGCTCCTAGCTTCCTGAGGAGAAATAAATGACCACATTAAAGTGAATACTGTGAACAGTGGAGTTCATAAGAAATTTAAGGAGGTGTGCATCTTACATGTAAGCCATTTGTAGTTCAGCACATCTAAAGGAGATAGATGACTAGGGTTTTGCACTGAAGGCATGTGTAGTTAGTAGACAGTGTACAGGAAGAGAATGGAAAGTAGTTTGTTTTGAACCTCCACAGCAAACATACAAGATTTGCAAAATAACATGCTGGCATTAATTATTATTATTATTTACCATGTATATTACAGTAATGCACAGAAGCTTCAATCATGATTGAGGTCCCATTGTGTGAGGTGCTGCACAAATATATATGAAAACAGTCCCCACTTCAAAGAGCTTGCACTCTAATGTAGCAGTCAATATAAAAAGGTGAGAGTAGATGGTTCTAATAAAACACACCTTTTCAAACACATCTGCAATTTCCCCCCTGAAAATTACAATTATTTAAGCCTCTACTATCCCCACCTGTATCTCAAGCCATAATCATATTACGTGTGTCATAGCAATGTGGATCTCAAAGATCTTTGAAGGATAATAAAGCCATACAAATCTGTTCAGGGGGTGTTACAGTAGCAGAGAAGATCGAAAGGACACGTTACCTAAGAAACTGATAAATAGTGAGTCAGTGGTGAAGCAAAGGAACAGCAGATATGACCTGGGAAGAGACACAACTAGACAAATAAAGCATAGGCAAGGCAGAGCTTATGATGATGGGCTTCTAATAAGGTGGACAAAGTGCAATGAGACAGAAGGAGCAAGTGGAGATATTAGAAGAGAGAGAATGTGGTCAGAGCAATGGACAAAAAGGTTGTTCTTAGATTTCTTGATCTTAGATCTAACTAGCACTATATTGAAGCAAAGAGGGAAATGATGAGTATTAAGGAAAGATGAAGCAGTGATCAATATGAGAGATTCCAGAGTTGTGGCTGTCCCTACAGAAAAAAAAGATACATTTGAAAAATCTAATGAAGGAAGAGGTGGTAGGTCACAGGAGAACGGCAGTGTTGTCAACAGCAACCAAGATGAAAGGGAGGAATGAGGATTTGGGAGGAAGAATCAAGAATTCAATTTTGGCCATGTTAACATAAAATTGAGGCTAAGATATGTAGAAAGTAATGAAAAGAAGGACAGGCCAAGAAATAGATAATCATGGAGGGACGCACATTCAGAGTGGAGGGTCAATTTGCAAGTTACCACCTAAAGGTATTCCAAAAGGAAGCTAACCAATATTTTGCCACCAATCTTTTTTTTCATTGACAAACAGTCTTTAAAACTTTTTTTTTTTAAGTTTTGACAAATGAGCTTTTTCCTGGGGAAAAGGAGGAGGTGGAGACATGAAAATAAACAGTGTACTGTGACAAGAATGCCAAGGAAGTAGCCTTTTTCAAAAAAGAAAACCTTATTAATAAATCTAACCCATAAAATAACAGACTTCACATTAAAAAACATATCCAATCCCCCAAAACATATACCAAGGCAAACATTTGGAGCAGCCTTCTTAGTGCGTAAATGAGTTTGCTGGAGGGTATGGGAGAGGAGAAACTCACTTGTTTGCCATATCCCATACCAGATGAATTAATAAAAGATTGTAGAAAAACAGGACACCTCTCTAGATAAAGAGCAGGTGCCAAAGCAGCTTAGATGTAAAGAGACAATGTGTGGTGCAGTAAGGGCCAGGAAGGGAGATGGGAAAGATTGTGCTTGACAGTGACTTTCTTTTCAGGTGCATCTCCAAAGGGATCATGGGACCTGAATAGGAAATGTTGGAGATGAAGTCTTCAGGCAGAATTCTACTTCCCTTTATGCACCTCAATGGCAATTTTCATAATACACTAACTGTATAAGTTGAATTTTAGGCACTTACAAGCACATAGTGATTCAACTTTGCCTGCACTGCGGCTGTGTCCTTTTGCACATGCAGACTGAGCATGCACAGTAAGCTACACACTGGCCAGGAAGGAGAAGCATAAGTGAAATGAAAGCCAAAAAGTGTGGTTCAATAACAGTACATGATAAGGTGAGAGCACATGGGAGGACAGCAAGAGTCAAATAGCAATCTAAAAACATAGTTTGTCACATAAATTGTGGCATTCTTCATAATACACTGAATCCAAGAGAGGGAATTGAGTGTAACAATGTCCTAGGACATTTCAGTAGTTTGGCATGAAAATGGTAAGTGACATTTCTATCATTCTAATAAATAGAAGTAAATTATTCTGGATATTATTGTCCAGTATAAATTTCACTCTGCTATCCCAAGAGACTCTGCTCCATTTCTAGCCAAAACTAGAGCCTGTGTTGACAGATGCTGTACTTTCTGTATTTCTTACCTGACTGTAATAACAGAAAAACAAAGTGCACATGTAAGCTTCCTGGCAGATTTCTACCAGGTCAGTCTGCAAACCCATGCATGTTGCATGATATACATGTACTCTGGATAGGACTCTCCATTTTGCAATGCATACCCAAAGTGAACCAATGCCTCTTTAGATTTGCCCACCACTGAGCTTTTGAGCTTCTAGTCTCAGGGCTGAGATTTAATAATGTTGTTTCTCCAGCACCTTTTACTTGAAGCAAGGGTATTTTATGCTTATTTTGTAGATGAAACAACCAAAAGCAAAGGGGACTGAGTGCCCTCTCCTGATGAACCAGACTCATTTCAATGTGGTTAGGTAGGTTTGCTGACATTGCTGAGCATTATACACCTTTTGGCACTCGATAGGCATAATCCTTCAAAGGCCTGAGTACTATGAAGGTCAACAGTAGCAGAGGGCATTGGCAGCATCTCTCCAGAAATACCTAGTATCTCAACATTTCAGACCCTAATGGAAGTCAGCCTGTTCAGTGCTGAAGTTGTGGCTCTGCATTTTTTTAAATAGCACTCAAAAGCACTGAATGTACTTGGCCAACAGCACACAAGAATAGAGACTAGATCTTGTGACTTCTCTTCTTATGCCTTCAGATCTAGACCATTTTTCCCATGCTACAGTCTTACAGTCTTACTAAGATGACTACTGATATAGAGGCTATGAAAGTCTCTCTCAAACATCAAGCCTGAGATTTTCAAAGAGAGACTGTGCTATCATGAAGCACTAAGCCCTTAAGTGTGAGCATAACAAACAACATGAATCTATGCCGAGTTGGAACCAAAAGTTTCCCAAGTTAATTGTTTCTCTCAGTTAAAGAAACTTTGAACTCCATTAGTATCCAGGGACACTTCCAGGCTCCACTGCTTATCAGACCAAACATTAGAATTTGTTCTGTCAACATTTTTCTTAAGGTTCAAGTGAATCATGCCACAAAACTGATTTGATCTTCTTCCAGAACTGCAGTATACTTTATGCCTGCATTTAAAATGGATTGCATACTCAGAGTAGAATTCCTTTTATATAGAGCAAGCTTGGATGCTTTAAGCCTGATTCACAATCAAAACTATAGCAGATGCCACAGGAAGTTTAAGACCAAGTACCTACATTTATTTACTGCCTTGAATTACAGATCAGCATGGGATAAACATCACATTTTGTTGTTATATCAAAACTGTACCTATAAAAATAATATGGGCAGCACACAGCTAATACTACAGCAACCAAGCTATCTTATTTACTATTTAATTTATATTTCATTTAAATATTTCATTTTTTCAGATTTAATATGGAAAAAATAACAATATCTGACAGTATTGTATATAAGAATATAATGTACATTACTTTATGTCATTATTTCTCATGTATATGCATATATAAAGTTTGTTTCAATAGACAGACACTTTTCTGAACTTGCACTTATATTAGGATATATAGGATATACATAATAGCTTGTATGCACTTTTCATATTTACAATGAAAACCCTGTCATAACCAGCCAAACTGAGCTTCTTATTCCAAGTAAATTTGATACAATGTTATATCTGGTTTGGATATTAAACTTTGTTTAAGATCACGAACAAAATACAACAACTCATATATATATGGGTTGTAATATTTAGTAATATGTAATATATATGTGATGTAACATGGATGTTTTATTGGCATCATATATGTTAGATTTGTCCTTTGCACTCAAGTGCCCACATGGATTCCAATCAAGCTTTCATATCTCAACACCACAGAGCCCTCGGAAAATAAATTTAGGAATATTTTAGAGAAGCTTAGAAAACACTAATTCTATCTTTGTACCTGTCAGCCTATAAAGCCTCACTGGGTGAAATTGTCCACAGCATCTACATGACCCAAGAGACTAAATCCCATTTTTAAAAGTGACTTTGACCCTTACAAGCAGATTTTCAAAGGTAAAGGTGCTCATAGGTATCTAGTGACATTTTCAAAAGCACCTATGTGTACCTACTTTCTATTCAAGTAAATGTTGTCTTTTCCATTTCCTTGACAGGTCTTCAGATTGTGTCCTTAGTGCTTTAAGTATAACTTTGAAAGCCTTGGATGGAAAAAAAAAAAGATTGGATCAGAAACTGTTACAAAACATTTAAACATAGCTTTTAAAAAGTAATAAAATAAAATAAGGGCATGATAGTTTGTGTTTTTCCATGATTAGAAAAAAATGTCATACCTCATTCAGAAGAAGAGATTCCTTATCTCTTCCATGGAAGAAAGTATAATTTCTTATTCTTGTTCTCCATCTTCTCCAAAGCTACACTAAGTATAGCTTAGAGATAGCCCAGAACACAATTATCCAATTTTAAATCTGTTGCTGACCCAGAGTAAACCCTGTCCAGTGAAATTCTGGCAGGGGAAAAATTGTGATGGTGAATTTTACTTTTTGTTTCCAAAAGCAACTGTGGGAAGCTATTCAAAAGTCTAGACATTCACAGTTTTGGTGTTTATGAATCAGTGGGCAGAGTGCAGGTGACGTAGCCAAATATGCATGGTAAGCGCAATTTCTTATGTGTACATCACAACATGATGGGCAGAATATATATGAATAAATAATAATATCCCCATACTAGTATATGTATTAAATGTATACATGACAGACACTATTTACTTCTGTGCCATGAAGAAATCAATTCTTTTTGGGTACCTTAGCATGGAAGACAGCCATATTTATATATATATAGGTAGATAGAAATGTACAATTCTTAGAATTAAAATCAGGAGTGGGTTTTAGATAAATGATAATAGCGTAGTATAGGATTTGCAATTTTCTTATATTTTTTAAACTGTCATCAAAATTATTTATAATTAGGGCAAATTTTAGAGAGGAAAAACCAATCTAAATTCAGACTTTTCACAGCCTTACTGAAAATGCTTTGCTTTTGCTGTGACATATAAGGTTAACAGAATGTCAGTAAGGCGGAACAGAAGAGCATGTGATAAGTGACAAGTATTAACATGGTAAATCATGTATTTAAAATTACTATGGGTTTTATCAAATGGTTCCTCTAGAAAAATAAACGATCACATAAGGAAAGGTTAACTGGCAAAATGCTATTTCTCGGTTGCTACTGGGGCAGCCTTATAGTTCCTACATGTAGAATTTGATACTATTTACAAATATAGGGCTACATCCTGTCATGTCTCCTCAATGCTCACCCAGGCAAAACCCTACAAAAATCTTGACTGCATCTAGTTTCAGTAAGAGATGCTGAATTTGACCCATAGACAATGTATTTTAAGCATACTTCCATAGTATTAAGCATGTGTTGGGGCTTACAGAAAGTATGATAAAAAAAAATCACCTCCCCCCTCAGATCCCCCACTAGCCCTACAACATACACAATCCTCCCCCCTCTTCCCCAGGATGGAACACTTGTCACAAAACTCTTTTGCACTTTAAGCTTTTTGGTTACTTCTGCGTGACTATAGAGTGGATGTCTGGGGTCTTCCATCTGCCATGATCTTTCTTTTTGGCTCGCTACCTTTCTTCTAGTATCAGGTGCTGCATTGCCAACCAATATGTACAGGCTATCCTTTGGTGTTGGCTTTAGACATCCTGTTATTTCATGGCACTTGTCATTTAGACCTGGGTCTAGTTTCTTGGCATGAACTGAACATTCCCATACTGGACATGCATACTCTACAGTGGATAAACACAAAGCAATAGCAGTGGTTCAAAATGTAGCTGGGTTTGCCCCCCACTTTGAGATGAGCAACTTTTATAGTATGTTGTTGCTGGCGCTGACCTCCCCTTATGTCTTCTCTACTTTTCCTTTTCTTCTTTGATCCCACAACCAAATTATGGGTATTAAATTATTCTAACAATTGCTCATCAACCCTTAGAATACCTAAACTATGACAACAAGCCTGTGTAATAGCTCTATTAAAGCCAAGCATGGATGCCTGTGGCCCAGAGAATTTCAGGCTAGTGTCACTCCTGTGCCATCTTTATAAGCGTTACGAACGCCTTATTCTCAATCACTTTTCATCTTATATTGAGCAACATCTAATGCCAAGCTGGATTTAAATAAGGCAAGTCCTTCACTGGTCAAATACTAAATATCACCCAGCATATAGAAGATGGATTGAAGAAAGGGATGATAACAGGAGTTGTGCTTGTAGACCTATCAGCGGCATATGACACAGTTAATCACCGAAATCTGCTTGCCAAAGTCTATGATATGATGCATGACTACCACCTAGTGCAGCTCATCTGATCTCTTTTGGAGAATAGACATTTTTATCTAGAACTATGCAAGAAACGGAGCCACTGTAAGATGATGGAATGAATTGGCCTCCTACAGGGCAGTGCTCTAGCATCGTTAACATATATACCAATAACCAATCCATACAGAACAATACAAGGAGCTTCATATATGCAGACAATCTATTCATTACGTTGCAAGAGAAGGACTTTGCCATTGTTCAGAAAAGACTGACCTGTTCACTGAGCAACCTCTCAGATTACTATAAGAACCAGCTTCATGCTAACCCAACCAAGACACAGGTCACAGCCTTTTACCTACACCATAAAGAAGTCAAGCAGAAATTAGACATCCCCTGGGATGGAATCCCATTGACTGGTCACCCAAACCCTGTGTACTTGGGGGTTACTCTGGACTCAGCACTTACCTTCAAAGCACATGTAGAGAAAATGAAAGAAATTTTAAACGGTTAATACAAGAAGCCAGGCTCATCACTGTAGTGCAGGCAGGTACAAGTAATACATTCTTGCACCACCTAGAGGCCCTAGGCCCAAGTGGGGAAGGGCTTCCCCCCAGAAGAGGGCCACTTCAGTCTGTCATGAGCGCTAAGTCCTACCAAGGGAGGTTTCCATAAGAACATAATAAACCAATGCATCCTGGACCAGTGGGTTGGTCATTGGTATATATGTTAAAGAGGGTGCTCTTTAACATATATACCAATGACCAACCCACTGGTCCACACTTTTCCCTTGTTCATTCACCCCTTTTTCTGGTTGTGTGCTCTGTCACTGTGTCAACAGTAAAGAGATTGTGTTCATTCTTTTCTATTGGGACATCCCCATCTTCTCATAGA
>NW_005841830.1:7036702-7046095 GCF_000455745.1 Alligator sinensis
CAAGCTGGCCTATACCAGTAGTCATCTGGCTCCTTCCTTCTTATTAAACAGAATTTACCTGGGTTATTTTGGTGTCAACATAATAAAAAGCCATCTCATCTAGCCATTATACACACCCTTTTGCACTGTAAGTTTTGTCACAGAAGGCACAGTAGCATCCGGCCAAATATATTTTAATAACTCCATTCTTTTAAAGGAAATCAGATAATTATTTTCTTGTACTGCATGGCAAGTTTAACAAATAAATGAGTAATGGCAGCTACTCCAGTATACTGGAATTCACTGGGCCTGAGTCTAATACCAATTCCTTGGATTTTACACTAACATATTGCCACTGAAAGCAATGACTTACACTTTTATACAAATCTGGCCCATTGTAGACTATACTGCACAGTATGTTCAAGCAGCATTAAAATATATCACATAACATCCATGGCTCTTCTTGCCAATAAAATTCAAGATGACACCCCAAAATCTGTGAATTATAAACACACACAAAAACAAGATTTTTAAGTGATCTGTAAGAAACAAACATATGGTGGCACCAGATGCACTCCATATTAGAAAGCTTGCCATCAATAAAAGGTACTGCACCTCTTACCACTGTCTGTTTCTTTCTCATAAGCCTTATTTAAAATGTAGCCTTTAAAATAAGTTTGCAGCTCATGAACTCTCAGAAATAAGTCAAAATTCCTCTTTGTTTGCTGAATGTATTTGACTGATCACTCTGGAAAATATTCCTTTAATTTGAATATGCAGTTGATAAGTTTTCTTAAGTAAATAGAGAACAATTCTAAACTTAAAAAGGAACTGCATGTGGTAATCAGCACAAATACTCAGAGTAATGACAAAAGCATCTGTTTTATAAACACATTAGACAGCTGCATGATATTGGTATTATACGTTATCAACATTAATACACAGACTATTTAAATGTAGACAGGAACACAAAAAATTGCTTTTTTTAAACAAATGGAAAGTAGCATTCCAAGGCTATTATGCTCCTGAGATATCTCACAAGTCAATTTGTCAGTCTCATTTTCAGATGATGCAACTATTTATCTCACATGACTAGGTCTATAGAAAGGTCCCCAAAGAGGATAGGCCACCACACTGACTGCAGTGACAAAAGGTCAGGTTGTTGGACAGCTCCCTGAAAAACAGTCTTCATGTCTGGAACTTTTCTGATCTGGTGGACAAGTCTTGACTGAAAAGGTCTGGTTTACCTAGGGGACCAGCTCCTCCTCCTCCCCATTTTTATACTGCTGTGGGGTTAATAGCTATGTCATGTGGGGTCAGGGAAGACATCTGTGTCTCAGATAATATGCTTACGGTGATTACCACACATAATTGACTGACCTTCCCTCATTCTTTTCCTGCTGCAGGCCATGGCTGATAGGGTGAGATGCTCTAGAGGAGTTTATTTTCCATCACACACTATTGTGCTGCTGAGCAAATATTTTAGCAAGCTTTGAATGAATCACCTTTCAGGCTGTGGGTTTGACAGTTAAAATATGAGGGCTGTGACCAATCTAATAATATTAGATTTTAAATCAGCTTTGGGAGAAAACATGGGAAAATCCTACTTAAAACCCATTTATAGATACCTAAGAAAATTTTGTTGTGAGTACTGAAGTTGAGGTAATTTTTGGAGAATTCTTGTGTTTTCACCCTCTTCAAACCCACCTCGCCTTGAACATTTGAAGCATTCAAGCAGGTTTGTATTAGAAAACCCAAGGTATGAAAAATAAATAAGTACCATTTGTGAATTTCAGCAGCAGGGGCTCAAAGTCATAAATATCGTGTTCTAATTTGAGATTCATCCTTGAAGTGAGAATATGAAAAGTCCCTCCTACTTCACAGAATTATGCAGAAGGAATATGTGATCATGTTTGAGTGCTTTGCATGCACATGAATTTAATTTAACTGTCTAGATGAAATAAGGCTTTTATCAAGTATGTTCAACTGCTAAATGACATTTTACCCATTTTATATTTTTAACAAAATATAATTTTCTTATTAATACCTATGGTGATCAAAAAAATCGGAGAGAGAATTCTTTTAATATTCACAAAAGGAAACTTCTTATGTAGCTTTAACATTTTTAACATTTTTTAAAATGTATATTTTTTACACTAACTCCGTTTGATCTATCTAAGGATTAATCTATCATCCCATACATAATATACTCCCACAGGAAACACTCACTTCTTGATGCTGGATTGTGCTGTGAATGACTAAGCTTTATACTGTGAACATTTGTTTCTATCAGAACAATTAGTGGCTACCAAAATTATTTGCACCCTCTCATATATATTCACTTTTTCTCCCTTCTTGAAGCCAGTGTACTGTTAAATGGGAGACAATCTTTATTGTATGACACCACTAAGTATTTGTGGCCTGTTTTGAATTTCAAACTACAGCAATAATGTCAGGACTTAATGAATGGAATGGCACTATATAGTGAACCAAACCATTTGTTCTCACCACTATCTGAAAACTAATATTTTTGCAAATGTGCATTTCAACAACATAGCCAAAAAGTGTTTTCAGCTACCTCATTTCACGTACTTTAATTTGTCCAGTAATGTAAGTATTTAGTTTTTAGTTGCCATTTGTAGAAATCCCTTTGGAATTGTCAGCATCTCTCAAATATTTAAAGTAATTCATGCCCCCCACACCCAAAAAAGTAGCAACTGCTTAACAAGGAAAAAATATAGATATTCTAAACATATGGGTGATCTTTAGAAAAATCGCAGCATCACTTCATAATTATATACTACAAGTTTTAATTAACTAAAGCTCTGAAAATCATAATGCCTTATTAAAATGCAATTAATCCTTTGATTAAAAAACAAAAAGCACAAGTATTTACAACAAAAACACAAGTAGAATAATTACAAATATCATGTACCCATTTCTTTTATTTGGGTGTCACTTATGATGTCTCACGTTCCCTTCATTAATTCAAATACACACATTATCTCAAATCCACAGCAGACTGAGTGACAGTGGCCACCAAACACACAGCACTATATCCTATTGATTTCTGCAAATCCTGAACAATGCCATTTGCATGCTTGTTTCTGTAATAATAAAGATATGCCATTCAGAATTAAAGCACCGGCCAGACTAGTGGCAACTAATTGTGTTGTGTGTAATGAGTGCAATTTCAATTTGATATAACCCTCAGCTTTTCTTACAGCACTCGCTAAGTACTTTCAAGTCTTTGTGGGGAAATAATTGATTTTTTTGTGCTGTGGGCACAAGAAAATTATTATGATCTTTTGAATAATGCCAAAGAAAGGACCATGAATGATTTAAATTGGTATATGAAGAAGGCTTCACTGTGGATTGCAGTTTGACTGACATCCTACTAATGTAGTATCTAGATTAGCAATTTTTAAGGAGGCAGCTAATATAAAATTGGTAAAACGGAAAACATTGCTAACAGGGATTTTGTATTTGTTATTCAGTGAGGAATAACAATATGGGGATTTAAGGCATGTCAGACAAACACTATACTATTACATAATTGCCCTTGCTCTTTTCTTTTATGGCACATGTATTGAAGGGTATGTTTCAATTGAAAAATTACACATTTAAAATGTGTAGATACAACAGTACAGTGCTAGGTTATCACAGCAGCTAAAGACCATTGGTTTGTGCTGGTTTGTAACCACCATGCACAAACCCTTCTGTTTTGTCTGATTCTAACAGCAAAGTGAGTAAACTTCTGATAATTGCCCTCATGACAAATCGGGATAATTATCTTTGCTTTGAAAACAAGTTGCTGTTTTGGCCATAGTACTCATCTCCCTATTACGACTTCACCATCTTGCATAATCTGTCCAAGAACTATCAGTACTGAAGAACCAAAAGTTTAATTTTTCACCTGGACTGAAAACGGGCAAAGAACATGTAAGTCAGTGCTGAATTTCCCAAAACCAAAACCGCAGCCATAAAGCAAATATATTCATGAATAATTGCAAACTGCCTTGTTCTGAAAGCAATAAATTCCCCTCTTGTTTTTTCTCTTCAGTGCTGAATACATTTTCTTATGTGGCAAAACCACTTTCAGGGACAAGTAAATAAGCATATTACACAAATTCCAAACACAATTCCACCTTAAAATGCGTACCTTCCAAACCTTATTCTTCAGAGGAGGGAATGTTGTTAATTTAGTTGGTCATAACTAAATAGTTTCTAATCTGGAGCAGGAGTCTGCTGAGAATATTGGACAGTTTAAAGGTTAATCACCATCGCCTGGTTACACAAGTGAGGCAGAACTAATTCCTCCAAAGGCAAATGGCTTGCAGTTTTATCAGCAGTGCAGATTAGAAGTGTTAATATACAGAATAGAATGGATGCTCAAGGGCCAGTTTTCCCTTATCGGCAAACTTTGCAACAGAACTCAGCTACTGCACAACCTCTGCACTTTCTATAATAAGGCCCCTCATTTTGCCTCTCGAGCAGAACTATCAAACAATCCTCCCCAAACCACTGCCACCAAAATCAGGGTATTACAGACCACAGCTAATTGGAAGATCACTATAATGAAGTAAAAGATAAAATACTTTGGCTGCTGGCCTAAAATGTGGATCAACACAACATAGGAAGCTATCTGGCTGTCACATTCTGAGAGATTTACATAAACAATAAACTCAAACCAACTGCCCCAAAAATACATCTTTGTTTACAGTAAATGCCACCTAAAGCACTGGTTGTCAAAAAGGGAATTTACATATTCAATATTATTATCAACAGAGCAGGTTCTGCAAGCACCAAACCAAAGACATGGAACCCCATTTATTTTTTTTAAATGTACTCTGTGCAAGAAAATATTTGTAAGATATGTAAATAGCTATGCTATACAATATTTAAATATTTACCCTACTCAGTACATGGCGCACAGACTCCAAATTGACTTCGCCAAAGCCATTCTTTTCTGAAGGTGTTTTTCATCTGAAAAAGAAAGCAGGGGGAAGGAGCCATTGATGTCACCTGCTATTTCCCAAGTAAATATGCTGACAGAAGAGCCCATAAGAAAAGAAAAGGTACTTCATGTAAATGTATTATGGAGAAGCGCTAGGGACTCTGCACAGGAATTCTGAACTCATTCAGAAAAAAAAAGAACATGAAATGTTACAGTAACCCTCTGTCTATGAAGCTCCAAGGAACATGCTGACTTTTAAAAAAACAATTGGACACGATCCTGTTCCCACCTGAATTAACCAGGAATCTTGTCACTAATGTTATTCAGAGCAGAATCAGTCTCATAATTCCTTACAGGTGCCTGATATAATTATCAGGGCTATCAGGTTCACAATAGGTCTAGAGGTCAGACTGAGTGGCCAATGGTATCAGCTCTTCACATCTGGCACACTAAACCTTTGTCTCCTCTCTTCATCCAACCTCATTTGGGCCTCAAATCAAGAAAGCACTTCAATTCAGGACAGTGCTTAAAACCCCTTACTTCACTAGGCCTCAATAATCCTTCCTGAATCGAGATGTCTTTTTGAATGACTAGGGTTGGAGTGTTGTAGCCAAGGAGCAAAGGGTTTTTTGTGATATCTTTTATAGCGATAGTTAGGCAAGCTTTTGGGGGTCCTTCCCAAACCTGAGAAAGGGAACTTTGTGCCCAAAAGCTCATCTAACATCTCTCCCAACCATTGATCCAATATCATTAAAAAAGCAAACCAACACTACTCCCTGAATTAGGGTATTGAGGGACAGTTTTAGTGTATACATGCATAGTATGTGGCTCTTTCACTGACTCAGAAGTATCTGATTCTTCCTGCAATTGGGTGAAAAATGATGCCATAGAAGAGGGAGGTTCATATTTAGTAGCAATATTCCTTGGCCTTAGGCCCCTCGAGGATACACAGCATGTATCCCTGTCATCCCCTGGCAAAGAATCAGCAAAAGAAAGGCAGCCAGTCTGACTTACTAGGCTTAAGGGATTTAGAAACTGGACAATCCAGTTTCATTTATTAACTTGTTAAAAATATACATGTACTGGAATCAGAGATCTATGGGAACAAGAGTCTACCAGATGCCCCATAACAGAGAATAACATGCTCTCTTTTTCTCAATTTCCCCTATAGATATTTTGATTTTCTCCCAGTATAATTTGCTTACAAGCATTGGGAAGTATAGCATAGATGGTAAGATTAGAGCAGCGATTCCCAACCAGGGTGCTGTGGCACTCTGGGATGCCAGGAGATCCTTTTAAGAGTGTCACAGGGTACCACACAATATTAGCACTGTTAGGTGTGCAGTAGGTGTGAATCTTTGGGTGGTGTGCAGCTAGGTGCGCAGCAGGTGTGAATCTTTGGGTGGTGATTCGATTCAGAGGAGATTTGACTTGATTCAGTGGCTGAATCTCCAAATCTGAATCGAATCAAGGGACCAATTTAAAGGCCCAAATTGATTCAAAGCTCTCTGAATCAGTACTTTCATCTGAAAATGAAAACAGGGGGAAAGAGCCATTGATGTCACCTATTTCCACCTGCCAGGCAGGGGGCAATCCCCACTGCCCCACGCTGTATGGGGGGCTCTGCATGAGCCCCCTCGACCCCCCCACTGCTCCCTTGGCCCCCCCACAGCTGCCCTGCCTGCCGGGGCTTCAGCCCTTTAAGAAAAAAAAAAAGCTAAGAAAAGCCCTGGGACTCTCCACTCCTGGTGCAGCCTTGGGGCTTCGGGGGCTCAAGCAGAGCCCCCCATGTGGCGCTGGGCAGTGGTGGACAGCAGGGATCATCCCCACCAGCAGAAGCGGTGAGTCCCGGGGTTTCTTCAGGTTTTTTTTTTCTTAAAAGACTGGAGCTGGCCCATGCAGAGCACCCATGATGGGGCTGGGGGGCGGGGGGGATGGGTTTGGGGGGCTGGGAGCTGGAGTGGGCGAAGCAGCCATTGCTGGGCTGGGAGAGGGGCAGGGGATGGACCTGGCCTGCCTGATTTGGAGATTCGGCTGGCGCCGAATCTCCAAAACAGATTCAGCTGAATTGAATTGGGACAGTGATTCGAATCACTGAATCAAATCACTGTCCCCTGAATTGGCTGAATCCAAAGTGAATATTAGCGGCTTCGCACAGGCCTAGTGTGCAGACACCTACACATGATTCACAAGATAAACTCAGAGGGTGCATCCAGATGAGTATGCACATGTAGTTTGCAGTGCCTCATACCTGTTTGTGGTGCTGCAAACCACACATGCCCCACATGCAAGCACTTGCTGCATTGCTAACTTGCAGTATGGTGGGCTTTTCTATAGTAGGAGATCCTGGTATCAAAAAAACCTTTGCCATAAAAGAGCAGCGTGGTGCATGTGGCAGCAACATGCACCTCCTGAAACTGGAGCCTGGCTGGCCAGAGCCATAGTCCAGAGCCAGGCTCCCCAGGCCCAGGTTGCCACTGCTGGAGCCCCAGAAGGCCCTCAGGAGCCCAGGTGCTGCCCCCAGTCTCCCCTACCCCACTCAGGATAAGTCGCTAGGCACCAGAGTGTGCATTCAGGGGCATTCCATGGGGACAACTAGCAGCAGCACAAACATGTGCTGCTGCTAGTTGCCCCCAGAGAACACACATTCCCACACGTTGGGAGACTCCCAGGGGTGTCAAACAGGAATTCATCATGGCATCAAAAGCATTCTGACCTGTTATAGTTTTCCTGAGTTCTTTGCAACAGAAGAACTGTTCTTTTGTTTTCTATAGTCAAAAAAACAGTGAAAGCTCAGAGCTGGCCTTTTGCTGGGGGTGTCTTGAGTCTAAAAAGATTTGAGAACCACTGGATTAGAAGGATACATTAGGTAGGAGGACCTTGTTCAATATTGTTGCAGGGCACTGGGATATGCCTGCTCCTTTAAGAGGACAAGTAGCCTGAGAGGCTGCTGGCAGGTGTCGAGGAAGCTAATGAGGGACTCACCTAACTGGAAGAGGGCTCTGGCTTGATATATATAAGCCGAGAGCCGGTATGGTCAGGTAGTTTCTCCCCCAGCAGCTACAAGGGGAGGAGCTCCTGGCTGTAGGGCTCCTGAAGGGACCTTGATTGAGCTAAACAACTCTGCAGGCCTGGGAACAGGGGTAAGTTCCCTGAACAGAGAAAGATGGATTTGCAGGCAAGTGGCTCTTGTTTTATGTTAGCCCCTAGAGGGTTTGAGGGGCCTACCAGCAGTCCATATGCCCAGGGAAGGGCTGAGATAGGACCAGGGGCTCTGAGAGTCAAGGGGCCCAAGTGTATAGGCTTAGGTACAGCCTGGGCTGGAAGGTATACCTGCTGGAAGGCTTGCTCCCTTAACGGGGCAGAGGGCTGTTTCTACTATCTGTGTGTTTTTTGTTATAGTCAAAGGGCTTATGGCTTATGTCAATGTTTAATCCAGTGGTTTGGGTTGGGACTGTAAGGGATGGTTACAACGGTCCTATTAGTCCCCAAAGGGGCACACAATCACCTTGAGTCCTGTCAGGGACAAGGCTGTACAGCCACACAGGAACCAGGGGCCTGGTGCCAGAGAGGCACAGCCACACAGGGGCCTGACGCCAGCAGATAGGAGCCAGGATCCCATTGACTGAAGGGACAAACAAAAGCTAGAGCCTCAGAGCGAGGTCTGACGCAGTGGGCGTAGGCTAAAGGGAACAAGCAGGAGGAACTTACCCTCCTGCTAGCTGACACCAAGCCAGACATAGTGGGGCTCACAGAAACATGGTGGGACCCAACGCATGACTGGGCGGTGAATATCAAGGGCTATAGGTTGTACAGGAGGGACAGGATGGGGAGGAAAGATGGGGGTGTGGCGCTCTACATCAAGGAGGAATACACATCCTCATCTAGTAGCACTGGGACAGAGGAGGGGCACACTGAAGTGCTCTGGGTTAGAATACAAGGGAGTCGAAGGGAAAGGGACTTAACGGTGAGGGTCTACTACAGGCCACCCAACCAAGGGGAAGAGCTAGACTGGGAAATCTTAAGTCAGCTCACGAAGGTTGTTAGGTAAAAAGACGTGGTCATCGTGGGTGACCTGAACTTTCTAGACATCTGCTGGGAAGAGCAGTCAGCCAGGTCTGACTGCTCATGTAGGTTCCTAGCCGAGATACAGGACCTCCATCTAACTCAGGAGGTGCACAGCCCCACCAGAGGAGACTCCTTGATGGATCTGGTGCTGGCCACAGGCAATGACCTCGTGAGGGGGCTGCTGGTGCTCAACCACCTGGGCAACAGCGATCATCGCCTGCTGAAATTCACCATCCAGCGCAAGGTGGCAAAAGCCTGCAGCAAGGCAGCAGCCCTGGACTTCAGGAGGGCGGATTTCAATGAGGTAAGATGAATAGTTGGGGAAGTACTGAGGTTCCGGAGGGGAGGGGAGTTGGGTGTCCAAGAAGAGTGGTCGTTCCTTAAGGAGA
>NW_005841830.1:7046537-7047244 GCF_000455745.1 Alligator sinensis
TGCCGCCGGCCACACAGCTCTAAGCACGGCTCCGCGGCAGGCAGTTTTGGAGGCAGAGGCAGTCGCCGCTGGCACGGTAATATGCAATTTCACTATACATAATTTTCGCCTTACGCACTGCCTTTAGAACATAACCCCCACGTAAGATGCGGGATGCCTGTACTTCGGTTGCTTGGGGCTGTAGGGGGGCGGTCAGGAAGGCCAAGGTGGAGATGGAACTGGGACTAGCTACCTGGATCAAGGACAACAAGAAGTCCTTTTTTAAAAACGTAGGGGGCAAAAAAAAGGTACCAGGTAACCTGGGACCTCTGCAAGACACACTAGGAAATCCGGTTGTCACATCAGATGACAAGGCTAACCTATTTAATGATTTCTTTGCCTCCATTTTCCTGAGCAAGGACCAGATCAGCCCGTCCGCCGGGACCCCCTCAGGCCCCGGGGGAGGCGCACCCAGGGCTAGGGTCAGTGAGGATCTAGTCAGGGAACTTCTGGAGGGACTAGATGTATTTAAATCAGCTGGTCCTGATGACCTCCACCCCAGAGTGCTGAGGGAATTAGCAGTGGTCATTGCGGGACCCCTGGCATGGCTTTACGAGCACTCGTGGTGTTCTGGTGTGGTGCCAGAGGACTGGAAAAGGGCCAATGTGGTTCCCATTTTCAAAAAAGGGAGGAAGGAGGACCCAGGGAACTATAGGCCAGTTAGTCTT
>NW_005841830.1:7048081-7048590 GCF_000455745.1 Alligator sinensis
ACGAGGAGAGGCTACGGGACCTGAACCTGTTCAGCCTCCACAAGAGAAGGCTGAGGGGGATCTAGTGGCCTGTTACAAACTAGTCAGAGGGGACCAGCAGGCATTGGGGGAGTCCCTGTTCCCCTGAGCACTACCAGGAGTGACTAGAAATAACGGTCACAAGCTGGCAGAGGGTAGTTTCAGACTAGACCTCAGGAAGCGCTACTTCATAGTCAGGGTGGCTAGGACCTGGAACCAACTTCCAAGCGAAGTGGTGCTGGCTCCTACTCTGGGGGTCTTTAAGAGGAGGTTAGACAAACACCTTGCTGAGGCTGTTTGACCCCAGTACTTTTTCCTGCCATGACAGGGGGTCGGACTTGATGATCTGCTCAGGTCCCTTCCAACCCTACCAAATGTGAAACTATGAAACTATAAAAGGCCTAGCGTAATTGAAGGGGCAGAAGCCAAGGCCTTGACAGAGGGAACAACATTACTGTAACATCCAGGAGGCATGGGGCATGGTGTAGGGA
>NW_005841830.1:7048676-7052353 GCF_000455745.1 Alligator sinensis
GTTCAGCAGAACCAGGGCCATACAAAGGCTCATGGGCAGCCTCCCTATTCATAATTTTACCATCAAGGCATGACAGGAAAGACAGGAAAGCGCCCTAGGGGTGGAGCGGGCATGGCTGCAGAGCCACCAGGGGGCATCACGACCACCCCTGAGATCCCGACTTTTGACAACTATGGAAACGGCTCCTGTCTTGGCCTATATGCAATTATCATTAATGTCATCAAAACCAGGATACTTTCAAATCCTTACAGCCCAAAACATAAACATACCTAGTTATCCTTGCTCAATTTTCCCCTCTCCCCAAAGTTTGGGGAATGGCTGAGCCATATGGCATCACCTGAAAGTCCACAAATCTTGATTCTATGCAGACTATAAGGACAGCAAATTCCACCCTCTGCTAAAATGCAGTGGAGACAAGAAATCACAAACCCTTCATGAATGAATCAAGGGATTGTTAGATTGGACACCTCAGCTAACAACAATTGCTACAGACTCCCATGAGAAGATGTGGTTTCTGTAGTAAAAAATCAATCTATTTAAAAACAAAACAGAAATAAACCACAAACCTTTTCAGATGGTAGAGGATAGTTATGGGCTTTTTGTGAAACTCCCATCAGCAAATAAGCTACCGTATATAATACAGTAGCTGAAGTCTGTGCCTGATCTTGAGGCAGCTCCCTGGAAGGTGCATTGCAGTGGTCTCAACATAATGCAAAAATCATGAATCCCTGTGACAAAGTCTGCACCCAAAAACAACAATAGAATATGTCTCCTCCCATAAGTTTCTAGATACTCCAGTATCCACTGCTCATACAGCTAAGAACTCAAACAGACCATCAAATTCTGGACCCAATGAAAATTGGTAAGAACTTTTGAAAGAAAACTGGATGCTAAAAGGTATCATTTTCTTTCCCCTCTACTAATGCCTCTAAAACCTCACCACTATTAGGATGAGGATGAAGACATGTTGGCCTCAGATTTTCTCATTCAAATCCTTTATGTCTGAAACTGACTGAAACTAAAGCAGAGCTTCATATTTATTGTACCTTCCAGAAAGTATTGTGTTTCCACAGAAGCTGTGAGTTTGGCCCAAACCAAAACAATTTTACACATTGAAATGCTTGGCGGGAAAAAATAGTCAACTTTTCAACTAACTAAAGACTGGTGGGCATATGGAATGTGCCAGATAAATAACTGAATACACGTGCACATAAAACTATTAAGTAATTGAGCATTTGGCTGAATAAACAGTATAATATCCACATGAAAAAGAACACAAGAATATACTGTAGAAATTATTTTCTGATTATTTCTGCAAAAAGACAACCTACTAAAATACATCCCTGAGAGCTACCTGACCACAATGATGTCAGATTTCTCCAAAATGTCCAAACAAAATGAAAGCAACACAAATTCTGACATTTGATGGTTGATTTACTTTTGATGCTTCTCAAACAACCCTGCCTTTTCCATTATTCTAGGCCAAGAATAACATTAAAGACACTATGCAATGAAGTTACGCAGAAATTAAAATGGACATCTACCTATATGTATCTCCTCCTTACCCACGCTTATGACTTGGGTACAGTCTGGGCTCATGACTTGGGTACAGCACTTCTTGATGAGGTTTCAGCACTGACAGTACACTGGAGGGAACAATCAAGCACTGGCAGGAGGCTTCCCCAAATGACCCATTAAGTCTTTTCTATCTCCAATACCTACAATTGTAGGATTCTTCAAGGAAGCAGTAATCTCAACCTAGTGATTCGTAACAGCAGGAGACATAGCTTAATGCAGCAAGTAAGCAATAGCACAAGAAACAAAATATTCACACTTTCTATCTATCCACCTAAGTACTTACACAATCCCAATCACCATAATATATGAGTGCTTCTGTAGTACTGAAGCTCTTACAGTTAAGAAGATAGCACTTGTGCTTAGAAGTATGTGAACCCTGGTGGTACATATATTCAATTGTATGTACTTGCCCAGTGCTCCTGTCAAAAGTAATTAAGTTGTTTTGCTATTGCATAATCATTTCAAGGGATCATAAATGATAAGTCTGATCTAAGGAAGTTAATCCATGTAGGTATAAATGAGAGCAGAACTTTAAAAAATAAAGAGAAAACTTTGACCAGTCAAGGAGAGGGCAGGCAACAGTATATTGCTGCCTGTCAGGGCTGAGAGCAGTGACTAGAACTTCTCACTGAATGTTTTCACCTTGTTAACATATCTATACACTAGTTATGGAGAAATGTTCAGAAATTTCCATGGCATTTTGTAATGTTATTCTCCTTTGACTTTTTCTTCAGGTGCAAATACGTCAAAGGTGATTGCCATTTCTTCCCTTTGCTTCCAGCCTATTACGCAACCAACCTGTAAATCCACTCACCTTCTTCTACCCCAAACCCCATCCTCTACCTTTTATTTTAGACAGAGCCGGCTTTAGGGGTGAGCAACATGGGTGACCACACAGGGCACCATGGTCCAGGGGGCACCAAACACACACACGCAATCCATGCTCACAGTAGTGCCCTGCCTTGCCCTAGCTGATCCCTGCCCCAGGCAGAAGGAGCAGTGCCCAGCCCAGCCTGACCCCCACCTCCAGTTGCTGCTCAGGAAAATCCAGGCTGGGCTTGTGAAGGTGTGGTGGCACCTGCTCTAGTCCTTCTGCCTTGCTCCCTCACAGCAGCAGCAGTTTCTGCCCCCCTGCCTGCCTGGTGTACCACATTGCTCTGCCTCTCTGCTGGACTGTGCCACCTGCCCCCTGCCCACGCACCCACCTCTGCCTGTGGCAGTACCACTCATTTGGGGTGGGGACACTAAACTATAAAGTTCACCCAGGGCACCATTTTCCCTAAGCAAGCCCTACTTCCAGATATGAGAATGTAGTTCAAAGTTCTAGGCCCAGCAGTTTTTACCAATGGTTTACCAATATATTATATTGCCAACATGCATTCTTACTCATTTGTCTTACAAGAAAATAGCTGTGCTGCTTTTTAAAAGAAAAGAACAGTGCATTTTAAACACGTTATCACTTCCTTTGCTCAGGAAACAGTACGTCACCTGTGATTCATTTAAAAACCATTTAACATAATTGTAATACAAATAAATAAAGAAACAAAGCCACTTCCTTGCCTCTCTGACAACATAGGTCACATTTTGCCCTTCAGTATTTGTGTACGACTGTCATTGACCTCTACTAGTTAACGTATCAGCAAGAACAAAATTCTACCCATGGAGAGCACACCACCTGCTTGACTTCATTAGCAAAATTCCTGTTCACTGTCTTGGTTCAAAATTGGGCAGTTACCAACTAAAGGTGGCTACCGCTAATTATATGAAGTTGAGCTGGTGCCAGCCATGCTTAAATATTGATCCTGCTGAGACTAAAATATTTCTTTCCTTATTCATTTTGTACTGAGAATTTTTTCTGAGAAACATGTGAAGCAAGCCATGCCATAGGCTATATAGTCAGGGAGAAACTGTGCTCTGTGCTGTGGTCTAAAGCAGTTCAGTTGACTCCCTTCCCAAATAGGGCTCACATGGCACATTCCCTGAGTACAAACCCTCCACCCCTTTCTTTGTCTTGAAGAACAGTATTCCTTGCAGTATAAGGCCTTTCTAGTATCTTGCCCCCTACTTCCAGAAATGAGAATGTAGTTCAAAGCTCTAGG
>NW_005841830.1:7052363-7053843 GCF_000455745.1 Alligator sinensis
TTCCTGTTGAGACTCCCCAAATTGATTCCAATAATAGGAGTGGTTTATGTTTCAGAGTCACCTGTCCACAAAACTAAGACAACCATAGGGAACCAAATCATTGCTTCAATGAAATCCTTGGAACAGGCATAATAAACTGGGAGCATTGAGATCTGCCTGGTCAGTATCCACTTTGTTTTTTAATAAAGTTTTCAGTGTGCATATTAAAATTCATTTCCCAAATATCTAAATGTAAAAAAGTATTGTTTTTCTCATAGGTACTGACTCTGGGTGCTCCAGGGCTTAAGCACCCACTGAAAAAAATTAGCAGGTATTCAGCACCTATGAGCCAGGTCTGGTGAGCTGGGTTGAAGTAATGCACTGCTTCTTCTGGGCATGCGTTGGGCTCAGCATGGGAATACAAAAAACAAGAAAAAGCACCCACCAGCAGAAACCAAAGTCGGTACCTATGGTTCTTCTAGAGGATTCAGGAAAACATCAGCAACAAAAAAATCTCAAGAAATACTGACAGTGACATTCAGGGCCCATTGAACTCAATGGGAGTTTTGCCACTGATTTCACTGAAGCCAGTATTTAATCTAGACTGTTCTAAAAAGGAAGACTGAAACTATCAGACAGAAAGTACATGCACACACAGCCACCAGTGAGTAAAAGAGACACTGATGTCTACTCAATCAGTGCAGGGGTGTAGGGTGTAGCCGTGTTGGTCTAATGACATAGGCAGACAAGGTTCCTTGGGTGAAGCTGATATCTTTTATTAGACCAACCCAAATAGTTGGAGAATAGTTATTGAGCAAGCTTTTGGGTTCAAAAACCCTTACACTTCATCCTCACACACAGCAATTTCACTTTTAATAATCAACACTTCCTCCAGATGATGGGAACAGCTATGGGCACTAAAATGACCCCACAGTATGCCAACCTTTTTATGAGCCACCTGGAAGAAGACTTCCTCAAGAACTGCACCATCAAACCCTTGCTATACTTAAGATATATCGATGACATCTTCATCATTTGGACTGAAAACCTACAATCTCTGATTGAGTTCCATCAGAAATTCAACAATCACCATCCCTCCATCCAACTTTCTCTAGAATACTCCAGCACCAGCATCTCCTTTTTAGACATGATGATCAGTATCCAGAATGATAAAATACAGACCACAGTATACAAGAAACCCACAGACCAACATACATATCTGCACAGAACCAGCAATCACCCTAAACACACCAAAAAAGCTATGATAAACAGCCAAGCCCTCAGACACCACCAAATTTGCACAGAAGAGAACACCCAGGATTGCAACCTCACCAATCTTAAAAAGGCTTTCACCCAACAAGGACACTCCTCCAGAGAGATAGATCACATGTTTAAAAGAGTCACCCGGATACCACGTGAAGAACTGCTGCAGTACAGAAGAAACCCCCCCACAAATCGCACACTGCTGGTTATGACATATCACCCCTCCCTTGAACCTGTA
>NW_005841830.1:7053884-7081598 GCF_000455745.1 Alligator sinensis
GGATCCAGACTGTGCCAGGACAAGAAATGCAAAACCTGCCAACACTTCTCCACCACCCCCACAATCACTACACCCCACAACAGAGCCATCAGCATCCCAGGATCTTACAGCTGCACCTCCAGAAATGTAATATACCTCATCCAATGCACCAAATGCCCTGATGGAAAATATGTAGGAGACACCAAACAACAACTGTGCACCAGAGTGAACGCACACCGGAAATCTATCAAAGACAGAAATACCCAATTACCGGTGGGGGCACATTTCTCACAGGAGGGCCACTCTCTCTCCAATTTCTCAGTCCTGATCCTCAAGGGAAACTTACAAGACACTTCCCAGAGACGAGCCTATGAGCTCCACTTCATCAACCTCCTGGATACTAGAGATCATGGACTAAATATAGACATTGGATTTATGACACATTATAACCTGCCTGACAACTGACTCCCCAGCCCAGCCTCTGGCTTCTTTACTTTTCATTCCATCCAGGAAGAGCACACACCAACTGCTGATGCTTCCTTAGTCTGACAAAGGGTTTTTGAACCCGAAAGCTTGCTTAATAACTATTCTCCAACTATTTGGGTTGGTCTAATAAAAGATATCAGATTCACCCAAGGAACCTTGTCTGTCTATGCTCAATCAGTGAGTATTAATGATTCTTGACAAGAAAATATTATCTTGCCAGTTCTATCTATACTGGTTTTGAAATGTCTCACTTTTGCTATTTGATGCTGTGACAAGAACAGCTTCCAGGCCTGGTGTTAGTATGGCCCTGCCCCTGTCTCTGGGCAAACCGCATGCCTCTTTCTCCTGCCATGCCTTGATGTCATATTATTCTGCTGTTATTAGGTAGGAGGCTGCCCTTCAATCTGCCAGTGACTGCCAATTCATCTGCTTACTCTCTTCATCTGCTTACTCTCTTCAGCCTAGGAGAGCCTTTTGGGTCTTCTGCGACCCTCATCTGGGCAGTGACCGCTGATTCACCCCACTCTGGGCTCTCTCAGCCCTAGCCCTGCATCAGGCCATTCATTACTCCTGCCCCCTTGGGCAAACACACTGCCCCTCCTACTGGGGCCCAGAGTCAAACACCCCCCCTTGGGACTCAGCTGCTCCTATATGAGCTTAACTGGCCCCACTATTCTGCCCTTCCACTCTCAGAGCCTGGGATCTTGCACCCCTACAGGCTCAAGTGCTTCACAAAGTGTGCCTGGCCCCCCTTTTACCCTCCTATTAACCCACCCAAAGGTGGGGAAAGGGGGTTATTAAGGAGCCCCAACCCACCTTTCACAGGGAAGGTGAGCAGTCCTGGTATTTATGTGAGGCTGCCATGCCACTGGCAGTCCCACTGGACCTCCCTATCCTGGCAGGGTGCAGTTTTAGGTCATGCCCAGGACCAATGAGGCCTCTTCCTTCCCCATAGCCTCATCCTTACCTCTGAGTTGTGCCCGGAGCCAGAACTCAGCAGGGTGAAGTTTCCTCACTGCTAGCTGATCTTACACTGCTCTGCTCTTACAACAGAGCTCTCCAAGATGGCCACTCTCATCAGCCACCTGGCAGCTCCCTGCTCCAGCCCTTAAAGTGACAGACACCCAAAAGGGTGCTCTGTCACAGATGCCCATTGGAGGAACCTTTCCTTCACAAGGAACCTGACTGAAGTACATGGGGGTCTACAGAGGCTAATTTGTCTACCTCCATACATCCTGTTGTTTGTCACCACCTGTCATAATGTACATTTAAGTGCTTCCTTTTATTCTGAAGCTCCCTTTTTTTTCCCTACCTCCACCTGTAATTTTAGTTGTAATGGAAGGTAGCCCAACTTCCTTTGTAATGATAATTGGTGTCATGCAGTAATGGAGTCTAATTTTAAATAAATCTATATCTTTATGATATCCCAACAAATCAGAAAACACTTGAATTCTAAACTGGGCCCGAGCCTGGCAAGGAATCAATTCAAGGAAATAAATAAAATATATAAACTATTAGCATTCAGATCTCGTAATGTTCAGGAGATTAAAGTTTCTCAAAAAACACATTTACAATGTGTATGTGGGTCTTATTCTTTGATATTCTAAGTTATACATAACAGCAGTCAGATAAATAAACACATGAAACCAAAAAAAATTACAGTACCTCATAGTGTCATATCTAGTGAGGAATTTTTCTACCAGAACTGCTTTTTGTGCACAATTCCTTCATGCCCCATTTGCTATAAAAATATTGAATATTGGTCAATGAACAAAGAACAACTACATGTTTTTCATGCTATGACCATGATTGCACTGTTTTCCTAGGTTTGCTTTGATTCCCTATATATCTTAGCTTTCAAAATGGCTGCTTATACAAATAAAATCAGTCACATCAGTGAATCAAATTTGGATAGCATACTTAATAATTGAAAGACCAGAGGGACTAAAATGATCCCATAATAAAACTAAGCATAAAAATCTCACAAAATCCCTTCCTCTCTTTAAACAGTAATGATCCTGGCCTGATTTTAAGTACATGAATAGTTCTGTTGATTTCAATTAAGACTATTCATGTGCTTAAAGTTGGAAAGAAACCTAGGTACTTTTTCAAACTGGGGTTTATGCCATGCCTAACGTAATGACAAGAGTTCTTAAATTCTTTCCTGCTCAACACATCTGACACTCACCTCTGCTTTTAGACTTAGGTTTGAATATTTTACCTAAAATAGATGAGTTATTTGATCTGATGTATGGCCATTTAAGCAACAAAGAAAAAAAGGAAATAAAATAATGTATTTCTTTCTATGAAGAAATAAAGTGTTAAAATGAGCATACTTTCGCCTTTCTCATTTCTGGTCAAGGTTAGCCCAAGTAACTTCTTTAATTCCTTAGAAAAAAATTACTTATGAATGTGTTTGCTTTTTCTGGGATTACAAACAAGCAAAGACAACCAGAAGGGGAGTGACATGTTAATAACAGAAAAATGAAAGGATGATGCCAAATGATGGTAGCTATTATTGGGTCAGCAGGCTTCACTGCATGTTAGGCCTGGGTCAGAACCTGCCACAGAAACACAAAAACCTAAATATTCTGAAAAGTAAGTGGCAATTAAGATAAACCTGGGTGGACACCAAGATAACAACAAGGGACTGTTTACTTGTTTCCAGGCTATATGTCTTGGGTGGGTTTATTCATTTCCTGCTAAATACAACTTGAGTGTTTTGGGGCAATAGCTCTTTTTCCTTGCAGAGATTCCTCAGAGTCCCCGCTTGCCTCCTCTCTTCATTGATATGTAAGGCCATAGGGAAATTTAAGTATGAACTACATTACCATCAGATGCAGTCATAGAAGAGTAAGGCTAAAAGGGACCACTTGAGGTCATCTAGCCCCATGCTCAAGGCAGGATCAGCCCTGACTATGCCATCCCAAACAAGTGTCAGTCTAACCTGTTCTTGAAAATTTTCAAGGATGAAGGTACCACAACCTGTTCCAATGCTTAATCACTATCTCAGTGAAAGTTCCTCCAAATCTCAACCTAAGTTTTCTTTGCTGCAGTTTGGGACTATTGCTCCTACTTTGGGTTCTTATGGCACAGAAAATAGTGCCCTATCTTTTTTTTCTCTTTCCAAGATGAAATTTCAGTGAAACTGACTTGCTTTTACCAACTGTTTTAATTTTCAATGAATTCCTTTTTCTGATGAATAATGATTCTGTCAAAGCTTTTCTGCCCACCTCAATTGAAGATCTTCAATGCCAACTACAGCAAAGTATTTATTCTTCTATATTTTAGGGGAGCCGACAGATCAGGGAGGGTTATCCATCTGAGGGAGGGGCCAGGGTCTAGAGAGCTAAAAGTAGCCCGTTGCTAGCGGGGTGAGCAGGAAAACAGCAACTCTGGGGCTAGGGCCAGTGGCTGGGCTTTTTCAGCCCTGGGGCTGCACTAGGAACTTTACAGAAGTTCAGTTACATCAGTCTCATTGGGCCCAATCAAAGTTAGACTACCTCAGAAGTACAGTTAGATATAGATTGGGTTGGCCATTTTTAGACCAATCTAACTTTCCTTCATTTCTGTACAGTTAGCACTTAGATCGACCTAACTAAGGACCTAAGGCAGCGATGGGCAAAATACGCCCCACCAGCTTATTGGATCCAGTCTGCAGGCAGGCACCCACCAATTAATTGTATTTGGCCCCACCAGTGGCTGCCCCTGCTCTCAGCCTCCCCCACCAGCAGGCACAGTTTCTGAGCAGGGCTCCTGCTGCTGGCACCACCCAGGGAACTGCTAGGCTCCCCCAGGCTCCAGTAACTCCTCCTGTCCCTGCTACAGTGTTCTGGGCAGCAGGTAGGGAGGGGAAGCTGCAGCACTGAGGGGAGCAGGGTGGGCTCTGCTTGCAGCTCACTCTGGTCCTACCCATGCCAGGTGGGGGAGCGTGTGTGGATGGAGTGGGGAAAGGGTGGGGTATGAAGGAGCTCAGCTGCTCATAGAGCCCTGATGGGCAGGCAGGGACAGACCAAAGTGGGGGTGAGCAGCAGCAGGAGCCAATGTGCACTTGTTACAGCCCTACCGGGCAGGTGTGAAACAGACACTAAGAGAGTTGGTGATACCAGGCTCAGTTCCCTGTCCCCCCTTCCCTATCATAGGGCCTTCTGTTGCTGCCCGCCAGTGGTAGCTATTTTTCCTGCCTTTGCAGGGTGCTGCGAGTCAGGCAGGTAGCGCCTATCCCCTTCCCTTGGCCTGTGGAGGGCCTGGGTTCAGCCACATCGCAAAGAGCAGGCAGGGGGAAAGCCTCCACATGTACACACAACCCACACACACCCCACCCGCGCATCCACACCCCTCCATACCCACACACACACAACACTATCCCACACCCCCCAATCACACCCCCCACTATACACATCCTATACAAATATACCCACACCCCACATACACACAGAAACACCCCACACCTCAAGCACACACACACATCCCACACCCACACCCCCCACACCCCTACATCTCCGCAAACATGCACCTGTACCTCCTCACACACCCCACCCCATCATATCCACACACACATCCAACTGTCCCACACACCCTGCACCCCAATCACACATCCCACACCCATCCACATATGCACCTCACCTGCGCCATACCCACCCCACCTGCACCATACCCAGACACACCCCACTTGCACCATACCCACACACACACCCAGAAGTCCCACACACCCCACACCTCAACCACACCCATACACATCCCACACACATACATCCACACCCCACACACACCCAAACACATACTTCCCCAACCACACTCACCACCCTACCCCTCCACACACAATATACAAGAAAACTCCCCCCTGCCTTGCCCCAAAAGGAGTACTTCCTGGGCATGGGTAAAGACTCCCAGTGGCAAAAATCAGGGGTTAGGGGGCAGGACTTCAATTACAAGTCCTGGGGGGGACTTCAGGTGGACTTGTGTCCAATTACAAGTCCTGGGGGGACAGGTGACCAGGGGGCAGGGCACCTGTCACAGGGTGGGGCTACCCTTGCAGCCCTTGACACCTCACCAAAACTTGTTAAGTGGCCCTCCAGCCAAAATAATTGCTCTCCCTTGATCTAACGGTAAGGTCTACACCTGGGTGAACTAAGTTAGATCCAGTAGCCACTTTTAGTGCAATCTACCCTCCTCATAACATCCCTGATCATTTGTATGTATCCTAATACTATATAACTTCAATGCAGTAACACAACATGAAAAAACTTCTATTTCACTGGTACTGGACCAAAAAGGACAATGTTGCAAAGAGAATCAGGCTCATAGTCAAGAAGCAGAATGTTACAGCTGCTGGTTCATTTCACATAACCACATTCAAGTATCATGAGCCCAGCTCATCAAAAAATGAAAAAGGATTTTACAATATAGCTCAGTGGAAGAACCATGGCATGGGAGAGGAGATTAAAAAAAGATGTGTACAATAAAATTGATCTATTAAAATTACATGATAAATGTTAATTACGATCTGTTGGACCATTTGCTTTGTTGTGCTTTATATGTTGTAAAGAATTGACTAATATAAAAAGATTAAATAGTCTGATTTTAAATACTTATATAGAATTATTTTGACACTTACTGTGAAGATATCTTATTGCTATCAAAAGAAATATGGAAAAGTACAGAAACAATTTAAATAGATAAAAAGAAAAGCAAATGAAAAAAATTGCACCTTTTGTTATTCAATACTAATCTATAACCTCAATAGTACTATACTTCCTCCTCCTTCCTTCCTTCCACCATAGACTTTTCTGGAAGATTTACTGAGAACTAAGTAAAATGAAAAAAACATTGCCCATATGAGCAGTTTTCACAATTTGACATCACTCTACAAATATCTAGTAACTTAGAAATAACTTAGAATGTTTTTGGCAGAGGCAGAACTATCACCCTGTCATACTGCAGGAGATAGAGGTGTGTGAAGTGGGCAGCATTAGTTTCAGATTTGGATTTGGCCCAATCCAGGGGACAGTGATTCGATTCACTGATTCAGATCACTGTCTCAATTCAATTTGGCCAAATCTGAAGATTCGATTCTGATTCTGAGAATCAGTGATTCAGCCATAGACACAGCTTTATATGTTTTTTCTATGTACCTTGAGGCACCAGGCATGGCTCATGAATGCTGAGATGGTGGGGCAGATGGAGCGTCCCACAGGAGCACAGGGGGGTCCCCCATGCGCTTGGCGGTGGGCCCAGAAGTGGACCGGGGTCCACCGCTGAGTGCATAGGGGACCCCCCCATGTCTCCCTGGCTCAGCAGTTGGCCACAGGGAGACCCTGGGTACTGCCCCAGACACAGGAGGCACTAGTCGCTGAACTGGGAGGCGGGGAAGGGTCTCCTGTGTGCTCCACGGTGGACCCGGAAGTGGACCTGAAGTACTTCTGGTCCAATTCTGGGTCCACCACTGAGCGCCCCCCCCCCCCCCCCCACCCCACCCACACCGCCCGGGGGGCCCCCTGTGCTACTGTGGGACTCTCCTCCATCTGCCCCACCATCTCAGTATTCACAAGCCACACCTGGAACCTCAAGGTACATAGAAAAGACATATAAAACTCTGCCTATGGCCAAATCATCAAATCTCTCCATATCTCTCTGAATTGATTTGGAGGCTTCTGATTCGATTCAGAGAGACTAATGGATCTCCTGATTCAATTCAGATTTGTAGATTCAGCCACCAAATCGGGCTGAAACTGAAGCTTCACACAGCCCTAGCAGGAGCATTATGATGTTCCTTCCTTCTGCTACCTTTGAGCTTTCCAAAAAACTTAGCCACACATGCCAAACAGAATGCACAGCATATACAACACTATCCATCTATAAATATTGATGTGTCTTACACACTGAACAGCAAGTGTCAGCTGCATGGAGAATGACTATCCTGTATGGTGCTCCATGGTGCTATAATAAGTTGAGGCTTCTATTCAATTATGAAGTAACGACCATTTCCTAGGCAGAAGAGATGTTAAGGCCAAAAGCTAAGACCTTTTAACAAATAAATGTAACAAATGGAAATGTTTATTATGCACAAGTTGATTTTTATTAAGGATCATAAAGTGCTTAGTATTAGGGGGTTTTTTTCCCAATAAGTACCAATGTTTTAAATAAAAGTAGTATAAATCAAATTACTTTTTCTCCCTCCTTTCTTTAGTCCTTTTCTACTCCCCATGTTACTAGTTCCCTGCCTACAAGTTCAGCTACATTCCTGTCTTCAGAAGAATGATTATATATTCCTGCTTGCAAAGTAAGCTTTAGGATTCCCTCAGTGTCTGGAATTAAGATTCTCAAATGTATCATGTCAGGTATTCAGGGCACTACCAGCCTTACTGAGATCTAGTGATTGGGCCAAAGAAGGAAGTAGGTAAAAGCATTTTAGATATTTTCCATTTTCTCCAATACCATGGAGAAAATGGGACTACTTGGGTCAGCTGACAGGAATACCAGGTTGTGGTGGCATCTTTGATTTTTGGCAAGCAGCCTGAAAATCCTGAGTACAGAAGATTATAGGAGCCAATCAGAAAGACTTGTATATAGGAAATTATCATGGCAGAGAATCAATAACAGAGTACAAGACAGTAAAGTAACTAGAGGGAAATGTAGAGTCTTCTGTCAATACCTGTACAGTAGCCTTACACACTGACCACATCTATATGAGACGTTGACTGCACGGTTGTTACTGTGCAGTCATTTAGTATTTGCATACACAAGTACTAAATGACTGTGCAGTAACCAGAGTTACTGTACAGTAGCATCGCCAAACGGCTTCTAGGTGACATGACTGCGCAGTAGCTCATTACCACTGTGCAGTAGTGTCACGTCACACTTTGTAGCAGGGCAGGGTTTTTAAAAATAAACAGATTTTTCAAAGGTACAATCTCCCCTTTTCTTCTTTCTCACCTGTCCCCAGTCATGAAATGTTGCTATGGTTCATCCTTACCTCAACTTTGCTTCTGTCAAAATCCTTGTTCATGTCTTAATCACCTCACATCTTCAATATTGCAGTTCCTTCTTCTATGGTCTGCCTAAATCCTAATGGTCTCTAAATGTCAAGGGATCCAGAATGGTGCAGTCAGATTATTCTCTTGCTCCATGTATGGAAAACCAATATGACAGAAGATGTGTTAATGCAGTAAAATTGAGAAACTGAAATGGAGAGTGAGGTGACTGTATATAGAGCAGGGATAGCAGGAAACAGATGAATATTGGATAATATTGCCAGATATTACCTTATTATTTCAATACCCACATATCAACAATAAATATTTGTTTCCTAGAATATAAATATCATCCAAACCAGAAAACATGGAACATACTCCACTATCAACAGAGATAACAGACTTTTACTGAGCAACCTTGCTTCCAAAAAGTAATTAATAACAGATGGGTGATATCAAAATAGAATCCTATTTTTTTTCCAAGGCACACAAAGATTGCCATATAGGATGAAACCACTTGAGGCTACCAAGTCACTTATGCTTTGTTTTACAGCCCAAAGTGTATTTAGTTAACCATGCAATACATGGGTGAAAAAATCCATTTCTGGCCCTTTTTAGCAATTAGCAAAGAGTTGGGGAGACAGGCTGTATTCATGGCCCTTATCACTAGCATAACCTGCATGGTTCTGATAATTCACTTATATTTGCAATAAGAGTTTTATGTTCGGCTAGATGCCCATATGTAACCTGTAATATTATAATGTTACCAAATATGTTATGAGTTTGACTGACTGAACACTGAAGCAAAATAGCATAATTCCAAGTAAACACTGGAAGCTGGGTCAGATGAAACATGAATCAGATAATGATGCTTTGCATATCTACAGTACCTTCCATCTCAAAGTACTTCATAAACATACATCGATTAAGCCTCACAAGTAGCAAATGAAAGACAGTGAGGCTAAGTGCTGGATCTTCAGAAGCATGAAGGACTTCTCTCTAGATGCAGCCAATGGGGATCTGTGGGTACTCTGCATCCCTGGAGAGCATGTCCTAAATGATCTGGTGGGAGATTAACTAGAGGCTATGACAGACCTGGCAATAATTGTATCTACCCAGATCCCTGTTGAATATTTATCACTGAATTACCTAAGCCCTTCCCTCAGACCTAAAATTTAAGCACTCCACCCCTCCTTGGTTTCCTAAACCATCTTTCTTCTTTATATACATTTGACAGTCTTTTGAGGTGACCTTGGCCATATTTAATGGCCTTTCTCTATCTCTCTCTGCTCATATTTAATGGGTCAAGGAAATGTTTCCCGTTTTAGTAAAAAAATCACAATTGCCAGAATTTGTTTATAATTTCCAAATAATTCTTCCTATATATTTTTAAGTAATTTCTAGAGCTTGGTGGGCAATACATTTTCCTGATGTTGGTGAGCTTGGGGAATTTTAAAATAAAGTTCTTGTCCTGAATTGTAATGAAAAGTGAAAATATTGAATACATTTGTGAACCAAAAAGAATGTGGATTGGGTCCAATGAAATCCTTTGTTCCAGTAAGTGTAAAAAAAAATGTCATTCCCATACCTTTTAAATCTTCTTTCTCTTTTACTACAACATTTTTAAATTTTGAATTAAAATGTAATTTTAAACAGGAAAGCAGATTTTTCATTTTGTCATTTTCAAATATTTTTCCAATATTTTTTTCCAAATAATAATTGCAGAGAACCTGGCCCATTTCTACCGACAAGTTTGGTTGCAATAAATCTGCATTTTTCAAGAGGAAAACAATTTGCTGAAAATTTCTCTACCACTCGCAGCCATTTCTACAAACTGTTTAGCTATCAGTTTCATTCCTCCTTCTACAGCTAGATTTGTAAGTTTAGAATTGCATGACGACCCTGTTACTGAAGATGAAGGAAAGTGCCCTAGAGCTAGTATCAATCAGGTTACATGCCTCCAACTGTAAGCCTATTTTCAATTATTTCAGGTGCAGGTTTTAACATGTGCTAGTAGCCCTCCCACTCTGTTTCTTTTTCTCATTAGCATATTCAGACCCCTGTTAGATGCCTACAGGCATTTTGTAATGCAGAGATTTTCAATTACTCTATTCTTCTGACAACCATCGTGGCATCTTTGCACAGCAATCCAATAAAAATGAATGGTAGCCTGTAAGCTATGAATAGCAACTGGCCCCATCCTGCAAAATGTTGAGTACACTCATTTCCCCCTGGAGTCCAGGATTTTCTACTTTTTTTAGGTGTAGGTCTTCTATTGTTGCATTATGCTTGGTGCCAACTGTTGACAGTTGCTTTCAAACATCTACAGTTTTATGTCAATTAGGATATGTTCTGTAAGCAGAACTCTTACACGTTCAAATGAAAAATCTAGCCCTTAAAGAAGCGATCAGTGCCAATAACATAATCTAATCTCTCTGTGATTAATATGATTTCTCACTAATGAGAACTCCATATCCTTTGGTTGGGGATATATTTAGCTTGTTTGTTCTCTCGTTTTGTGAAATATATTTTACAACATGCTGTGATTTCTGGCCTATTGATTAATGGGTCTTTCCACCACAAGCAACCTTAATCTTTTCTTAATTGCCTTAATGGCTGCACGGCCTCTCTTTTATACTCTCCGCCCACAATATTGTTGTTGAAAATGCTTTTGTGTCTTAACTTTGTGCCCATACTAAGGATTTATAGGACTCTGACTGTGAATTCTATTGTTGTTCTTGTTTTCTTTCCATTATTTAAATTTCTTTTTCGGTCCTCTAATTGATGTTGGTCATTGTTTGAAGCTATTATACAAAGTTAATAAATAAAAAAGACAAAAAATATCTAAAGTTCATCCTTAAAGGACTTAATTTTTTTAAAATTTTCATTGTGTATTTGTTCTCCTAGTTCCAGAGACCTTCAGTTTAACTTAGCAGACCTTTGATATTTATTCTACCATTCCAATATGGGAAATATGCAGATCTGTAGTGAGAGTTTCCACTATATTCATGGGAATTCCTCTATAAAAAACATAGAAGATGTGGGTATGGACAACAGAATGCCTAATGCGCGTGTTGTGACCATGTCCACAGGTATGAGCCTGATGGCTTATTTGTGGAATACATACTGGATGCGTCTAAACATTCATTAGTGCACAGTAATTACTGTGCATTTAGTTTAGTATTTGCTTAGTGAAATACTTACTAAATGCATAGTAACAACATTTACTGTGCAGTAGCACCAGTGTACAGGGGTTTTTTGGTGATGCTTACTAGCACGGTTTTTACCCAGCACACTACTGTACAGTGTTATTAGGCTACTGCGCATTAAGCATCTTGTGTGGACAAGACCACTGTATTGGATCTTATTTATTTCATTAAGAAGTCTTGGGGAATCCCACAGGTCATTTTGAAAATAAGGGAAAAAATAGAAACTGGTATTGTCATTTCATTTTTTACTCTGCATCTTTCAAATTACATAGCATCCAAGCCCATATTGCTGTACTTATCTCAGTGCTTCATTTTATTACACCATGCAAACAAAAAGCAACAAGGCAGAAAAAGATAAAGATCTAACCAAACCAGCCATAGTCCTTGATCTAATATTCATCCCCTTCCATCTCTAAATGGATAGAGGAAAGGAGAATGGAAATATATACACTCTAAATTCTATTACCATCAACACTCTGACCCTAATAATTCCAACCCATTGGTTGAGCTATGGGGTTAGTTGACAGAAGTAAATGGGAATTACTGGAACTCAGAAATTCTGATCCTGATCAGGCCCTTGAGTTAGAGCAATACATTTCATGGCTTTATAATTTTTACAGGTAGAATCAGAACTTGACAGAAGCTTGAGATCTGCCTTTGCAGGTACTGGACACTTGGCTTTTTCCCCATCCTGCAAGTACATCTGAGCAGCTGCAAAACAGTAGTAAGGCGTGTAACTAATAAAATATATTCATACCTGATCATGCAGTCATAACGCGCACCCACAAAAGTGTGCCCTTGGAAGAAGGCAAAATCCAAGGGCAGATACTCCACCAAAGACAACAGTATTTACCTTAAAAGTATTGATAATTAATTTTTTCTTCTATTACAAACTTGTTTCCATACACTTCCAAATCTAGATCTATTCTAGAGCCATATCTGAGGTATCAAAGACAAAGCTGTGAAAATAAATTCACTTCTCTGACTAAGAAAAGGTAATGCACCATAATTGCAATACTCACAAGAAGTAAATCTTTAAAACTGTCAGAAGTCCAGAAATGTGTCACTCTGGGACCCTGAACCACTGTAATTATGGGAGAAAATGTGACATTTGGAGTTGGTAAAGGAAACATGTTTGTGGTAGGTTCTTTTTGTAATAAAATGTCACCTGTTTAAAAGGTTGCTCGGAGTTTTGGAAAGTTAGAAATAATTCTGGCTGACATTAATTGGCCGTGAGCAGAAGAAAAGATCAAAGCTGAAAAATAAAAGCAGCTTTCCATACTTCATATCAAGGTTGCAAAGAGAAAGCCACACATGATGCACACTGGTAGCCAGTATGGTATTTTCAGTCATCCATACTGATCAAAGGGGCCCAAAATGAATGACAACAAAGATCGTTTTGAGAATCTACAGAAGTGTTAAAGTACTTCACCTACTGTATAATATATGAATCCAGAAATACTGCATTAAGGCATTATTGTTTAGGTTGCAAAGTCAATCAACCTCAAGTTAGGAAATATATTTATGGTTGTCCACAAAACTTCATTTCACCCTCGTTTTGTCTATGATGTGAATCAAAAGAGATGAGTCCCATGGAAAAATACCAGACTACAGAATGAAAGACTGCAGAATAATGCAAATGTTAAAATGGTGAAATCAAAGTTGGATTGACAACCAACAGTCTGGTATTCCTTGAACATTTTTATTTTGCAAACTACATAAATGTTTTGAACATAGGGTTTCTTGTCTGTAATTTCTCAGGATGTGTCTACATATGCATTAGACCCGGGTGCAGTTTACTAGAGAGTAAACTGTTTGCAAGTAAATGCTCCTGGGCAGGCATCTACACGTGCAGGGAAATGGAAGAAGATTTGCTGCCAATAGCAGCAAACTGCTCCTGCTTCCTGGGGTCCTGCAATGGGCTTCCGTCACCACAAAGGGGAGCTCTAGGCTCCCCCTGGGTGCTAGTCCAGGGGCTGGCAGGGAGCACAAGGCCAGGAGACAGGTGTCTGCTGGCTTGGGCTGGGACATTAGCGACGTGTCAGGGCGGTACAGGGGAGATGTGCCCCCCCAAGATTAGCCCTTGCTGGCTAGGGATTGGGGCACCAAGTGAAGTGCTGGCTGGTGCCCCCTCCCCCCCACCCTTGAGATTCGCACCAGGCAGCACTGAGAAGCACCGGCAGCACTGAGAGAAGTGCCAGCAGCACTCCTGGTTTTGCCACTGGCACTGCAATTGGCCATTGGGGGACCACCCCCCCCAGTCAGTGATCGGCTGCTAGTGCCCCCCAGACTCTGGAGGTACTCTGGGACATCGCTCCCTGTCCCTGGGGTGCTGCTTGCTGCCAGGATGGGGACAATACCCCCCTGCCCTGGCAGCAGGGAGCTCCTGGCCCGGGCTCCCCAATCAGGGCCAGGGGACTTGGAAAGACCTGCAGGGGAGGAACAGATCCCAGTCCCCTGCCTTGATCTGCCAGTGGGGCAGCAGGAAGCAAGATAAAGATCTCCCAGCACCAGCCCCACAGTCACAGAGCTGGCACTGGGAGATAAGGATCTCTCAGCCCCCACTCTCCAATTGTGATCTCAGAGTGGCGGGGCTTGGAGCTCCCTGCTGCTGGGACGGGCGACACAGTCCTTGCCCAGGCTCCAGTGGTGGAGCCTTCAACAGTAGCAAGCAGCTCCTGAGGGCAAGGAGCAATTTCCCACCCCCTGCTGGCCAGGCTGACTGGAAGCAGATTTGCTTCCAGTCAGGCATCTACATAAGCGCTACTGTGCAGTAACTAATAGCAATTTAATAATAGCAATAGTAAATTTGCTACTTGCATTTGAAGGTAACAAATTTATTCACAATTAGAGTAGACATGCACACTTACTGCACAGTAAACTGCTCTACTGCTCAGTAAAGCGTCTCATGTAGACATACCCCCAGAGTGGGATTTTTGGAGGAAAAAGTACAAATAAAGATGCCTTCTTTTAGAATTCCCCTCAGCATGCAATATCACTAAGGTTTCAACACTGAACTTCCAGCTCTATAGCTGAAACTATTTCTGTTTCAGCTACAGGGCTAGTAACATGAGCTAGCAGCATGAGTTTTTCCAGGGATGAGGACTACCTTATCAGATCAAGAAGTAGTCAGAAGCCTATCTTGCCTGGCTGTCTTTCTGTCTCCTATGTGTTGCCAGAGTGGTCCATAGCACTATATTATGGATCTGAAAGTTGATGGGCACATTTATACATGCACTTTACCTTGCATTAGACTAATTTAATGTTTAGTAAAGCATCACCATCTGTATGTGTCACAATTAGTGCATCATAAATTAATTTACTCTGGCATAGGATAGTCCTGTCAATACAGGTAGTTTTACACCACAGTAAATTACTGAGTTTAAACACATATATAGACAGTGATGTTGGGATTAGTTTATTCTGGCTCAAATTGAGCTGGAGTATATTCAGTTGCATTAATTGCACATGTAGACACTCCCCATTAGGAAAGATAAAACCTGTATCTCAGCCCATAATGCTTTTCCTGACGTGGGAGTAAAGCACTCCCTAAATCATCTAGTGTGCCCTAGAGGGAACAGTAATGGCTCATGTGGGGAATAGCTGGGTGAAATTTCACATCCCTGTTATTCAGGAGGTCAGGTAATCAAATAATTAGAGACCCTTACAGCTTTTAAATCCATGAATCTAGTAGAAGGTGAGATCACAGCTATAAAACCTAACTGGAGCAATTCTTACAGCACTTTCTGAACCACCTCTAGTTTTTTTATGTTCTTTCAAAGCATAGACATCAGAACTAAATAAGGTATTATAGTAAGGGGTCTCATCAATGCTCCTTTAGATAGTAGTGATATCACTCCCTTACTGATATTCCCTTAAGCACTCCAGGATATAATTAGTCCTTGATGCCACAACATTACACAGGCAGTTCATGTTCTCTTCCCCAGAAGCTGGATTTCCTTAAAGCATAAGACCTATACCGTTATACCAGGGTACTGAAAAGTGGACTTAGTGCTAAGAACTGGTACAATAACCTACTTCAGGATATGGAAAGTTTTTCTGCTACTTTGTCCTTTGAATTTGGGTTTTTCCGAATCACATGAAAATTCTTCTCCAAGAAAAAAGAAATGCTTCACCATTTTAAGATTGTATGACATGACTCCTCTTCCTTTTCTTGTTGTAAGACTTTCCAGGTTTCAGGAGTGAAAACTGGGGGAAATGTGAGAAGAATTTACCAGCTGTAAGAAAGGAAGGTGCAGATACCAGGTGCAAAATGGTTACTTTAGGGCTTCAGCTGCTTTGTCTTTCTAGATTTAAAGAGCCAGCCCTAGAAAGGCATTCTGGGATAAAAAGTTCTTGTGAAAAGGAAACTATGGGCTTAGGGAGCAGAAAGCCATAAGATAAAGAAAGGGACAGTGTTTATTCCTACTATTAGAGCTGGGTTGGGAGAAAAAAGACTCAAAATAAAGTTTTTCCCATGATTTTCTGTTTCATCACGTCTAACCACTGTACCAATTAGTGTTTCTAAATCATGAAGAAAGGGAACATTTACTGATAGGATCCATGCACACAATTCTTGAATCTGTTACTGTCTCATGGGTAAGTTCAATGTGGTTAAGGTTGTGTACAGACATTCAGGGAGGTTAGGGGGAAGTTAGATCAAGTTAAAAAAAGCCACCTGATCTAAGGTAAGTTGGGATAGGGAGGCTGGGAGGGATTAGTGGGGGGAAACAGGCCCTGGGTGGAGATCAGGGGTCCACGGGGATCAGGGGGGCAGGTGGGGAGAGTTGGGGAAGGTAGCAGGGACTGCAGGGAGGGATTGGGAAATCAGAGGGCCAGGCAGGGTCCACTGGGAGATTGCTGGGGTCCAGGAGGGTTTGTCAGGATCAGGGATGCCTACAGGGTCCATGAGGGGGTTGGGGGATGGGGGGCTCTCTCCCCATCCCCTGGGACCAGGGACTGTATTTAGCCCCCTGCCCCACCCCCCACCAGACAAACAACTACTCCCAGCAAACCAACACCCCCCATCCCTTCTATCCCTCCCTCCACTGGAGCTTACATCCTTGGCTTCCAGCATCAGTGAACAATGGTACAAATGGCACTAGGCACAGTTCAGTAGGCTGGGGTGGGGGTGAGGGGTGTTTTCCACCTGGGCGTGGAGCAAAGGGCCGGGGGGCTAAAAATAGCCTGGTGCCAGGGCAGGTAGGAAAAGCACAGTCCCGGGGCTAGGGCCAGTAGTTGGACTTTCCTAGTCCTGGGGCTGTGCTGTAAACTGTACAGAAGTTCAGGACAGTTAGTTTGGTCTAAAAATAGCCAACCTGATCTAAGTTAGACCACTATCGATGTAGAGTTATCTCAGATTGGGTTGGCCATTTTTAGACCACTCTAACCTTCCTGGAACTTCTGTACAGTCTGCACTCAGATTTTTCACATGATGAGCTCTTTGAAACCACTCTAAAGTCATGCCCTAACAGAACAGCATGGTTACAGAGTGCGCCAATCACATGGCACATTAATCCTCATTGTATGAAGGTTCAAATGAAGGCACTCCAAAGTGCAGTGTCTTCATTAACTGTGCCAGCTCCCAGTGCTGTCCCAAGGTGTGGGCTCCAATATCCCCCCCACACACTCCAGCACAGGTTGGGCAATGCAAGAATGGGCCTACTTCCCATGCCTTCTCTCTCTACCATTCTGAGTTAGCATTAGGGACCAGAAGAGGGGGGTTAGGGCTGGCTACATCAGCTTGAAATTGAAACTCAATCCCCCACCCTCCCAAACCAACAGCTAGCGTCTGCACTAACCATGTCTAACCATGGTGCTCTCTGTGAAGTGCCATGAGTTAGACCAGTGAGCTGCATTTCTATCTGCACTTTAAATGAAAAGTCTGCACCTGAGCAAACTAAGTTACATCAAGTGGCCATTTTTAACATGATCTAACCTCCCCGTAACCACCCTAAATGTCTGTAAACAGCCTAAGTGAAACTTCTCTCGTTACATCATACTGTAGTTCTGTAATCCAGCAATGGCAATGAGAGGGTCTCAGAGAAGTCTGTGGTTCCCTGTGGCTGAGTGAAGGCATCCAAGAGAATTTCAAAACAAATAAACAAACAAACAAACAAACAACAACTAGCATTTCTGTCTTTTACAGGATAAGCAAGCCCCCCCGCTTCCCCATCCCTTTTTGACAAGGTGTCCATAACTTCAATAAATGTCATCACAGAAGATGACATTTTGACTGTACTCAAATCAAAAGGAATTTTGCCATTGGTTTCAACAATGTTGTGATGTCACCTGGAGTTAGGAAGCTATTAGGGCTGTGTGAAATGGTACTGTTCCATTTCAACTTCAGTTTCAAGGTTTGGATGGAACGGTGTTTTGCTTTGAATTTCATTTTGAGTTGAAATAGCTGTTCTGTTTCATTTCGTCAAAACACTGAGGCTGTTTTGATGTTGTTTCAACATTTCACCCAACCATCGGGCTGGGGAAATGAACTCAGCCCAGCTGGGCTGAGTTCGTTCCCCCAGCCAGATTGTCAGGCTGGGGTTGGGAACTCAGTCCAGCTGGGCTGATTTCCACCCTAGCACAGGGGATGGGAAATCAGCCCAGCTGGGCTGACTTCCCAACCCTAGCCCAATCTGGCACAGGGGATGGGAAGTCAGCCCAGCTGGACTGACTTCCTTTCCCCAGCCCAATCATAGGGCTGGGGAGGGGAACTGAGCAATCAGGATGAGTTCCTTTCCCTGGCCTGATTGCAGCACTTGGGGAACTTAGTTCCCTTCCCCTGCACTGTGATTGGCTTCCTGTAGCCCAGCGGCAGGAGATGGGGAGAACCAGGGCTGCGCTCCTGGCTGCTGCTGGGAGTGCAGCCCTGGTTTTCCCTGGTCTCTCACCACCTCGCTGCTGGCTGCTTCGAAACTCGAAACATTTCAAAACATTTCGACTAACCTCGTTTTGTTTCAAGGCTCTTTTGAAGCCCTTTTTTTTTATTTGATTTTGCTGTTTCAAGCTCGAAATGAGTCGGAACAGTGTCATATCAAAACAGCCGGTGAAATTTTGCACAGCCCTAGAAGCTATGCTTCATTTAGCTGGAATAGACAGACTAGAGTGGATTAAAGCATTCTAAATATCCACCTGCCAGAATTCTGGAACTCACCAGCATCCCCTGAGCAGACAGTATCTGAGAAAGGCCTGTATATGTACTGAGGGTGTGCAACTGCTACATTACAACTAGTGGGCTACACCCTTGCCTCATCATGAGTGGCACACTTCACTGATATCACTGGAGATGACTTTTATGCGACTGCTTTTCACATGGATAGGAAGATCTGGGCCCTGGAAGCCAAGCAAAGGGAGCAGCACTGCAAGCCCCCTGCCTGCTTCTCACATTGTAGGCCCCAGTCTGAGAGGGGTAGAGGGATTTGGCCCACTGCTCCAGTCCCCACTGGGAATGGGAGGCCTGGAGCAACTTGTGCTTTCCCTGGATCAGGATTATCCCAGTCTCCAGAAGGTGCAAGGAATAGGGACGACGGGATGGCTGCAGAATAAACATCTGTACTGCTCTGTCTCCCAGAATAATTTCTAGTGGTGGAAATGTTCCACTAGAAATGAACATTTTACACAACCCATGTAGAGTGGTAATTGGCTGAAGGTCACTGTGAGAACTATTGGGAAAAAAGTGATTATAGGGTAGCAGATATAGGCCATAAGGCAACAACAGTAGGGAACAGGCACCAGTCTAGAAAATGAGGTAACAATCTATGGCAAAGAGGAATTCAAGTTATTATAGCAGTAATAGTTAAACCATAAGACACAGAAAATACCCTAATGTGCCTAAATCTGTAAACAGATTTTGCAAGATCTTATTGTAGCTCTTGTTCTTGTTGGCTTGTTGCATCTGATCTTTACATGGATCCTGAACCTGCAAAAACAGTAAATGCAAGCTGTGTAATTTTGTTTCTGTGAGTAGTTCCACTGCTGGACTGCTCACAGTCATAAGGTTAAATGCATGTGTTAGTGTTTGTAGGATCAGAATGTCAGTCACTGGGGCAGAGAATATGGCTTATACATGTTTGGTAAAGCACAATGCGCATTTTAGGTACTGTATAAATAAATTATAAATCAGAGAAGCAAATCAGCAGCTCACCGCCTCCCCCCACCCAGAATGAAAGTTTAGTTACAATGTCCATGCCTCTACCCACATTTCTCCTCTCATTTCCTCATTCTTCTACTCTCAGATTCTGCTCCTCTCAGTCATTTTACCTTACTATTCCCTTCAGCTTTTCTTCCTAATATTGGTTTTAAATAGTCCCCTCCATTTTCCCCATCTCTGGGAAAAGTCTCTCTGGTCCTAGCCTTTACACATCTCTTCATACTTTCCCTGAAGCATCCCCTGCCTATTTGATAACTTTCATACCCTATTCCTTCATAGAAGGGAAAAATACAGAAGAAATCACATCACTTGCCAATGTATCAAAAAATGAAGACTTCAGAAAATGCAATAATATTCATTCCATGCTTGGACTTAATTAGATGATTTGCATCCTCTGCATTTTTCCATGTCTGAAGCAGTCAGAGCTTAGTATGGGCTGATTCACTTTGCTTTCCACTTTACTGAGCTCTGTGCTACTTCAACTAAAGTGTTTCCAATGCCCAACCTAGCTCATTTACAGCAAACGCATGAACCATTACACTCACTGAAGTTTTCAATGTAGAAATACCCTGATGAAAGACAAATACATTTGGCCTAAGTCAGGGAAGAGCCATCATTTCCAAGGCAAGTACAATAAAACCTTGTGACATTTTCCATTTTAAAAAAATCTGCCATCTTACAAAAAAGACCAGTGCCATCAATATGGAGCAAAGACCATTGATGTGGGCTGCAGGGACACCCAAAATTTACAGCAACTTGTAGTCCACTTGCACAAATTAGGCTCCTTTATATGTAACTGCATAAAATAATACATCTTCAAAAATAAAAGAGGCACTCAGAACATGGCCTGTTCAGATGCCTCCATTTGTTTAATTGGAAACTTCAGTGAGGTCATCCACCAGATGACAGATTGATTAATGTTTGGTTAACATGGTCTTATGTGCAGGTTTACTCCGTCACTCAGTAAAGCCTCTAGCTTGCAAGCATGTATACATGTAAACTTACACCTGTAAGCAGTCCCATTAATCTCAAACTCCCAAAGGTTGGTTTATATATGTCTACCCTGTAACTGCATAATCACAGCACAGAAGTTACCACAGTATAGTGCAGAAATAGCTGAGCTCACTTCCAACTAGCTAGCTTAGATACTAGTAGCAATTTAGCTGCACCAGTGCCTGCTAATTTATCCTGCCAAGAAGTGTCACTTAGTAATAGCTTTTCTGCCAAGTGTAGGCTGCTCTCCAGAAAGTTTAGCGTAATCCTTTTTAAAAAAAGACATTTCAAAACAAGAGAAGTTCTGAGTATTTTGTTATCTACCGAACAGGACAATGTGTTCTGTGAAAATGGTGTACTCTATCTGTCCAGCAATTTTTCTTTCAAGTACACTTGTTAATCATGCTACTAAGACAGAAGAGCATATTTTAGAATATTTAGCAATTCAAAACTGTATTATTAAAGTATATATAATGTTTTTCAGATTGTGATGTATTTATACCCAAACTAAATAATCCAGAAAGAACAGGAGACAAAATCAACAGTGAGAAAAATGACAATTTTAGCACATACTGTAGAGGGTGTGGGGAAATGCTATTTCACAGATCAATTAATAATGTTCATTACATATTGGCTCATCTACTGCAAAATGTCTGATCTGTAAACTAGAACATGCACTCTATGCCTGTATAAAATACTTCTTATACTTAATGTACATTCTTTTTTAAAAAGTTCTACCTTTAAAAGAATTTCAGATAAAGAAATTCAGGTTAGAAAGATAGCGCTCTCATGATTATCATCAGGCATTTGAACAACTCCTGTTTTTACAGTTCTATTCTTTCTCAAAGAATAACATATATAGTTATAATGTGCATCTGGACTGTAATATATTCAGTGGCTTGTTTAGCAAAATACAGGTATCGTTTAAGTGTGGTATATTTTCCCAAGGGATGTAATGTTTTACAAAAAGACTTAGACAGTTATGGAACAACTGGACTCTCACAAACTTTAATCAAAACTGAAAATTCAGCATGTAATTCCTAAAACAAAAGATTCAGGCAGCATCTTTTAAAAATGCAGCTTTTTTATGACAATATGCTAACAGAACATAAAAATGGAAACAGCACTTTAAAAAGACCTTTACCTTAAGTTTATCATCACCAGAATCATTATTTTTGATGCAACTCAAAGGATATGGTTATTAACATAACAGCCATAACATTACATTTTCAAGTAATACAAATTGTCGAAGTAGTCTACGTGTGATTGTATTAATATACAGATAAATATAGGGATTGAGATATATATACACACACACACATGTAAACATTCTACATATTTATACATACATATGTATAATTCAAACACATTTACTTTATATAAAATATATATACACACAAATATAACTGTAATTTTAAATATAAATATAAAGACACACGTACATTTCAGCCTGAATGATCTCTGGGAGAAACATCCTTTCCAAACTGGACAGTCACCTTTTATGTTTTTCATATATATTACCACATGGACATATGCTGCATGCATTTGTGTGTGTTTAGAGAAGCAGAGTTGAGAGAGAGCTTGTCATTGTTCTCTATCTTTCCCTCCCCTAATGCCTAAAAATATTTTTTGTACTCAGCAATTTTTTAAATTGTAAGTTCTTGCCTTTAGTTGGCCAACCTAACTTATAGTGTGACTGTAATTTAATTTATTTGATTTATATACAAATTACCACATGAACTGTTTGTTTATATTAGAAATGTATTCTTCATGTCATTTTAAATATTTTGAGACATTGCAATAGAGTATATTGATGATTTAACAAATATATTAAAGAGTATGTAAGATTTCTAAAACATGGAAGTAAAAAATATAAAATGTGGTGGAAGCAATTAGCTTACTTGAAAAGTATTTAAATTATGCTGGAAGCACACACACTTTTTAAAGTGGAAAAGTTGAAGTGTGCTTTAAAAATAAGCTGACAACATTTTGCCTTATTAAAAATGCATCTCTGATGGTGATTCTGCCTATTATATCAGGTAATGGGTCCTAACAACATTTAAAAAGCCACGTGCAATTTTCTGTTTTATTAACAAAAGTTTGAAAAGAGTAAATACTATGCTAGTTCTAGTAGGGCACATATTTCTAGCTATGCATTATAGTTTTTTAGTGAAAAACTGGATTCATTATCCACATAGGAAGAACAGACCTAGCTTCTAAGACATCACACACATTGGTTACATGTTATTTGAATGATTCACTTTCTATAAAAAAAGAAGTTGCTTATATTCCCTCCAAAATAGGAGAGGGAATCTGTATACAGACAGACATTCCTGTGAAAGAGCAGGGTTTCTGCTATTAAGCATATCTATTGCTCACCACATTTTAACCTTAAGAAACTGTTTGCTCTTTAAGTAAATATATGTGGGAAATGGGTGAAAACAGTACAAAGATAATAGCATTGATCCTCTTCTCGCTGAAGTCAATGGGAGTTTTGGCATTGACTTCAGTGTGAACAGGATTGGGTCCAGTGCATTGTGGGCTTCAACAAGAGGAATTTTGCCTATTTTTCCTTTTCTGGTTTGGATGAAAAAGTCACCTCTGAGATATTCTTATAACTACTATTCTCTAAAATATTTCATCCTACATGGATTTTAAGTGAAGCTATTTACTTGCCAAGATAGACTAAGACAGATGATGATGCTCTGTGAACAGGCCAGACCCCCCAAAAGTCCAGAAATTAGAATCTGGAAATTCTGATCTAGAAAATGTTGTTCATATGTTCAGATGCTGGCATTAATGTTGTTTTTCACTTGCACTAAAATTGTGAGGGAAAATATACTAGAGATATGCCTTGTGTTCTAATCACACAGTCCAATCTTAAAGCTATCTTACATTCTGAAGCGAATATAGCACTGGGATATTGGAACTGCATCCTATCAGGTAAACCATGGTTAAATTAAATTGTGTCCTCTCCTAGGATACATCATGCAAGAATATTTTAAAAGCACAGGCTTTGAAAAACAATTGTTCACATCAGATTGTTCATTTTTATATGTAATATGAATGCAAAGATTAAAATAAGATTTCTGCTAGTTGACCATGGTGTGAGATACCATGAAATGGCAAAGTAAGCAATGAGGCTGGATAAAGACATATCACATTTTTTAATTTTTTAAATTCCCATGCTGGATTAAAACTAAATTATAGTATTTTAATCACTTAAAATGATCATCTTAATCTGCACAATAGAAAATAGATTCTCAATACAAAATAACACAACCCTGAGTAGTGCGTTTCAAAATGAATTTAAGAAGCTATCTACATATCTACACAAAGTTGTTATTTTATTACTAATCCCCAGTCCTGAATTATTGGAATCATAATATTATAGTGTCATTTAGCTGAACTGTTGAATTCTTGAATTGTTAAAAATACAAACAACGTAGTAATAATGAAGAATACACACACCTAATAGTTGCAAACTAATAATCAGTAACACTTTTATGTCAAATAAGCTAGCAGGGAATTAATGCTAGTAATTCCAACTCACTTGCAGTTACAACAATGGCATTTCAGCACACATTTCTATCCTGAGCAAAAGATCAGATGCATATCTAGCCAGTAGTCTGTGAACATTTCTTTTATATTTCTCTGTGCCCAAATATATTTTCTAATTCTGTGTCCTCAACCCCCACCTAAACCCCAGCATGTAGCATTGTTCCACACAGAGGGATTAGGTTTCCAGCACAGGCCATATACTGTACAAATAATAAACATTTTTATCATGGGTCCAGGTAAGCTAATTTATTTAACAAGAAGACTACGTGTAAAAAGGTTCAGTGATTCAAGCCCTGTTGCTACACCTGTATCAACAACAATGCAGGCACAATTATCTTACCTTAATGAACTTAATCTTTAATTTCACAGCTTGGCCCTTGTGTTCAGCCTCTTAACAAAGGAGTTGAACTGTTTTAGTCCATATGACCACCCTTCCTCCAACAGCTGTGGAAACTTTAGCCATGACAAGGATTTTTGCCCCTTGTGAAACTGTCAAAAGCAATAAATATTTTTCTTTTTTTCCATCATTAGACTCTCCTAAGAATGCCTCCCTATTGTCCACTGTAATTCCCAGAGCTCACTGGGCAGAAGCTTTATTGTCTAAAATGAATCCTGAAGTGTGAACAATACTGGAAAAGCAGCTACACTTTTTAGAGGGTGTAACCGTTAGGAATGTGGTGCTTCCCCATAGACAACTTTGCCAAAAGAGCACTTGTGTTTTTTAACACTGCTCTTTCAGAAGGATGCTCAAGTTAAAGCATTGTGGCTCACTGTAAATAGATGCACTCACCAGAATAGAGCTTCTTCATTCCTAATTAGGGAAGTAACTCTAGAAAGACAGAATGTCACTTGCAAGACTGGACTCATTGTTAGGTTTGTGCGCGTCTCCACAATGTGAGGTAATTGGAGTTGTACCTTTTAGAAAGCTGCTAATTTCACATAGGAAGTGCTAACAAGACCTTTGTGTGCCATGTTTTCCTTCTTCCTTTTTAAGGACGTTACAGACCTTGAGTACTGGGAATGGCTGGGCCAAGGCCCAGAGAAGGAAGCTGCAGTAATGAACCACTTCAGCTTGCAGTTAGAAAAAGGAGGCCTAATTTTCAGGCCTGAGAATACTAGGCTTAACAAAAGGTTCTGTTTAAGCTTATTATACAGGACATTCTTAGTGCCTACACAGCTTTCCTTGAAATGACCCTCTCAAAATAAGTGCATCAAGTTTGAGCAAATAGAAACATGCAACTTTCAAGGCTTAGGGTTATAGTTTTCTTTACAAAGCCATTTATATAATGTAAGCTGCAATTAGCATGGAACAGAGCAACAAGATCTAGCTAAGAAAGTTCTTCTAACAAAAGATAGAAATTAGTGGAATAAGTAACAGTTAAATATCAGCTTCAGATAACTAGCTGAAAAGGGTTTTCAAATCATTTGTAGGTATAAAAATAAAATAATTTTTCTTTAAACCTCGCTCTAAGCAAAGTTTGGCTTTTTAAATCACTGACTGATTAATTCCACTAATTTTAAATTATCCAGATAGAATGGATCTGGGTTAAAAAAATAACTGAAAAGCTTTTCAGCTTTTAAGCCTGACAATATCATCAAAATGTCTGTAGGAATTACATATAAAAATTCAAACTGTAATGAAACAAATTACTACTTACAGTATGAAAAGTCTGAAAAAGCTTTTTATAGACTTGAAATGCAGAAGTTATATAAACTACCCAGGAAAAAGAATTAGAAATTGACCTTTGCAGATCAGGGGCTAAAAGGAACAGTCTTCAGGCAAAAAAAAATTCACTGTCCACAATGGCTTTTAATGCCATTTCGCTACATTCATTTATCTAATAATCATGGCAAGGTTAGGGTAAACAATGAACAGTATGTTTTCACATATTCCACCTTTTGTGTCCTCCATATGAATTTCTAAAACACTTAAGAGAATAGATACAGAAACCTGTGACCTTCAAATGAGCTTTTTGATACTTTCAACATTTTGAATAAAAAGGTCAGAAAATTGAACCACTTTTACACAGTAATGAATTCCATTCTGTTGGGTAAACAAAGCTAAATTTTAAAACACAGACCTGACATTTGTATAGCTCAAGAAGCTTTTCTATTCTTTTTTTTTTTTTTTTTTTTTTCATTGTCCCACAAGAGATAAAAGACAACTGTGACTCAGAGTTGGTAACATACAAACCCTGGCCTAAATAGTTACAACATCTACTAGATAAGGAGGTGACAAATACATTTGGTTTTATTCAAGGAACAGCCATAATTTCCAAAGCAAAGTACAACAAAAATGTCCATTTTTTTATGACTTTTTTCCCTGTGAACAATTGATCCATCCCACAAAAAGAGGCCATGCTACCATTTTAGAGCTAACTCTTATTGACAAGAGCTGCAAGGGCCTCCAAAAGTTACTTCAATTTCCGCCGTGCTTTTGTCCATTAGTTGTCCTCCCTGAAAGGCCCAGTTAGGTATTGTTGCAAAAAAAGTCTGCACCCACATTTATTCCCCTCTAATTCATACTCTGCATTGTGAAGTTTTGCTATTCAGGGATTGATTGGACAACAGCACTAAGAATGGCCAAGTGATTAGTCTCTCAGCATGGGTCTGGATTGTGGATATAAACCTAGAGCTAGGGCTTGAATTCTCTATGGTATTCTGCTTCCTAGTGCCTCTCGTTCCTGATATTTTATGCATCCTTTGCTGCAGGTAATACATTCCTTCATACCAGGAAACTGAATCCTTATAATTAGTCTGCACAGTAGTGTGCAAGCCCTTGAAAGTCTGAGGGCTGTGCCCCTGGAAGCAATTTCACTTTGGTATTTATAGGAACTCACAGTTTTAGTTCAGGGTGGGAGAATACAAAACCCTGAGTATTGTCATTACTAGTTATTCATTTGGTTTGATAAAGGAAACTTGTCTAGGGTTCCCTCAAGGTTACAAAGGAATGATTCTGGACACAGATTTGTTTGTTTAGATCCTGAGTTACAGCTTGGCCGGCCCACTGAAATTCATAAATACTGAGTCTACTGCATTTCCCTAGCTCTTTATTTCTGGCAGTACACTGGGTTTGCTATACCACTTTCCCAATATTTTGTACCCAACATTTACCTTACGTTTTAAAGTATGGCAGCTGTGCAAGTTGTTAAGTGTACAGATGTCAGTCTAGTGTTTTACATGTCAGTACCTTGAATTAATTTACATTTATTTCCCTATTGTTTTATATCATTTTATGACAATGTGCTGCATAATATAATTTAAATCTTTAATGTACAACTAATTCTCTACCATTAATTTGTCAACATGATTACTGGATATGCCACAAGGAAAAGCTGGATGACTTGAAATATGTACTAGGCAT
>NW_005841830.1:7081629-7095876 GCF_000455745.1 Alligator sinensis
AGGCATTCCTGTATTTTTCAAGTAGGTTTACATCTGAAGTGACAAAGATTTACAGATTGTTTTTCTTGGACTGTCTATAATTTTATGAAAACTACAATTTTAATGTGATTTCACAAACTGAAGAATTCTAAATCTCAGTTTGGAATAAAATAAAATGTCTATTCAATATATTAATTAGCTAAGGAAGGGAGTCCCAACAATACCATAGGTAGCAAAAATAATAGTTTGATTTCAGAGAGAAGCAGCCCTTCCCATGACAATAATTAACGGCAGAAATTTAAACCCTCTCCATGCCACTGCAATATGAGTGGCATATAGCATGAAGACTTTTCAAGGTGTACCTATTTTCAAAGCCACTCCTAACTAAGGCGCATCTGGATTTTTTTTTTAATAGAAAATGATGATTTATTAAAACCAGAACTGTTCATGAAAACATGAGTTGCAGCTAGAAAGGTCTTTTAGATCCAAGATGTAATTTCTGGTTAAAACCATAGAGAGCACATTCCCATCCCAGAACAGCCAATCAGCTGGTGATTAATAAAGTGTCCTTACATGGAAGAAACTCTATTTCTAATGCTTGGTCTGAATCAGGCAGAACAGGGGTGTGAAGATGGGATGGGCCTCCTGCATCCAGGTTAGTGCCCTAACCACCAGGCTAGTCTCTTGGTGGAGTAATTCTACCTTTTATAAATAATTAAATATTAACTGGGGCAGAGACTTGTGCCTGTGTCTCCAATAAGCCAGGGGAATGCTCTGTCCACTAATTTACCAACTATTCTGGGGCATATGTGAGGGTCCCCCTCAGTATATCAAAAGTCTCAGTTTCCTGCTGGTGTGGAATGGAAAAAGAAATTGAGACCCACAAAATTTTACTGAGTTGGGAAAAACCGTACTCTGCCCATCACCACTTATCCCTCATTAAAGGAAATCAAACTCTACACTATTCTGAGGTTTTCTTTTTTCTTAAGCGAGAGATCTTTCAAACCTACCGAAACAAACTCAGTACATATCACCTTTTGTTGGGTGTTTCACGCCCACTTTCCCTCAGAGACCGGAGAACTCTTCCCTTTCTTTTTTGTTTCTCTATATTTATTAGATAACACATAGGTATACTTATGTGTCTGCATGTTTATAATAATGATATGACTAATGCAGAATCTGACCTCTCCACCCCAGGTGGGGTAATTTGCTTGTGCTAGAAGTGCTGGATCAGCCCATCAGTTTGTAGCCCGTGGGGCTGTGGATGAAGAGTTCTGCACAGGGTAGTAGTACCTACCTTCTTCTTCTTCTTCCTCTTTGAGGATGATTGTTTCTGTATTTGTCTTATTCTTGTGTCAGAAGATGGCTGATGAGGTCTATCTGGGATCGACAGACTCTACTGTAGCTCAGGCATGTATTTCTGTGTGGGGTGGGTGGCGCTGGATTCTTGATTCAGTCCATGACACACTAGTTCTGCTGCTCCTGCTTTTCCACCTCCTGTTGTTGTCATGAGGTTTCAAAGTACTGAGATCCCTGCAGCAGACTTTCTCCATTTGGGGTGGTCCTGGACGATAGTCACCCATGAGTTGATGTTGATGTTGCAGTTTTTAAATTGGCTTTGAGGATGCCCCTGAAGTGCTTTCTCTGCCCTCCTCCTGAGTGTACATCTTGCTTTACTCCTGTCAGTATGCCCATCATATTGACAGGGATTTCTCATGGGTTAGCAACAAGTAGGACTGGATCTTTTGGCATGAAGCCTGAAAGCTGTTCCCTATGGGTGGACCCTTATGCCTACACGGTCTGTACATGCTGAACAGACTGCAGGATCAAGGTCCTAGTCTGTAGGTTTCTGAGACGGGACCTGTTTCTTCTTTTTTAGCCCCTTCCATTCAGGTGGACTTCCCCTGGGTCTCTAAATGTGCATAGGGTTCCAGCCACATGGACACCATTCCAGTACCAGCGGTATCTTCTCTGACATGCCACACATACTTATGAAGCTATTGAAATATGAAATAATAGTAAGAGATACAGGTGTCTGCACAACACATAGACATAGTTTGGAACCATTTGCTAACAAATACAAGAACATTTCACCTCGTAACAGAAAGAAAAAAGCACCTTCATTCTATTCAGCCCGTGGTTTTATTCTTACAGTTTTTAAAACACCTTTTTTGGGGGGGTCTAAGAAAGCTGAGAAAGCTGTCTGAGTCACCAGAAAATTGGAAAAATCTAGCAATTTCCTTCCAAAAAAATAATGAGAACCTGATTAAAAATTAAAATAGAAAAAAACCCCAAGATGTTCTGTGGAAAAGAAGTGTTTAGACAAAGCCTGTCGGCTTCAATTTCCCAGCTAAGTAAGCTTCCTTGCCCTGAGAGTGACAGTAGATTCCATAAATTAACTGAAAATCCCTCTTCTCAAGAGCCTAAGTTATCTCTCCTTTGCCTGCAGCTCTGATTTAGAATAGGAGCTCGTTTGTTTACTGTTTTAATTAATGCTCCTTTTCAGTGTGGAATAGGGGAAGGGAAATGAACTGGCTTGATAAACAGGTGTAGCTGTTATACGTTATATTTGAGATCATTCAGGGCTTGCATCAGATTAATCAGGCTTGACTGGACATGAACCTCCCAGCAGAAAAGGTAGATCAACTCTACTGGAAGCCCAGTAGGTGAGTATTATTTTAACTGCTAGCTTGTGATTGGAAAGGCTTAGAAGGACAGTCATCAGTTGGGATTTTTTTTCTCTCTCTCTTTTTTCCAGAATGCATTTTGATTCTTTTACACTGCTGAACAGTTAAGGAGACCTTGATGATATAGGTCACTTTTACAGCCCTCCCCACGTTCCCCTTGCCATGCTCACTGCCTTATATTCAAAAGAAAAGCAAGAAACCATCACATTAGTTTTAAAACATTTAAATGTCACATTGGTGAAAATGTTCTCTCAGGTTAAGTACAAAAGATTGTCCATTTTTTTAACTGCAGTCTAATTGTAATAACAGTTTTAGTGTCACATTACATTGTGTGCTGCTTTTTTTGCCCTATATATAAACCAAGCACATGCCACCAGAATATGAAATGATCCAAAAAGCAGCCTGTTGTTAAAGACAACTTAAATTCTCATACTCAAGTGAGAAAAATATAATAAGCAAGAGCCTTGTAGGAATACTGCAAGTTGAAGTTATGCATCCTTATTCTAGATGAAGAAACAAATGATTAATTTTAAATAGGTTACAGAAATAAATTAAGATCAGCAAGTTATCAAGTGTAAGCACAGACTGTAAATCTTCTACTTCCAAACAATATATCATCTAAAAATGTATTTCTTTACATTTGCCTTGACAAATGTAATGCATTATACATTTGAAAAGCAATTGCTACAATAAAGATGGGTGAAAAAATCCAGCTATTTTCTTTTTTTAGTCTTGTTCAATCAGTTTGCCAAAAGGGGTGAATCCAGGAACACAAAACAACAAGTCAGGAGCTCTACGGTTTATAGCTGTTGGATTTTACTGCTTCAATAGTGCCTTCCAGGTCTAGCTAGAGTTTGTGCCTGTCAAAAGGGACCCTGTTCCTTTGCTGACTGACTGGCTGAAAACCAGCATTGGTGTCAGCTGCAAAGACAGATGTTCATCCACCATCCTGGAAAGTGATGCTAGAAATGACAGACACAGACACACGTACGTGTATTTATTACAGAACACATTCATGACTCTGAATCCTGGTTTCTTTACCATGTTTCCTCTCCAGAGAATATCTAACCTGGAGTTAAAGAATATTCAAAACTGCTTTTGTTCAGCTCAGTGACAGATTACGGTTTTATGCACAGTCGTCTGATTTTTCACTCTCCGTTGCTTTTTCTTTACCAACCTGGCAGAAGGGTGGTCTGAAAAGTCCTTAGCCATCTCTCAAATGCAGGTGTCTGCAGAAATGTAGGAAGCTTTGACATGTTTTAAGAATCTGAAATAAATGTCTTTCTAAAGATATTCTGAACATCTTGCAGCAGCCATCAGCTCAGCTCAGACTTCAGGATGGCAGCTGATAGAATAGCAATACCTACCCAGCTACAATAAATGATTTATCTTATCTGTGTTTATGTGGTGCTAAATGCTCCCCTACTGTGGAAAAACAGCTTGACCACAACACTGAGGAACACATTGTGGAGTTGTTGCTGCATCCTTTCCTCAGGAGGTTTGCAGCTTTGTGGAGGGAGAGAAGGGCTCAGCCCTCAAATACTTCAACGGTGATAAAGCTTTACTGGGTTTATTCATGTCCTTAGTTAAACTGGGGTATGTCTGCATGGCCACACCTGTGCCAGGAGCATGACTTTGGTGCCGCATTGGGCATGTGTCAATAAGTTCTTCAGGGGAGAAGGGGGATTCTTAGCACGTGCCCAGTGCAGTAAGGTTGCACATTTCAGAAGGTAAGTGCACATGGACCAGGAATTGTTTTCCTCACCATGGTACTCCCTGGAACAGTACTAAAACAATGTAGACATGCTTGAAATGTCTTCTGGATCAACATATAAAAATCCACATGAAAACCCTGGTGTGATCTGTGTGGTCCTGGGGGATCCGGTTCACTCTGGGTTCCACTCTGCCTAACTGTGACACTGCCATTGACCTGCAGTGCTACCTAAGGGTCAGTTGACTATTTGGGTTATGTATAAAGCTTGGTTATGTATTATCTCTCTCTTTGCCTATTCCCTTTGGAGGTTTTCTCTCACCTTAGATTTGAAATTCCTGCCAATTTCTACAGGCCTGGCACATGACTTGAAGAGTTGCCAACTGTCTATCAAAAACAGGCTAAAAATGCCTATCTGTGAAGCCAATTAAAAAAAAAAAGGAGCCCTCTGTAAAAAACTAAGAAACAGTGAGCTCCTTTGAAGATCCCTTATCACTGTCTGAATGAGGCTAGATTCAAATGTCCTTGGATAGAGAGAGCAGAGCAGTGCCACCTGGTGTCTAAGTGGGAGCACAGCTCAGCACCTTGCAGAGAAGTGTCTGTCAGCCCCTTCCTCCCTCTAGCCCCAACTATGTGCCTTTAATACTCACCTCAAAGATATACAGGGCCATGTGTCAGATTGGGGAATCAGATTGCAGGGTGGACTGGGAAGAAGTAGCATGGCGTGGGGTGCAATCAGCAGTGTCATGGGGCAAGTAGGGGACTCTGGTGTGGAGGGAATACAGTGTAAAACCACTGCTGCAGTCCTTACCATTTCTTGCTTAGGATCCCAATACGATTAAGGGTGACAAGACATTACAATTATGTTGTTTGTTTAGTAAGAGTATTGCCTTCAGCAGTAGACTCTGAAAGGCTCTGAAATGCCACTTAGAATGATAAGCTTTATTTTCAAATGTAGTTAGCTCTACTTTTTTGAAGGGGAAAGAATGGATTGTTTTTAGAGGGATTTTTTTCCCCTTTTCTTGACAGATGAGTCTTGAGAATGTTTTTTCTTTTTTTTAATCAGTCATCTTCAGGGTTGCCAACCCCAAAGATTTTTTTAACTGACAACCAAATGTTTTTACTATGGTTGGTGTTAAACTCCTAAATTTGAAATCAGCCCTTCTAACTGTCACCCAGGATTTGGCAAAAGGGTTACATTTACATTATGTAAAGCATATATCAGTACAAACATTTATCACTAATAAAGTTAGGTTGTCAGTAAAAAGTTTGTGGATTATCAGTAAAAAAAATTAATTCTTGTGTTGGCAACTCTGGTGCTGTCTAGGTGCAAACAACAGTCATAAAGAAGAAACAACAGCAATAAATACTTACATTTATGAGAGTGAATGTTGCTTGGAGCAACATTAACTCATGTGTAGAAGGGTACTAGATTTAGGGGTGTGGCTATGCTACAATGAGCATCTCCACCTGAAGCAACCTTCCAGGAATTTCCTAATCCAAGAGAAAGTTTCAGTAGACAAGTTTCATTGCCACTGCCAGAAATTTCTGTTAGTTTAATAGCTTCTTTCCGTCTGACCATCATTTAGCAATACACATACATAAACACTGTACAGGAGAGTCTATTCCAGGCTTTAAAGTCAATGGGAAAAATCAAAAACCAGTCATTGATTATTCTCTCAGAAAAGAGTTCACAAAATGGAAATGTATTATAATAAGCACCTCTCCAGAAATTTCCAAAATCCCCTGGAAGCCTGGACTGTGCAGCGAGAAAGATGAACACCAACTACCTTGAATCTTACAACAAAGCACTGTAGCCATAGTGGCTAATTCTAAACTAAATTACAATTACTAAAACATTTTCCTGTGTATGACTATCATCGGTGGCAGGTTTATACAAAGCCCTCTGTGGCATGAAACCACTGTCACAGAATGGACAGGGAGTAGGACAGAAGGGCTTGGATAGAGCAGCTATCACCTTCTGTATGCTAGGACACCATCCCCACAGCAGCTCAGAATATGTCGTTCCAGCGGAGCACATTAGGGTTAGGGGAAGCACAATAGCTTTGCATATGCCATTGTAGCAGTCAGAAGCCCTTGCATAATAGGTACATATGTGCTGGGCTTTTGTCCTATGGTTTGTGGGAATGGTTTTTTGACCCTTGTTTCCCTGGCCAGCCATAGCATAGGATAGCCACACAAAGCTCAGTTCCATTGGGGCTGGATTCAAGAAACTCACTCTTCTTGAACTCATCCTCAGACACTCTTGTAAACTCCACCCCCCCCCTTTTTCCCCCCTTCCCCCCTTTGACAGCAACAGAAAGTCTGAGAAGGCAGCAGCACAAAATGAGAGAAGGAAAACATTTCTTCTCTCTCTCTCTCTTTTGAGCTGTGGTTTGACAAAACTTTTGTCTCGTCATATAATAAGAACATCATTCAGGGCTGCCGTGCGCACATCACTAACCAGCTTTTGTGGTTATTCAAATGCCCCAGGACTGGATCACCCCTGAAAGCAGTTTATTGTGAGCTTCCTCCAGTGCTATTATAATACCATCACATATGAATGAGGTTTTGAAATCACCCAAAACACATATAATCAGGAGCAGCATCAGAAAACCAGAGGGGAAGAAGGGAGACAGGGGGAAAAGTGTTAAGGGAGTTTTGCAAAACAAATAGAGTATTCTCCTTTTGTTTCAGATGCTATGAAGACTTTTTAGCTGATATGTGATACTTTGCTTCCAGAGCAAGAGGCTACAAGGAGCTTATCCCCTTTTCTGATTGCTTTATAGTTCTCAGTGAAGATTTATTAAATTTTGAATTAACATGTGTTAAGCGTGGGTTGATTTTGTTTGTTCTGCCACATAACTTACTTTTCTAAACACTTAGTAATAGCAGCAGTTAATCTATTGACCAATGGCTTAAGCAGCAGGTGGCTCTAAGACCTATAGGCCAGTTCTGACAAGGCCCACAAAAATTCCTGAGGCCTCTTTGTTACCTGGGCTGGAATAGAGAAACTACTTGTTTGGAAAATGTTCCTCCTCCCACAAAACATCTTCAGTATTAAGAGTCTTTTGTTACTAGAAGTCTGAAGAGGGGGATTATGAAGGATAGTCTGTCACACAAATTGTTTCTTCGAGACATATAATACAACCTGCATTAAACGTTTACAAACTAATCTAATGAAATTATCATTCAAACGAAGAATGTCATTTCCATGAAATGAAATCATTGAGCCTCCACAGATTTTTAAAAAATAAAATACATGCTCATTAACCAAAATCCGACTGTTTTCTTGTATTTTTATAAAAAGAAAAAAGCAACCAGTTTTGGAAAATCAATATTAATAGGACTGAGCTTGAAATCATGAAGTGGAGTATTAATAAATGATCACTTTCTTAGGAATTCCAAACACTAGCAATTAAAATATCTGATGCATACTTCTAATGTGTTAATGTGTCCTGAATTTTAGACTATAGACCTATCATATGCAACCAATTCTTCTTATAGTCATTGTGACACATGAATTCACATCAGAAAATAAAAGGTTGCTTGAGTTTTGTTAATGTGTTATAGAGCAGATAAAACTTTGACTATTGATCATGAAACTTAGTCTGATCCTGTTCTCCTTTGAGTCAATGCAGTGTTGATTCAAATGGGAACAGTACTGGGTCCTAATTTTCCAGAGGGAGGATTTCAGAACGTAGTCTCCAATACTGACAAAAGTCCATCTTCCCAAGCATGTCCTGATTCAGAACAATGCCTAGAACCTGACAGATATTGAGACAGTAGAGAGCCAGTTTAATTTCCACCCCCATGAACGTGGGAGTTTTGGTGTATGACTACAACAGTGCCTTAAGATCCTTTCAAGTGCCATGGGATACCACACAATATTAGGATTGTAAGGTGTGCAAACATGATTCAAAAGATAAACCAAGGGGTTTCAAATAGGAATCCATAGTATTAAAAACATTCCAACCTGTTATGATCCGTCTGACTTCTTTGCAACAGAATTACTCTGTTATTTTTCTGTAGTCAAAAAAATGAGGGAAAGCTAAGAGCCAGCATCTTCTGAGGAATGCCTTAAGTCTAACCAGGGGTGCCTTGGATCTGACAAGGCTGAGAACCACTGTTCTACAACCTGCATGTATTTTTCTGAACCACTATAATATCTTCCTTTCTCTACTTGTGCCTGACACTTGTACAATCCAGCCGACTTCCAACTTGCTCAGGTTTCTTTCAGTGCCTGTTATTCTTTGCTTCCTATATCCTCTTATGCTATAAATCGATGTGAATATATTTGTACAATCTCTTTTCAGAACCTTAATATTCTGAGGCCCCACTCTCATGTGGGGCCACTAGGTGCTACTGTAATACAAGTAATTAATAATAATAATAGTGTTTGCTTCAAGCATATTCTCACTGTACTTACATGCGTTCTTTTATTTTGCTTAATTTTGCTGTTCTTTGGAAGCAGCATACATCTGCAAGCAGGTTCCTTAATTAGACTGTTCAACAGTCACTCACTCACACATTTCATTTTTCCCTCAAACTTATTTATTAAGCTTTGTGGAGCGGCAGGAGAATTGCCAGCACAGGGAGTACCGGGACTCTAAGGCTCATAGTCTGGTACTCTAGAATTCTACAGAGCAGCTGAAGGTGCCACACGTACAGCTCTTGGCCCTAATCCTTCATTTCAGTGAGACAATGACAAGTCCCCTTCCTTTTTTTTTTCTTTTAATGAGACATAAAATAGAGGCCATGGGGACTATCACATCTGATCTTCTCCAGCTTTGGCTAATATAATGTGGCACACAGTGCAAAGGGGCTTTTCCAGCTCTCCCTGAAGTCCAAAGCACTTTCAGGGCATTTCCATAAAGAAATAAACCCAAACAACACAGCATTCAGGTGGGACACATTTGCCTGATCCATCATTGCCAACCTCACCATAACTCAGCAGCCCTGACGTGTGTCTTTAGTGAGTCAATGGCAGCATAAGAGAGCTCTTGCTTGGTACCTCCAGGTTTCACATAAATGGGCTAGTCATTTCTGCCCAACACCTTCAATGAGATGGACCTGTCCCTGACCTCCCACAAGCTGCAGCTGTTGCATCTCTTTTTTTAATTATTTTTTTAAATGAATGTCTTGGTTTTATTTCCTGAACAGGTGAGCTTTCTGCTTGGTAACTTGGAAACTAATTAAAGCTGCAGGCTTTAGACATTCACTCTGGCTTTAGTCCTCACAACAGTTAAGTGAATTGGCCCACTTCTCAAGGTGCCAGACTGGAGGTGGCAGCTTGTTGTTTCCCAGTCCAGGTGTGGTCAGTGGTGAGGGGATTATTTTCCTCCCATGGGGTAGAAACAAAGAACTGCATTGGGGATTGATGGGATGGGGAGAATGATGCCTGCAGGAGGGCTAAATCTCTCATGAAATTTGAGCTGTTTTCATATTGGTGGGGTATAGGGTATGCTCCAGGCCCCAAGGCCTGAAGGAGATGCATTTTAAGGACTGGAGAAAGAGCTCTGGTTAATGGAATAAGAGGGGAGAAGGGAAAGTAAAGTACTCCTCCACCCCCCACTCCCCCTCCACACACACTTCCTTGCCCACTGTAAGCCAAATCCTGGAGGAATACAAGTTCAAAATAAAGAGGCTGCGCTCTCCGAAATGGCTACTGGTATCCACAGGTCTGAGCAAGAGCAGCTGGGGGCACCTTGCTACACTGAAGGGCAAGGAGCACAGCCATTCTCACACTGGGTGTTTGCCAATGGATCTACATTCTGCCTGCTCACCTTCAACCTCTGTCATCGGGGCTCCGACCCAGCAAGCTCTGTGTCATGAACTCAATTTTAACATCCTTTGTCCATGTATGTTGCTATTTTCAACATTGTTTCATAAGTAGAACCTGATTCTCCTCTCACTTTACACTGGAATTACTGTGGCAAAAGTCTCTGACTGCAGAGGTGTCATTTCTAGTTACAAAGCAGGAAAGAAGAGACCTCTGGATGTGGCAGAGGATCTAAGAGAATCATCTTAATCTGGACAGATTGGACATGCTTTATGAGGAAAAATATTTCTAACACTAGCAAAGAATAGGGACTACAAATATTTAGAGTGTACAAACACCAAAGTTACGTTAATTGTACTGGTAGAAGTGAATGTAAGTAATGAGACAAACTAAGAAAAGGAGCATTAGAAATAAATACCAATATATTTGACAGACAATAAGATCTGTTAAATCTGAAATAGCTTCCCAGCAGAAATGATGGGGGGCCCATCACTTGACATACTTAGAAAAGGATTTGTCAAGAATTATAGAGAGCAGTATGGTAGAGGATAAGGCAATTCTGCAGGAACAGGGATATATTCTGATGGCCTCACAGGTCAGTTTTTCAAAAGGTGAACACTACTGTGCAAAAAAAGTGTATATTTCCCCAATTATACTTCTGCATGCATTTGTCACCATCACATATGCAAGTGGTATGTGTATGAGTAACAGCCATTTACAGACCTACCTGGTCATTTGTTCATCTAAATATCCAGTCTGTATGTAGAGTTGCATTAACTGTATGTGACCTCCATCCTTTCTGCAGGCATAGTCTGATAGGTATTTTCCATCGTCAGTGTCTATGTTGCTCACTTGCCAAAACATTATTGTTTAGTACTTAAGCACTGGACTGGGACCAAGAGTAATGTCTGAGGTCTCCTACTGGCTTGGTCACAGCCTTGATGTGCCGTGTTGGGCAGGTTCCTGAAGAGCTGTATTTTGGTTACATAAAGATAATGATTTATTGACATCATGGAGATCCTGTGTGTGCAAATTGGTCAACGTTTACATAATATTTTAAATTCTAAAGTTCTATAATACAAGTTCTGTATATACAGAACTTTACATTTGCAGCACAAGATCTATGAATCCTGACCTTTTGTCCAAACAGGGCATCAGACACAATCACGCATTCCATCAAAAAATAACTAGTGTAAGATCTTTTTCAGGCACCAGACCATTTCAATAAATAATACTAAAACACATATTAGGCAACTGTTAGCAGGACATTTCCTAGAGGCATGACAGTTTTGGGGGAATAAATGCTTCTATTGCGTCTGTATCACACACAGACTACCAGGAAAGGAACAGGCAATGATGTGATACATAGCTATTGACAACAAACAGGCTTTTATACAAGTTATTTTACATAAAGGGGATTATAGAAACAAAACTACAGCATGCATATGCAGGTTGTCTTGTTCTCAATAGCATCATTCACAAGTTCTTTGGTGAAGTATTCAGGGTTCATCCATACTATGAACTCCAAAGTCTTTAACTTATCCAGTTACTTAAAATAGTCCCAACAAATGGCAGGTAAGACAATGTTTCATAATTTATCTTGAACTCTTAACTCTGGAAAGTCAGAAGTAACAGCTCTGGGTAGATCTTCTCACTTTTCTTATCCAACTGAAAAGTCACTACAGCACTTTCTGCATTACCCATCATGTGCACCTATGCACGACACATAGCAAAGTGTTTTCTCCCAAGTAGCTCCATATATTACCTATTAAACCTGCTTCTGAAAGCACCCTTCTTTTGTCATTTGAACACTAATGACTGGAGTGGTTACAGTGTGCCCTTTGCACTAGAGCAAGGGTGAGGGGCTAAGCTAGCTCTTAACACTGCTTGATCATTCCCCTCATTTGTTCATTTTGTCCCCAAAGGATCACTCTTGTTGTGTGTGAACCTTGCATGTCCACATTGCAGCATCTGCACTAATACATCTCTGTTTCAGACTATGCACCAAAAGGCAGTCCCCCTACCTCTCTAACGCAGGGCAGATATTTTCATTTCAAATCTGACATGAGATCATGTAATCTTTATGCCAATGTAAGGAACTGGTGACTAGGAATCAGAACATCTGAATACTAAAAAAAATTGCACATATAGCATTTTTCCAAGTAGGTGCGCACAGGAAAACCCTAGGGCCTCATATTTCAGGATACCTGAACTTCAAATTGAAGTAAATGTTTACGCATGTGCATAACTCTAAGCATGACCATATACCAGGCACCAGCAGTTTTCAACTTGTCTAGATTTGAGGCACCCCTTGAAGAACGCCAGTTCTTAGTTTTTACTCTTTACTTGACTACATAAAAATAATAGAGCAATTCTTCTGTTGCAGAGTCTAGAAAGATCACAACAGGGCAGACTGGTTTTAACACTATGGATTACTATTTGAAAACTTTGGGTTTGTCTTGTGAATCATGTTTGCACACCTAACAGGACCAAAATTGCATGGTATTCCACAACACACATGAAAGAATCTCAAGGTACCCCAGGGTGTCACACCACTCTGATTAAAAATCGCTGTCTAGTATCCAGTCAAAGTTAATGGGACTACTAATGTGATTCAAGTTACATACATGCTTAAGTACCTTGCTGAACAGGCCTAAGTGGTTTGTATTCTCCTGCCTAGGCCAGTGTTATATCTATCAGTAATGCAATATACCAGGGGTTTTCAACCTTTTTTGGCTGGTGTACCCCTGGCAGCTGCTCAAGAGGCAGGGAGTCCCTCAGCCGGTCAATGAGCAGGGGGAGAGAGGGTCCCCTGGCAGCTGATTGATGAGTGGGGGGTCCCCCGCATGCACGGTGAAACCAGAAGCACTGACGATGAAACTGAAAGTGCCCCTGCTTCTCCACGCTTCTGCCTCATACCCCCTGGGACCTTCCCAAGGACCCCCCAGGGGTACGCATACCCCTGGTTGACAACCCCTGCAATATACTAATTAAAGTTTATCCATTGGAAGTTCAATAGTTCTTACTCTGTATGCCTTCAATCTGTATGCCTGTACCAAAAAAGGAGAGAGGGGTCAACTGAGAGACCCTTTGCAACATGACGATGGTTGGAGCAGCAACTTAGCACATCAAGTACTTGAGCAAATTTTTAAAAGAACTGGGCAAGGATAGGACTGATCTGTGATAACTGATCTCTGCCCTTGACTGTGTGAGATGTAGATTGGACTGGGCAAACCAAAACCATTGTTTTGTTTGAGCCTCATACAGCTCCTTTGTGTATATGAATGTAAGCATTTTCTTCCCTTACTTCCCCCATTGCTTGCATCATTTAACATACCTGAGGTGAAGGCTTGGCTTTATTGAAGTAAATGGAAAAAACTCCCATTGCAGTCAATGGGTTCACTATTTCAGCCTATATCTTTGGTCCATTTTCTATGATGCTGGAAGGGCCTGAATACTGATGTCACGTGAAAGCACTTCCTTACCTCTGGGTGGGCTCCAGGATCACATAATACATGAAAGGTAACCTGCAACAGAAGATTATTATTATTGCTATTCCTATAAACCACCATGACTTAGCTTTCACTTCTCCTGAAGTGGGAGCGTGCACATGGGCAGTTACTACAGAGTGGCACTCACCCTCATGTACCTCATGGAAACTTACTTGTGTGCCCCAAGTCTCACAATATCCTCCCATTCTGGTAGGGGAAGGGTTTTTTTATGGCTTGTCTGATATAACTAGTCAGGTCCTTCTGTGGTCTTACCTAGAGCCACCAAAAAGAAAAGCAGTGAAAAGCTGGTGTTTCAGTGATAACACAAGAAAAAAAAATCACTTTTGTTTCTATTGTTGTTCTTTTTTCCTTTTCAATCATTGGGACATTTTTTTTACACTATAAGGAATAAGCCAGAGTAGCCCTCTGTCCACCCCCCACAGTCCACTTTTCCACGGCTGCAGAAGAGCAACAGGATCTCCTGAAAGTTTACAAAGAGAAGCACAGCAAAGTGGTATCCCAAGGTGATTACAAGTGAGTTGCTGTGTCAACAGGGAAGCAACCACATACCAAGCTAGGGCTAGGTAACAGCAGGAA
>NW_005841830.1:7095907-7099753 GCF_000455745.1 Alligator sinensis
AGGTAATACCACTCACCCTGGTGGTAGCATCCTGTTTAATTTGTGGCTGCCCAGAAAAAAAACAGCATTATCTATTTTTTTTACAGAGCGCATGGGATAGTTGCAGAAGATCTAAGTGAGACAGACTTTGGTGGAGTCTGGTTTAACATGTCTTGTTCATGCTTCTCAAGTTCAGATTGATTTTAAGATGATAATCAAAATAATGGGTTTTGATCACATGGTTTGGGCTACCTCTAGGTCTGGAAAGGGTATTCACAGGGCAGTAGGGGGAGGGTATGACCAAACTCTCCTCCCCATATTGCTATGAAGGAAGGGAGTTTCTGATTAGGAAGTTTCCCTGCTATGCCAGAGGGGAGTCTCAGTATTGCCAGGATGAGAACTACAGCTCTTGCACATCTGGGCCTAACAGATAAATGTGTTTCTTATGCTTTCAACTAGACTACAGTATCTCTATGAAAAGTACTGGAACGCAGGCCAAAGCACAGTGATATCCCTAGTGTAAGCGTTAGTGTTTTGGACTACTACTGCACTACTACATGCCTTTATAAATCATCTTTTATTTAAAACCTGGGAATACGCTAAGGACTCTAACTCGCACATAATAGGTTCAGTGTAGAATTTCATGCTGCTATTTAAATATTTTTAAAACACTTAAAATATAATTCCTTTCACCATTTGAAAACATGGTCAGCTGGTTCCTGAACTTTCTGGGGAAAACCTTTTTCCAGATCACAGATCCCTGAATATTTTATTTATTTATTTATTTATTTTTGTATATTCAGCTCTAAGAACTTACTTGGATCCAAAATTACATTTTAAATTTATTCTTCCTAACTAACAAAAAAGCTATTGTAGGGCACGATTCAACCAGTTAACTGTTAGGGCCACAACCATTAGTCATTAAATAGCACTAACATAAAGTGTGTTGCTCATGTGTGTCCAACATCTGCATGTGTAGTGCAAATAAGTCAGGTCTACACTGTCACTGAAAAAACAAGGCCCGGCAATTAGAGGGGTCCAGCATGTACAGATCAGCATTGCATTCTGATTTTCTGTCTTGGGACACATGCTCAAGACTTCTCGTAGTCATCTACTTTACCTAGGTATTAGGCTGAGGCAGCAGAAAGTGGGGGTCCTTGTTTCTCAGTGGTAGTCCCAGGCTTGTGAGGGAGGTGGTTACAGGCATGGCCTTAATTTCTTGTGCAAATGGATATTTGAAAGTGCAAGTGCTCATTTGGGGTTCTAATCCTATGCAGAACAGGTAGGCGCGTAAAAGGGACAAGTTAAATGGGAGGTGATCATGGAGCAAAAGGAATCCCATCTTTAATTAATGAGAAGACTGCTGCACAGGCATCAGCTACTCCTGCCTCCTGGCAAAAATGGTGCATGAGGGGTTGCTGTCCATGAAATACAGGCTTCCATACAGGCTTCTGAGAGTCAGTATGGTAAACTGACTCTCAGAAGCCATTGCTGTGTGACATTATAGGAAGAACAACTCTAAAAGAAAGAAGATCAGGCCAGTCACAAAAGGAAAAGACTGTAATGGTTTGGAACAGCTCTTGGAGGATAGGCAGTAGGCATCCTTATCTACTCATCATTCCCACACAGCGGTGACATCTGACAGTTTCACTTCTACATACAGTAGGAAATACTTATGATAATGCTTAGGAAGTGCTGACATTTTAATGAACAAAACTCCATTTGTATTGATTTTAGCATAGGGCGAGGATCTTTTCATTTCTACATGGGGATTCAGACTTTGTTCTTTCCCACTTCTTTCCTCTGCAGCATGTGAACCACAGCACAATACGGTCCATTGTTTCCAGGCTTCCTTGTCCTTTATTTCTGTTGTGGACTGTTTCCCCATATGTTCACTATGACATGGTGTCTTGCCTTCAGGCTTCAGGATGCACACAAAAGCAGGGAAGCATATAACCTGATACGAGGTGCCATGCATTCACAGCAGCAAAATTATCTGCTGAATCTCTAACATCCTTTTTTTGTAGAGTGGAAAATTAAATCAGCCACTTTGCTTCCTGTTACATCATTGGATGAATCTTTGTGTCAGTCAGTAAACAGGCTAGTACCACATTAATGCATGTTGTTTCTTACATAAAGTTATTAAAAAATACAGTCAAAACATTTTAATATGGGCCCATTATTTCAATCTGAATATATAAAATCTGCAGCACTCTAGACATGTGTGGTGTATTTCTCAAATTTAACATTTATTCCTCTGCATATTCCTGCCAAACCAGCAGAAATTGTTAAAGAAACAAAACAAAACAAACAAAAAGACAAATGCATAGCAACAGATTCAGCAGGAGGGCAAAAGTCAAAGGCAGCAGCAGGGAGAAAGGAAGTGATGGGAAATGTAATTAGCATTCTCCCCCAAATGAAAAACTCCCATTCATTTTTTCATATGCTTTTCTGCTATTATTCTTCTGGTGACCTTCCCAATCACCTAGAAGATGAATGGCTGACCTGTTAAATGTGTTAGAGAGTAAAAGCACTTTTGGATATATAAATCTTACATTCTTCTTTCTCTCTTGCTATGTACTTTTGATAAATTCAATAGTGGTACTATCCCTCAGAAAGAGCAATGAGATCTTCTTTCTTTCTTTCACTAAATTAAATCTGTCATTATATAAATCAGAATTGTCTGCCTAAAACAAGTCCCTGGTTAGTATATAAAATTAAGGTAAGATTCTATGATTTAGGTGCAGGGCTGGCAGGCATTAAGAAATACTGACTTCTAATCTAAATTTTGACATTGCCACCCTCAGTGTCCTTGTATAGTTAAGGAACCCCTCTGCCTCAGTTTCCCAAAATGGGAAAGGAAAAATAATCATTACCTATTTCATAAGGCTGCTGTGAAGATTAATTAGCTAGTTGGGAAAGCACTTTGAACATGAAAAGGGCTATGTGTAAGGGCTGAATGTTATTATTGTAAATTAAAACATACAAGTATTGCTCCTTGCAGTTTTCTTCTTCCTTTGATGTATTTCATTTCTTTGTTTACTTATTTTTTTTGCCACATTTGGTTTAGAAATCAAAGCATTTCAGATCAGGAAGCCTACTTTACTTTGCATATCTGCCTCCCAGAGGAAACAAGTCTACAGTTAAGTCTAATGACTATGGCTCTTGTCTCCTCATTTGGAATAACTCAGAGGCTGATTCTATTTACAATAGGAACTTTTGCTTTAAGAGCTCAGCTCCACACCCAAGAACCCCAAGGTGCTTCTGGCTAGATTCTCATTCTAATCTCTCAAAGGTTTTGCAATTTATTTTTTTAATGGTCCACCTCTGAGACATTCATCTAAAACTTCTACTATTACATTACATGGATTAAAAGAAATGCTAATAAGAGTATTAGGCAGGTTCTTACACATTGAAAGCTTTTACTATTACAACACCACCTGAGTCACCCATAAAGGCTTCTGGAGAAAGCAGAGCACTTTTGGTTTTCAGCTTTTTTTTAAAAACCGCAAGAAGTGCTTAAAGTTTTTTTGTTAACAGATCTGAAAAATGTATAGTCCTTGTAAATTAAATACTACAAGTTCTTAGATGAGTGATCCCTAAACATACATTATTCACACTAATATGATTTAATTCCAAGTCACTGTAAGATTTATAGAAATTAAAAGACTTCACAGGCATACGGATAATGAAAATACAATTTGGCTCATGAAATCTTTATATGTAACTTTGTATTTCAGCCATGTCATTATTATGACACACTCTAGACTGTCAGAACAGGCTGACTTTGGGCTAGAGCTTGAGACCACTCAAAAACTAAAGCTAGTGCAGAATGCAGCAGCCTGTATTGCCAAGGGGAGAGGAATG
>NW_005841830.1:7099784-7109784 GCF_000455745.1 Alligator sinensis
CTCTTGGAGCTGCCCTAGCTATCTGTGACTTGCCAGGTGCTAGCATTATCCTTTAAGAACCAGTTTAGGATGAGATCCGAATCAATCTTTAAAGTGCCTCCACTTAGGTGTTCCAATATCTAAAATCTGAAGTGCTTTGCCCCAGGAGGGTGATACAAATCAGCAGGATTAAGGCACTTGGGATCCCTATGTAGTGAATAGGGAAACACAGGTACCTCCTGAGGGTGATCAGAAAAAGGAGTACAAGGGAGATGCATCCATCATATCAGGATCTGGATTGCTCAGAAGGGAGATGCCTACCTGAACCAGTATGCCCAACTGACAGCACTGAGTTCAGAATAACCCACAGCACCCCCTGCCCGCCCCCACCCCCCGCATTCACCTTTGAGCACAGCTAGTGGTGGTGCCAGTGCCCGCCTATTGAATACAGCATAGTGATAAGAGCACTTACCCAGGAAGTCAGGGATTTGGCTGGTTGGCACTCCTCAATCAAAGGGGATTCAAATCCACATCTCTCACTTCCCAGGAGAATGCCTCCACCATTAAGCAGTGGACTAGATTGGGTGAGGCCCTCTGTCACATCTGTTGAAGCTGGCTCATTGGGCAACCAAGAGCACAGGATTCATGGGGCTGGAAGGAGAGCATGCAGGAGGAGGGAGCGTGACTGTATCACCTAGGGGTCAAGGCACACCTCTGGAGCGTGGAGTACTGGCATCTGTTCCCTGCTCACACAATGTCTGTCTTCAATCAATGCTTTTCTGATGTAAAAAGGTTAAACAGTCCTGGCAACAGGAAACCGAACCCAGGACTCCCTGCCTCCCAGGGGAATGCCACTCCAGAGTCACCCTCCCTCTGTCTAGTTCTCTGGACCTTAGCGCTGCCAACATCACCACCACTGGCTGTAATGTGCTGCATCTGTGCTCTCACCATCACACAGTCAGTCACACGGTGTGCACTGACTTCTAAGGAATCAGAGATTAAAGCAGAATGTAGGTGCTTCTTTATACTGATTTGTATTGCAATGGAGTTTAGATATGACTAAGACATCTGAGTCACTGCTGAGCATCAGGAGTAGCCCAAGCCTAGGTACCTAAGGGTTTTTTTTTAGCCAAAATATATGCATCTAATGAATCAAGGTGCACGGGTTGTTCTGTGGGCCAATTTACATCCCTTTTTATGACTTGGGCCCTTTACTTCTGCCTTAACCCTGTTTAGATTCATGCAAGATTGATTTGAATCTGATCCTTAGCACTCACTTTCTTCCCTGTGGTCAGCAGCATCACTTAGAGAGGCAACACCACATCAAAGAGGAAGAATTGCTGATAGTGTTCTTCAGGAAGATCTTTTGACTCCAAAACTTGTTTTCCCCATTGGTATGCCAGACCATGGATTTGTAAATTGCCCAGTTACATATTAAAAAGCTAATTTCTACTCCTAGGTAATTGGGAAAGGCATACTGGGAGGATCAGGCCTATGTTATATACCCCACCCTGCTGAAGCCCCAGTGAGTTAGCAATGCTTTTTACATTTGATGGAATGTATACTTTATTAATTGTTTTATAGGAAAGGGAGCTGAGATTGCTAGCTTGTAACTGTGATGCTAGTATGCTGGGCTATTACATTTGAAATGTAAATAGGAGGAGTCCTGTTTACTTATTTTTTTTAAATAAAGGCCACTCTTTATAAAGCTGTAGCAACTTCAACCACTGTCTTGGTTGCGCACCAAGGATTTCACTGAGAACATGTTAGAGGGAATCAGAAAGCAGAGAAAAGGTCACAAATAAGCACCTTAGGAACAATGAAAGCTTTTCTCCATGTAGCAGTGGGAGAGTTGCTAGAAAAACTGAAAAGGTATTAATCAGAAGTGGCTATAAATCCTCTGGAGTTTTGCTCTTATAAAACTCCTCAAAGAAAGTCTTGAAGGAAATGCAGGTCAAAGCCCAAAAAAGCTCTTGATCAGAGATTGCTGGAGGAAAATCTTCCCAGATGCCATTTAATAGGCAGCAATCACCCCAGGAGTGGGAAAGCCAAGTACGCTTGAAACATGGTTGCAGTTCCTAATAGGCCTTGTCACACTTAAGGCACTGCAAGCTCCATCCAACGAACAGCTGAAGCTGGCTGGCGATTCATAAAGCCAACAGTTTAAAGTTTATTATGATGAAAGCACTTAATGACAGCCATCGCTAGGGGCCCATCATTTATAAAGCTGTGCTGAGTATTAGACATGTAGCATGACCACCAATTTTATGTCACAATTGCTACCATAAAATGACCTTTGGTGATTTTTGCTGCATGTGGTGGACAGCTCTTCTTTCACATTAGTGCTCTGTGGCTTTTCTTTGCAGACTATTATGCTGTCTAAAGCTTATTTGGCACTGTCGTGAGTCTCAACCCTTGTTATTACCCCGAAGGCCTGTCTAAAGGAAAACTCTCATGTTCTATTATGGCACTCCAATAATTTACAGATCTTACCATCCTTGGTTAGTGTAATAATTTAATGCACATATTCCTGTATTGTTCCTGCATTTAATAAATGTTCCTCTTTTTCTATAGACTGTACTAAATATCCTATTGGGGGTAACGAAAATATGCATGTCCCAGTATTACCAGCTATTGATAAAGGGTTTTTATTTTTAATTGTCAATTAAAAAAACAGTAAGCAAAAGCAGTCAATAATAGTTTTCCTGGAAGAAATCTCCTTAAAACCTTAGGTATAAATGCTAGACCTTACACAAACATGGAATGTAATTTTAGTGCAAAAGGCACAAACACACATTTGCATGTGAACAATATTAATTACCTTTCAATTTTTAAACCTACTTTGTATACTTAGAAGGTGTTTGAATACACTAGCACTTTAATATCCTGATGTAAAGCATTACCAGTAAAGTGGTCTGTCCATGCTACAACACCTTTAAATTGTATATATAATTTTATAAATGATATAAAATCTGTTTCTAGTCCATGAAAAAACACACTAGCATGGCACACTGCAATTTTGGAAGGATTTAAAATATGTGATTTCTGCTGGTACCTACTGTATTGGGTTTTATATAAAGCTTTTTTCAATAAGGTAAATTGTTACATGACAAACTCATCTTCCACCATTATCATCTGCTGTTTGTGTTTAACAACAGGAGTCCTGGTCTAACAAAACTGTTGTAATGGCTGTACAAATTACTCAGCTGAAAGCTTTTCACCAAACCAAACAGTATTAATCAGCAGTTCTTATGAAGGTGCTAATTAAAAACAATTTTCTTCCTCAGTTTGCAATACTAAGCCATCTTCATTTGCACAGTTTCCAATATACAGCTACTGTATACACTCACACTTCAGGGCCTCTATTAACTATTGAATCTCCTATTACCTATTTTATTACATTCCTGTCTCCCAAGTTTACAGGCTTGTTGACATTTTAGAAGTCACAGCATGATATGTTTAATCATTTTAAAAGTACATTAATTGAAGTCGGGAGAAAAAAATAACAGCCTTTTAGGCTTCATGTACTATCAGGGCACAAAACAAGTCGAGAGCTCAAATCCTTTCTTTGCTCCTAGCCTGTCATGTTGCTGCAACAAAATTTTAGAACTAAATGAGAAATATGTCTCACATGCAGAACCCTCATCTCGGATTTTAATGAGAAATCTTTCACAAATGTTATTGCATTGATTTAAAATCAATGCTGGCTGAAACATACATTTAATGGAAGTATAATTATCAAAGATATTTCTTGTAATCACAGCCCTACTCAGAAAAAAATACTGCTGTTCCACAGTTGTTGGCTATGACAGCTCATTGTGTTTTGTGGGCTCTACATCTGTTGAATTTAACCCATATTCATGGGTCAAGATGTTTCTTCTCAGGCTGTGGAATGCCATCTGGACTACTGTTTCATGCATCTTCCCTCTACCTTCCAGACACTTTACATTTAGGAAGGACAATGAAGATCCAATATCTCTTTTGGATGTAGATGGAAAATGTCCAGCTCTGATCCTGACATTACAGTCTGTTAGGCATTTGGAAGCAAGCCAGGTGCTGATGAAGCAAAGAACCTTCATAAGATAAATCCTTTAAACTTGAAAAAAAAACCCCCAAACATTAGGTTTGTTACATTCAGCTGTCTGAAGGACAATCACTGGTCAGACAGGGAGGCTGCTCTTGTGGTTAAGACAGCACTGAAACTCATGAAATCTGGGTTCAGTTCCAGATCATGACACACACTTCCTCTGTGGGCAAGTTACTTACGCTCTATGTGTCTTGGGTCTCTTATCTGGAACCTGGGCCATAAGTTTCTCTCTCATTCTTTACCTACTTAAAGTGTGAACTCCTCAATGCATAGATCTGCTCTTGCTTTGTGTTTGTCAGGTGCCTCCCATAACAGGCTTTATTTTGTTTGAGGCCTGGAAGTGCTGTTGCAATACAAATAAACATCAGCAGCAGCAGCTAATTTTTAAAGCCAAATCCTTCCTCCTTTAAATCAAATAGCTCAATTTAGGAGTATGCTCTTGAAATACAGCAGTGAAAGGTTATTAAATTACCTGAATCAGCAAGAAAAACTGAACTGACTGGTAGAAAGTGACAAATCCCTGCCAATTCTGAAGGAAAAAACAAACAGTGATGACTATGCTCTACAGAAATGAGGTACAACAACAATGTGCACATCTACGGCATCTTCCACCTGATGATCACAAACCACTTGTGAACACTAATGAATTAGCTTAATATCAACTCTCACCCACTTTTTAAAGAAAGAGTAGAGAAAAACACCAAGAACTGGAGCTAAAGGCCACATTCACAATTTGTCCTATATAATGGCAGGTGCACAGCCACTACCCCTTTGTCTAAGGGAGTAGGTAAATGCTACAGTTCTTGGCCAGTAATGGATTACTCTCTGTTACTACTTCCTTCCGTTGTATCAGGTACACGCATTGGCATATGGAGAAGGCAGAAAAAGGTTCTGCCTACTGCTTCCTGTTTCCTTCAGGTAGACAGCGAAGGGGAGGTGAAATAGATGTATAGCATTTATTTAACTATAAATGGCTGGGCTCAGAGTCTAGAAAGGATGCATAGGATTCAAGTGGTCTTATACCCACTATTCTTGTAGTGATATCAGTTGAGCCAAAATCAAGCCTTACATGATTTGCCCAAAGCCAAACAGGGATTTTGTAACTGAATGGATACAGTTGAAAGATCTCCTGATTGCAAATCTTGTGCTTCATTCAACTTTCATTCCAAATCAAGCACACTAACCAACCAGAATGGCATTTTTTTAAAAACAACCGGTCCCCCACAAAACAAAAAACTTGTTCTAAAAAATATTATCAGGAAGATTTGTTTCACAGTCTTTTGCAAAACCTTTTCTAGGTTTCTTATGTGATTACACATATCTATTACCTATTTTAGATGAAGTGGAATTCTTCTTATACTTAGCTATTACTCTTGGCTTTGTACATTTAAAGGTTATAATAAGTTGCCAGTAGCATCAGTACCACTCCCACTGAAACCCCCGCAATACGTTAGGGACTGGATCCTGAGTTGCAATTTCAGTTTGAAAAAGGAAGAAGAGGTGATTTCCATGATAAACTACCAGTATAAGTACAAGAAAATTAGCATCAGCCTAATGGCTCTATTTATTTTCAAAGACAACAACAGAACACTTGCATAGTGCCTTTTATCTTCAAAGTGTTTTACAAACATAAACAAATCAGTCCTAATATGCCTTTAAGGAATATAAAAATCTGTAACACATTTACACATACACAAAGTCTCAGCTACCAAAAAGACTTTAGTTAAAGTGGGTCATGCACAGGACACTGATACATTTATATTTATGATAGTATGTGGAGACCCGTGAACAGAAATCTTTGATCAGAGATCTTTGCTACCTGAATTTCAAAGCACCCCCCTCAAAAGATTGCCTTTTTATTGAGATTTGAGAGCTCAGAAAACATTTATATAGTTAGCTCTGCCTTTTGAGGTGCTTATATCAGAGATATTCCTTACAAACAACACTTTTAAAAGTCACACTCACTCGTGTGTGTGTGCTCACACTCTCTCAGTCCCCAACCCCTGACACTTATATCATTTACAAGACAGATTTGATAACAAACAAACATTTAAACAAGTGCTTTGGTATCTTTCCTACAGATTAGTGGTCCAATGCTGCAAGCACTTAGTGTTCAGTTTCAGCATGTAAGCGTTTGTAGGCTCAAACCCTAGATATGTCTTTGGTAAAGATCCCATCAATTATACTCTTAAGGGATGATAGCCGGCACCTGGCTTTTGCTAGCACTACAGGCAGTAAAGAAATAACAAGAAACAATAAGCTGTTCATGTTAGTAAGCTTGTTTTCTCCTTAAAGGAATAAACAGATAAAACCCCCCATCATTTTCAATTTAGTGGTTATATTTTTGGCAACTAATATGTCTTTATTTGATTAGCATACAATCTGTTCTCAAGCCCTTCTTACAAAGATAGAAAGGATCTCCATATTTTCAGATTTCACTTCTTTGGCTTTTCTTTATTAGCTATAAAGATTTCTAGGTATGCATTTCTTAGTGGAAACATCCTCTGTGATATGTCCGAAGCAAACAAAACCTGGTTAAATGAGTGCTACCTTTAAAACAACCTTAAGCTATCACTAAACATTTCTGATTTCTTTTCAGAATATATTTGTCTAAGAAGAGTTGGAATATGAAACCCATAACATCCATAAAGGAGATCTACTACTGAACTACTAGGATAAATGGCTGGTTTGCATTGCCCCTGGTCTTTATCTAACACTGAGAATAGACTGCTGTTTTATCAAAAGAGGAATAAATTGCTGTTATTGTGATGTTAGCCCATCACTTGGCATTGCAATTCAAGTTTTTGTGAGAAAGAAATGTATGATCTAACTGCGACTTGACCTATGCCTTCTGAGATCCATCTAGGTGCTCTAATGGAGCATAAAAAGTGTTGAATACAAGGACATGCAAACTGGTGGTGAAGACATTTGTTTGAGGAGAGTAGTGAAGAAAATGGACTTTTATGAGCTACTGGTTTACATAAAACTCAGCTTGTTAAATGTGACAGGAAGTGCAGTGACCAAATATAATTGTTTTAATATATTTTAACAGGAACTGAGAATTTAAATGCACTTAGGGCTTTTTAAAGTAATTTAAAAAGTGTATGGGTTCAAGAGATTGTACAGGATTCCTTAAAGACCCAGACTGTCATTTCAAGAAATCATTAAAATGTTTTATTAAATTGTCAGAAAAAATATGTTCATGAATCTCTGTAGAACAGTTGCCCTTTCTCAGCACTAACTAAATCATATTAAATGTTTGCCAAATACCTGGAGCACACAGTATATCACAGTATAAACCTGGTTTAAATGAGATGATTGCTTGATTGCATTTAAAAAAAATCTCTTAGTTGCTATAATGTTCAGAATTTCCCAGGAAAGGATCTATTTTTAAACAGAGGTTTGTAGAACAGTAGCAGTTAGATTTTAGTCCTGATAAAGGCTCACTTTTCATTCATAGTCAGAGCCTAAATGTGCTCTTCTTGTACCTAAACAGATAATAAGCACTCAGCACACTCCCCCTTCTTGACACAACACACTGAGACTAATCACACATAATTGGAGAGGAGGAGCAGAGGGCTGGGCAAGCTATTGTGTCCAAAGGACAAATGGTCAGTTTATGAGGCTTTTGTCTGGTACATAATTTCTTATACATCTATACAGAAAAAAAAATCCTGTTGCAAAAAAAATTAAGTAATTGCTGAGACAAGTTAGGGCATTTCAATTTTGTATGGCAGAAAAATCAACAGAGAAATTTCAGGAGAGGCAAAAGAAAGATTCTCAGATGTGATATGGACACTTTTAAAAATCTAAAAAAAACCCTATTTCCTCCTTAACTCCATGACAAAGCCTTAGCACTTTACAACCAATCAGCAATTACAAAAACATATTATTTACATATTTTCAAAAACAACCAAAAATTTGTGTTTAGAGAGATTAACAAAAAGACCCGCATACAAACTGAAGGGCACAATGGAAAAGAAAAACCAAATTTAGAGCTTCTATGTACATTGGAAGTTCTTTTCAAAAGGTAGGGAAAAATAAGTTCTAAAAATTATATAAAAATCTGTCTTGAGGGTTCCTCACTGTGGTAAATCAAGCAAACCATATGTTCATTGCCACTAAAATTATATTTTTATAATAACTATTCTGAAAAAAAATCACACATAAAATTAATTTGCATTTGTCCTCTTAGAAATGATTTCATCTTCTATCCGTGTTTGGTTAAAACAAGAAGAAAGGGGTAATGGATGTTTTCCTCATACGTATCTTTTTCTTCATTTTTCAACTGCAAATAAAAATATGGATAAAGTGAGCAAACTAGTATTAACTACTGACACAGAATGTTTATTTCTTTATGTGAAAGATACTATAGCAGATCGATCATCTTAGAACAGCATAAAAACTTCAAATACTCTTCCAGTTACAAGATTGCATCTCATAATATTTATTACAGGTTTGTACATGCGTTTCTTTCCATTTGCAGGAGAAAAACCTGCATGTTGCTTAGGAAAAATGTCCGAGTTATGTAGTCTCAAATAATTGAATTAATTAATTAACTATATTCAAATGAGATTTAGGATCTGACATACAACCATAAAACATGGACACTCAACAATGAAGGCTGAAACTTCATTCTTAACTTACCCGTTGTATCTCAGGATTGCAGCAGATCTGGTATTTAAGATCACCAACTGCTTGGGGACCCCTGTAATGCCTTGACACAACAGGAAGGTTTATATGGGCCTAAGTCATTTCAAAAGCTGCAATGCAGCTTCTGATGGCCTTATTTATTAATGATGTGCAATTCAAAAATTCTTTTTTTAATAGAGAATTATAGAAGCCCTGGTAATTAGAGCAGTGCCAATCATACTGAGAGGGATAAGAGGATGTAAGCACTTCTGATCTACATTAAAACAAATTCTTTTAAAAATTATAATTGTACATTTAGAGAATGGACTAGAATGGTTTATCTAGCTAAGATTATTCTCTTTAACAATTTAAAAAAATACAACTATATATGTTAAACAGATTAATGAACCTTCCTGAATTCTCTCATAAAAACTATATTCTACAATCACCTTTCATAAAGCCAAAGAGGAAAAAAATAGGAACGTAAAAATTTAACTATTGCTGATACAAATAAAAAACATGTGTGCACACACACATGCACACACACACACACACACAAAATATCAAGCCAAAGTCAGCACTATTCTTAACCTGTTACACCTTTTCCTCCATGGCATGAGTTCAGGATTTTTAGACAGTCACATAACATTACTAATGTTATTTATACACATTTTCCATATCATATTCTTTAACTGTGAAGTGCTCTGTGTAAACCACTGTCTATGAGCAATTAACACACTTTTCTTTTTTCATTGTGGAACATAAAGCTGATCTATTCTTAACATTCTAATCCACTTTACTAAGAAGTGTTTGTGTATAATTAATAAAATAATGACAATCTGCTTTCCAAGATCTTTAACTTTACCACAGGTGGTTCACTTTGTTTACCTGGGATTACTTGCCAGTTTCACAGTATAGTGGCAGCTTTTTGCACCAGCAAACTATCCGTAATATTCTGACCACAGAGGTTTATAAACTCCGGTATTTCACAAAGACAGAAATCCAACAAGAATCAGTTAAGAAACTTGCTTTACAAAAGCAGCATGGGATATGCCTGCCAATCTCACTCTCTTGGATCCTTCTCTCACACTTGCTTTTTGCACGTCACTTGTTGGAATGGAAAAATCTGTCCCAGTGTATATTTGAACTGGGCAAAGATGGTAGAGTTGAGTAATTTCCTGGAGGAGGGAACAGGTTAATATTCCTATTTCTCTTTACTTCCTTTAGCTGGACTGGGTCTAAGTTAGCTGACCCACTCAACTACATCAAGCAGCATAAGATATAGGAGAAAGAAATCTCTAC
>NW_005841830.1:7112284-7234172 GCF_000455745.1 Alligator sinensis
CAGGACCAGGCTGCTTAGCTACTCCACACACTTCCTTAAATTTAGGGTGGTTTTTTGTATGTGGGAGGAGGGAAAACAAATTCCATCCCTTAATATTCAGGTAATTCTCCAGACAAACTCCTTTTGCAGAGAAGTTTTTGGTGCTCAGATTTGTGGTGATAGAAAGGTCAAGATTTTTATATTAGTGGCAAATGTAGAGGTAATATCCCATAAAATGCAACAGATTAGCAAACAGTACAAGAAAAAGCATTCAAAATAGAAAATTTTTGGACCCTTAGCTTTCTTATTGTCTAAGGTTTTCACATGTGGGTATAATGTTCCTAATATAAAAAATTGCCCAAATAAAGGCTATCTTATGTTGACCCTGTGGCATGAGGCACAATACAGCCACACAGTGAAATGTTTTGAGAATTATCCTCAAGCCAGAAGCGTAAAACAAGAAAGTGAGGGAATGTCTACACTGTAGCCACTGCTGTGACAGCTGTGTAATGGAGACACACCCGAGGTAGCTTTAAACTAGCTAGCTCAGATACTGCCAACAGTCTAGCCACAGTAGTATGAAGCTCAGCTCAGGGTGTCTGAATATCCAACATCTTGGCCAGAATCTGCAGCCCTTGCTGAGTCCTGTGCTGCTGGAGCAAGACTGTTAATGATACCTGAGTTAGCTTGTTCAGGTATGCCTGTGCTACACAGTTTAGCATTACCTAGAGAGACAGAGAGAGACATTTGTATCATTTTGGACCCACCACTAGGTAAGGATAACAACTTTCTCTAGTACATTACAGATGGATAATTGATTTGGGATCATAGGAAGAAAATTGATTCCTATCACGAAACAGGTGATGAATAAAATAACATCTTGAATGGATGAGTAAGAAAAGTAACTCTGGGCCTGGTTCTAACTTTGTGTGTGCTGACAAGGAGTTATTCTCTGGAAGTCAGTGGAGTTATGTCGATAAAAAAGTTAAGTGAGGGAAGGATCATATCCACTTGATGCATATGTGGCTAGACCAGAGCATTATATTAACTGCAAAATTACACAAGCAAACAAAATATGCATAACTTAAATTCATTTTTAATTTAGATTATATGCTTTTTTTCTAAAGTAGTCTGATTCCTGTACTATAATGCACTGTGAGGTACAGTTATCTTTGACTGTTTTCCCATGAAGAAATCAAAATTAAATTCTGAGCCAGTGTTCTACCTGCACAATATACGTAAAATTGCGAGAAGTCAAAGGTCATGCCTAAGATCATATGGGCCCACACCTCTGGATTAATAGGAAGAAATAGTGATCTAAACATTGCAAATATAACTTTTGCTAAAAATTTATGCATGTGTATTGGAAAATAAAAAGATTCCTAAAAAGTTTTGTGTAAAACACCTTCCTCTGTCTCCTGTAATATTTTACACCTATAAATAATAAAAAAGGAGACTGATAACAGTTACTTTATGTAAGCAAGCTTAGAAATCATGCTCAGATAAGCACTTTTGACCTAAATCTTGTAGCACCTCGATCTGACACACAACCCCACAACTGTGAAATTCTGTATGAGATTTAGCAGTTTGAAGCTGCCAACTGACCCAGCCATAAAGCAACCAAAGATAAGGATTTAAGGTACGATATGATACAATTAGACATTCACCTCCTATTTATTTCAGTACATTTCAGAATTTAACCTAGTTAAAAGTTGTAAGCTTTTTATTAAATTGTGAATGTTAGTTTGCCATATATTTATAGGTGACTAAGAAAAAAAAGTCTTACAAATTAGTCTCTTATGAATGAAAAGATTAGTTCTATAGAAAGGTTAAACAGGAGATGCTTCTGTAAAACTCTTCTAGACATGCAAAGATAAAGGATGGTTTTACCACACAAAATAATCAGATACAAAATAGCTGCTCAGGAACAGCACACCTAAGGAGTACTTTAATCAGACATTTAGGTTACCTGCCAAAAGGACCATGATCTCTTCAAAATGCAATGAGGATTAAAGTGTTATCTAACACAAACAGAAAACTAACCTTGCAGTGGAAGTTCGAAATGTGTTCATCATAATTTTCATGTCTTTGGATAGAGAAACCAGCTTTTTCAGCTAGATTGCAAAACTGGTTTAAAGTATTCCCTCTGAGTGGAGCAAATACCATTGCTTTTCCCTAGAACATTAAAAAGAGAATTTACACATTTTTAGAACTGGAAAGAACCAGATATAACATATACCTGACTAAGCTTTTAACATACTCATGCAGGAAAAGTTAATTGTTCTCTTGGAAAAATATTGAGATTGTGTAATAAAACTGTTTGTAATATGAAGGATCTCTCTGATTAAAGGAAAGCAGAACGGAAGGTCATCAATTTACAACTGCAGTAAGTTTGATTCTTTTCATACCATTGTCACTGCATATTACTGAAATAAAATTCTGAAAAAATATGATTATGTGCATACAATGCAAAACCCACCAGTCTGATATATCACAGGGTCATGGGGGTGATTTTCCTCTCTTGCACCAGTGAAAATTAGGCAGGCTTCTTTTGAATCTAACAGTGTAAAACCAGTGGAAGGAAGAGGAGAATTAGATCCAATCTTGGTATAAAATATATATTGTATACCACCCGGGCAGCACAATCAAATTTGACCTGAGATTTTGCAAATTTCATTTCAGATGCTGCACAAGCACAGTAATTTTGGATTTTTCAAGGTGATCAGGCTGTTTTTCATGACAAGGCATTAAATTATGGTCCACTGACTAGATTTGTTTCCTTTGTTCAGCATTTAAAACAACAAAAATGACTTTACTTTTTTGACTTGATGGATTTTAGTACTACTTATTCCATGGTAAATTTTAGTCCAGAGACTATAGCACTTGATATAACAACTCTTGAAATCTTGCTTGCAAAATTAATTCAAATTGGCTGACTATGTGTTTGGTCACATGGAATGAAAATTGGCTGAATGATTGTAAACAAATGGTAACATTTAACAACAATGTATCAAGTTGAGGGGAGCTATTTGGTTGGGTGCCACAAGATTCAGTGTTAATTCACAAGAGGTAAAAGTGCATGCTAATGAAGTTCACAGAGGATGCTAAATTGTGAGGTGCTAAATTTCAGAGGAGACAAGTACTATATCTACTCAAATAGATATAATTCCCCCCACCCACATGTCTTGCATTCGCAAAGAAGTAAACTGCATTAAATATATTGTCTACTTTCAGATTGCTGTTAAAAGCAGCATGGGCTCAGTAATAAAAAACAACTATGAAGTTGATTAAATAAAACCAACACTGAACATGATTACACAACACATAGCCCATATTGGGCAAACATGCTGATGGGAACTGTGTGTGTGTGTGTGTGTGTGTGTGCGCGTGCATGCATGGCCTGGAGGTACTGCAATACCAGATCAGCCCTTGGATAGGCCAGAGCAAGCTCTGACACCCTCCCTTGGTGCCAAAAAAGCTGACCGGATCCTAACACATTTTTTTTAACTTTGTGTCTCAGAACAAACTAGTCAAATCAGTGAAACATGGGAAGGCAGCAGGAGTAAACAATGTACTCACTGATATGATACTACACCTAGGACCCCTTACAAGACAATGGCTCCTTGACCTATTCAATGCATACATAATGAGTAAACAAGTACCATCAGTATGGAAAAGGCAAGAGTCATAGCTCTGCCCAAACCAGGGAAAGGCGTTTCATCACCAAAACATTATATATTGTTCTCCCTCTTCAGCATCACCTACAAACTCTACAAACAACTTATCCTGCTATAAATTTCACCCTTGGTAGATTCCCAACTTACAAGAGACCAAGAAGGTTTTAGACTAGGTCAATCCTGTGCAGGCCAACTATTAAACCTCATGCAGCATATCGAAGACAGTTTCCAACAAAAGTTGATCACTGGTGCAGTGTTTGTTGGCTTATCTGATGCATATGATACTGCCTAACACCATATCATGATCCACAAACTGTACCTTATGAGTGATGACTTAAATGTAAGCCAAAGCATCTGTAACCTCTTGTAGAACATGCACTTCTACATGGAACTAAATGGCCACAAAGGAAGATGGCGCCCCTAGCAGAATGGCTTACCACACAGCAGTGTGCTTGCCTCACTTTTATTCAACATCTACATTAGTCATGAGCCACTTCCTTCCGGATGTCAGCATTTCATCTATACTGACAAACTCTGCATTACCATACAGCAAACGAATTTTGAGGACACAGAGAAGATCCTGGAGAGGGCACTGAATAAGATGTCAGATTACTACCTGCATGTCACCTGGGGTTTCATCAAAAACACCCGGTCTGCTTAGGGATAACACTAGACCATACATTTACTTACAAAAACCACATATTAAATGCCAAAGCCAAGGTCAATATACAAAACAACAGTGTAACCCATCTGAATAAGATATATAGCAGTACTCACTGAGCACAGTCCCCCTCAACACCAACTGTTTTTAAAGTCACGGTGAGCATTTCATATATTTTTATTTCCTTTTGACTCCCATAGGTGAGTTGTGCCTTTCTCATTTCCAATCATTTCTGTTTCTTCACCAGCCTTAAATGTATGGATAACATCACTAAACAGATCCCACACAGTTCACCCAAAATCCCTGTCAGCTCCTCTCTTAGCCTATCATATATGATTAGTGTTACCACACCCTCCATGAGGTGAAGCCAGACCAGGGTTCCCTATCTACCATCTTCATATACATTTTTGGAGGATCCCAGGACTCATGACAAGAACACCCAGTTCCAGTCATGAGAGGGCCCTGTTGCAGTCCCAGGGGCATCCACGACGCCCCCTGGTGGCTCTGGGACTGTGCCCCTCTCAACCCCTAGGGCGCCTTTCCTTCTCTCCTGCCACACCTTGATGTAATAATAATAGGGAAGCTGCCCATGGGCCTTTGCATGGGCCCCAGACCCACTGGACCCCTACTGGGGTGCCCTGGCACCCTACTGGCCTCTACTAGTCTCAGACCCCTTGCTGGGCCTCTCTACAGCTGTGCTGCTGCAGGGCACCTAAAGCCATAGGAGCTAATTGTGTGGCTCCAATCCCCTCTACACCATGCCCCAAGCCTCATGGGTGTTATTGTAATGTTATTCTCCTGTTGGACCCCTGACCCATCTGGTCACACCCCTCTTGGGTGCCAAGCCCCTGTCTGGTTCTGTGGTCTCACTCTGCCCATCCCGGGCTCAACAGTTGCTCGAGCCTTGAGCCTGCTCCTGACAGTGGTCAAGGCTACTGCATGCCCCATGGGCACCAATGGGATCTCCATATACCATCCTCACAGTCCCAACCCAAACCCCGGTGTAAATATAATGTAAACATAAGCCCCCGGGCTACAACATAACATAAGGAGGGAAGCAACCCTGTGCACCTTTAAGAGGGAAAACCTGCCCTCACCTCTCAGCTAGCATAGCCTCCTAGCCCTGGGCTATATCTTAGTGAGCTCCCCTAGCCTCACCGGGGATCCAAATGCAGCACTGAAGTGCCTTCAGGAGCCCTGCTGCCAGGAGCTCTTCACCCTGTGGCAGCCAGGGAGAGACTAGCTTGCTAGACCAAGCCTGCAGCTTATATCCTCTCAGGACCCTACCCCTTTCTGGTCGGCAGACTGCCTAGGCTGCCTGGAGGTGCCTGCCAATTGGCCTAATTGCCCTGTTGCTATGGTGACCTGCAGATGCTACACCCTGCCTATCCTGCAGTGCTCCCTTAATAATATGCTTCTGCCTTAAAGGAACAGAGAACCCCAGGCACTCTGTTACACTAGAGTATACACACATGCTGAGCAGTGCTGAGTGGTGGGGTCATCATGGTGTGGCAGGGCACTTGGTGTGCCTGCCACTTTAAGAAGTCAGGCAGTCTGCTGAGCCACTGGCGGTTGGGATCAGGCCTAATTAGAGAGTCAGCTGACCCAGGGGTCAGCAGGTGAGGCTAGGCCTGATCAAGGGAGTCACCAGACTAACAGGGAGATCTGATGGAAGGAGGGCTGGGTATAAGCCCAGAGCCTGAGAGCAGGGCTGGTGGAGGAACATCACCCAATAGGAAGGTTGCAGCTCCTGAATGCCAGCAAAGAGAATGACATCTGGAGGTTTGGGTAGGAACTAAGGGGATGGAGGCAGCTCCTGGGGACCCAGTGTGGAGTCCAGAGCCCTGAGAAGGGAGCTGAGGTGCCTGGGGCTTGGTGAGGGAGCTCAGAGTGCAAAAGGGCCTAGTGAGGAGCCAGGCAAGCCTTGGAAGAGGGGCTGAGAATTAGTGGGCCTGCTGAGGAGCTAGGTGAACCCTGAGAGAAGGGTCGTATATGTGAGAGACCTAGGGAAGGGTCTGGGTGAACCCAGTGAGTGTAACAGAGCACAGGGGCCTACTGAGGGACTCAGATATGCCCAGAAAAGTAAAGGGGGCTGTGGCCAGAAAGATCTATTGGGAGTTCCAGATGGGCTCAGAGAGAGGGGGAATGATCTATGGAGGGGCCCAAGGGGCAGACCCACAGAGAGGAGAAGGTTCACTGCTTGGAGACTGACTCTGGGGACCTCGACTAATTCAAGCTGGGGTCAGGGCCCAAGAAGAGCCAAAGGGTGAAATAGCCCACTGTGAGAGCCTCTGAGAACCAGAAGCCTGGAGTCTTGACTGGCCTGGAGGCAGAGCCAGGGCCTAAGAAAGGCCAAAGATCCCTGTGAGGGGGCCACAACTGAGAGAAAGGGGTCAAGCAGTGGGCAGCCTAGGATAACGATGCCTGGTGCTGGGCTGTCTGAGGAGAAGGGTTCAAGGATAGGGGTCTGAAACTGAGTTGGGGGTCAGTGATAGAGGAATCAGAGTGGAGACGGAGCAAGGACAGGGGTCTTGGTAGTTAGCAGCTTAAGAGGGATTCAGGAGATCTAGGCAGAGCCCAGAGAGGGACATGCAAGATCAAGTAGGCCTGACGACCGATCCTGTGTAAGACCTATAACTGCACTCTACTGGAGCTGGTTGCTGTGATGGGCCTGTCTATGGCAGGGAAGCCTCCATGAAATGCCATGCCTGGGCCACTCCAGGGGAAGGCAAGGATGGAGCACCAGAAAGCCTTAGCTCCCACTGCCTTGTGGGTTACCCTGTGGAGGCGGAAAGCTAGTGACGAACACCTTGATAGAAAACCACATGGCAAAGAAGACCACATGGAACATAGGGGTCCAACGGGCCAGGGAAGACCAAGACGGTGTGGGTCCAGAGGCCCAGTGAGGGGCCAGGCAAGACCAGGATCGCATGGGTCCAGAGGCCCAGTGGGCTAGACAGGTCCAAGGGGCCTGAGCCACACAGTGAGGCCCAGCAAGTATAGCGAGACCAGAGGTGCCCAGCAGTCCAATGAGGGGCTGGGAATGGAGTGCAGGACCAGACAAGTTCAAGGGCCTGAACAGTGAGGCCCATTCTAAGGGCCTGGAGAGCATCTGGGGAAAGTGGAGAACTGAATAGGTCCAGGATGAAGGACCAGAACGGGCTGGCAGCTTAGAGAAGGGACAAGAGAGAGACTGAGGGGCCCAGTAGCCCAGGGTGTGGTTGGACGAGACGAAAGGGTCTCGGAGGGCAGGGGGTGGAGAGGGGCCAAAGGAGAGACTGAGGGATCTGCTAGCCTGAGTGGGGGCTGAGAGAGAGACTGAGGGGTCTGAAGACCTGGAGTGGAATTGAGGGAGCCTGAGGGGTCAGAAGGTCCAGTAAGGGGGCTACATCAGCAATTAATAGAACATCTGTAAAGATGCCATCTGTGAGGCATGGGACATGGTATAGGGAAGGTGTGGAGCCATATGATTGGCCCATAAAGCCACGACCACAAGTCAGGTGGTCATTATAGTAAGATCAGGGTAGCCTCCTGCAATATATATCTATTATCATCAAGGCATGACAGGAGAGATCAGGGCAGACTGCCCTTAAACCAGGGCAATTTAAAAACATTTTTGGGTATCCTGTGACACATGACTTGAAATGCTGCTGACTTTACTGAAGCCCAGCCCAATGGACTATATGAAAAATCATGAGCCTTTTTGCTTTGGATTAATATCATGTATAGTTTGTACTATATATAAGTAGGTGCCAAAGTTCTACTTAAAAGTGTGTTTATGGAGTACCTGCACTAAAACTTGAAGCATTTTCAAAAAATGGTACAAAACATCCATTCTGGACGAACTAAGTCTATGGGTACTACATGCAAATTACTACAGTTTTATTTATTTCAAAGTCATTTTTTTCAAAGTTGCTCTTTATTTCCATGTGCTCAGGGAGAGCAGGGTCTGATAATAAGAAGGGAGGGAAGGGACTGTAGGAGGAAGAAACTGGGGAAGCAAAGGGACTACCTGACCCTCCAGATTTATTTTCCCTGCTGTAGCAGTGGAAGGTTGACAAATTCAAGACAAACCTTCAATAATTAAATTTTATACCTGAACAAATATATTAAATTTATACGTTTTCCAGATAAAGAATCTAATTTGTGTGGGGGGGAGGGGGGGGACAGAACACCCCCTTGGGTGTCTGTCACTTTAAGGGCTGGAGCAGGGAACTGTCTGGTGGCTAATAAGAGTGGCCATTTTGGAGAGCTCTGCTATAAGATCAGAGCAGTTTGTGTTCAGCTGTCTGGGGAGTAACATAGCCCAACAGAGCTCCTGTTCCAGGAATACCTTGGAGGTAAGGGTGAGGCTATGGGGAAGGAAGAGGCCTCATTGGTCCTGGGCATGACTTAAAACTGCACCCTGCTGGGACAGGGAGGCCTGGTGAGACTGCCTGTAGTGGGGCAGAGCCATGCAAATACCAGGACCAAGAACCTCCATGGTGTAAGGTGGGTCGGGGTGCCTTAACCCCTGCCCCCACCTTCAGGTGGGTTACTAGGAGAATCACGGGGGCAAGTAAGTTTAGGAGAAGTGCCTGAGTCCCTTGGGGTGTTGGACCGTGGAGGTGTGACAGGCACGTTCAAAGAGGAGCACCTGAGCCCAATGGGATGTAAGACCCCAGGCCCCGAGAATGGCAGGGAGGAGTTGTGGGGCCAGTTAAGCTCAGGGAGGAGCAGCTGAGTCCCAAGGGAGTGGAAGATCCCAGGCCCTAGTGTAAGGGGCATAGTTGTGGCTTGAGAGAGGGGTGTAGTGGTCCAGTAAAGGGCCAGGGGAGAAGTAGGCCCATAGTTGAGTAATTGCTTAGTCCTGTTTGCGTGAGGGTCACAGGAGAGGCCCAAAAGACCATGCCAGGGCTGACTGAGGGGTGGAGAGAAAAGCCTGAGGATCTGCTTGAGTAGGGCAGAGTATGGCGTGGAAAGGCAGGATGCAAGAGACCAGGTGAGAGTCCGTAGAGTGCAAGAGGCCCTGGTGAGAGGGGAGTGGTGTGTGTGCGGCCCCGAAGGGGGCAGTATGATAAATATCCAACTGTGAGCCCAGTTTGGCATGGCCTTGAGCTAGAGTATCATCACACAGTGTGACATCAGCGAGGAATAGGACATATGTGTCAGGGTGGTAGGAGCATGGTCATTTGGGTGCACAAAGGGCAGCCTCCCACCTATTTTACATCACAATCATTTATCAACAAGGCGTGGCAGATGAACAAGGTGGGCAGTCTGCCCAAAGACAAGGGTGGAGCCATACTAGTACTGGGCCTGGAAGGTGTTCTTGTCACAGGGGGTCATTTTACAATCACGGTCATCCTATATTTGAGTAAATATGGTAATACATAGAGATAGAGTTAAGTTAGGAAAACGAGGAAGATATAACAAAATGAAAATCAGCCTGCAAAAAATGTAAGTTAATGCAGAAGAAAAGGGGTTTGGAGCACAGAATAAATCAATAAGTGGGAAGATTCCAAGCCTAGAGCTGAGACATTTAGTTTGCTGGCTACTAAAACCACTAACTACGTGATACACGTCACACAACGTGGCGCTGTATACACATACATAGACAAAGACAACAAATCTTGCAACAGGGACATAAAGTCGCTATCAAGCTATCTAAGGGTATTTCTGTACTCCCCCTGCAGTGGCCTTGAGGATGCAGCTGTTGAGCCTACTCACTCCCACGCACCATGCATGAGACCCAAGAAAGAGGCAATGAGGTTGTCCTGGGGGAGCACCCAGTCATACCACTAGAGCACATTGCAGACATATCTTGAGATAAGGGATGAGTGAACAAGTGGAACAAGAGCAGTACCTCTAAGACCCCTACAGAGATAAAACAGAGCTATCCTATATTATATATGTGTACATGCACAATCCCTATCACAACAGTATCTAAGCTCCTCCCAGTCAAAATATTTATCCTCACAACACATCAGACAGGTAGGGATACACTGTTATCCCGATTTTACACATGGAAAATTGAACCGGTTAAGCAACTTCCTGAATTTCCACAGGATGTCTGTGTCACACAAGGACTTATATTCAGGTTTCCCAAGTTCCAGGCTGGTGCCTTAAACACTGAGCCATCCTTTCATTTTTTTCTAAATTACTAGCTAGCTTTCATATTGCATTCAGTTGTGGGACCCATGTCATCAGAAACCTGAGTTCAGAATAGAGAGTTTGGGAGAGAAGGGCTATAGGGATTGATAGCTTAGCTAAATGATAACTTAGGCCACTGTAGCCCCCTGTGCCTCTCCCCCGAGCATCGCGCATTTGGATTCTTCACGAACCTCACTGTGGTTTCTTGGGCTACACGGCCAGGCTATTGGGAGTGACCTCGGGTCAGTTCCTCAGGGGTCTCGTCTGCCACGTTTTTGATGATAAGTCGGTTTTTATAGCGAGGGTGATGTCTGGTCCTGCCTCCCCTGGCACTTCCCCTGGCCCTCCTCACGGTTGTTTCTTCTTGGGGCTCCACCTCCCCTATACCCTGCCTAACACCAACCGTGATGTTATTCACCAGGGCCGGTACTCGGGCCCCCACTTTCAGCTCAGTTTCTTAGGGGCTCCGGTCATCAGCTAGTGATGGTACTTGTATCGAATGCTTCATGCGGCCCCTCTTTCACTCTCAGTTTAGTCAGAGCCTCCAGCCCCCCTTGACACGTCGATTGCTCCCCGAATTTGGTACCTGTCACCCGTTTCCTGGGCCAGGGTCCCATCCTCGTCGTCTTCACCAGTGTCTCAGTCGCTGCAGTTGCCGCCCTCAATCCACTCTGGCTCCATTAATGACTCCTCGGGCCCTTGCTGGCCCCGCATTCCCTTGGTGCTTCCCTTCCAAAGAAGCCACCAAGCCTCCTCCACTGGCAGATTTGCCTGCTCTGGGCCCTCTGGGCCAGCTGGGGACACTGCTTCCAGTCCCCCGGCTTCCTTTCAGCTGGACCTTTCCTCTGGGCGCCAGGCGCCTGCCCAGCCAATCGACCATGGCACGCTTTTATAAAGCAAGCCCAGGCAGACGCAGGAGCCATTCCTGGCTCCGCCATGGGTTTTTTCTTTGATCTTCATCTGCGGCAGCTCCTGGCTGGAGCTGCTACAGTTTCACTTTCACTGTGCTCCGCTGCTGGCACGGTGTCCCGCCGCCTCTCCCCGGACTCCAGTAAGTTTCCACCACAGCCACATACATGCATTCGTAGATTTCATAGACATTAGGGCTGGAAGGGACCTTGCAAGATCATTTGGTCCAGCCCCCTGCCCAAGGGCAGGACATCAGCTGGGGTCAGAGGACCCCAGCAAGATAATTATTCAAACGCAACTTGAATGCATCCAGAGTAGGTGCTTGTACCACTTCTGGGGGGAGTCTATTCCAGACTCCGGAGACTTGGATGGTAAAGAAGTTCTTTCTTATGTCCAGTCTAAAACAGTCTTCTAGCAGTTTGTGATCGTTGCACCTTGTTTTCCCTAGGGGAGCCCTGGTGAATAGCTGTTCTCCCAGGTCCTGATGTACACCCCTGATATACTTATAGCCTGGCACCAAATCCCGCCTGAGCCTATGCTTTTCCAAGCTGAAGAGTTCCGTGCCACTCAGCCTCTCCTCATATGACCAACTCTCTTGACCTCTTATCATGTGTGTGGCTCTCCTCTGGACTCTCTCGAATTTCTCTGTCCTTTTTAAAGTGTGGAGCCCAGAGTTGGATGCAGTACTCCAGCTGTGGCCCCACCAAAGCCAAATAAAGTGGAAGAATGACATCTTGGGTCTTGTTTGAGATACATCAGTACATTCAAGCCAGAGTTTTATTTGCTTTGCTAGCTGTAGCATCGCATTGGTGACTCAGATTCATCTTGTGGTCAATCATGACCCCCAAGTCTCTTTCAGATGTAGTGCTAGTGAGTTAAGGACTGCTGTGACTATAAATATGACGTGGGTTTTTCATTCTGAGGTGGAGCACCTTGTATTTCTCTATGTTGAAGGTCATCAGGGTTTATATCTGCCCACCTTGCGAGCCTATCCAGGTCAGCCTAGATCCCCAACCTATCCTCTAGTGTAACTGTGCTTCCCCATAGTTTGGTGCCATCCGTGAACTTAACCAGTTAATTTGTGGCACCCAAATCCAGATCATTAATGAATACATTAAAAAGTACTGGTCCAAGTACTGAACCCTGAGGGATGCCACTGGTCACCATATGCCAGGCAGATTTGGTTCCGTCAGCAATCGTTCTCTGTGTCAGACCACAGAGCTAGTTCCCAAGCCATTGGACTGGAAGGTTGCTAAGGCGCAGTTCCCCAGTATTGCCATGAGGACACCATGGGAGACCAAGTCAAAGGCTTTTTTGAAATCCAAGTAAATGACATCAACCTCTCCCTCCCATCCAGGTGACACATCACCTGGTCATAGAAGGAGATGAAGTTGGTCAGGCAAGTCCTACCCAAAACAAAGTTGTGTTGGCTGTCTCTCAGAATGGTGCCTTCTGTCAGCCTGTTGTTGAGGGACTTTTTGATCATTTTTTTCAAGATCTTACCAGGGATTGAGGTCAAACTGATTGGCCTGTAGTTTCCTGGCTCTCCCTTTCTTGAAGATAAGCACCACATTGGCCCTCTTCCAGTCTTCAGAAACCTCTTCTGAGTGCCACAAGTTCTCAAATATCCATGCCAATGGGCAAGCTATGATGTCAGCCAACTCTTTTAGCACTCTTGGGTACATTCCATCAAGGCCTGCTGACTTATGGCTGTCCAGCCTCTCAAGGTGTTCCCCCACAAGGCCTTCATTAAATGTAGGCATATGGTCACCTGTATCCTCACAGTCCTGTGTCCTGTCAGGCAGGGTGACCCCCTTGGGCTGGTGGAAAACCGACGCAAACTAATCATTGAGAAGATGGTCAGGGGGCAGCAGGGCAGACCCTACGAGGAGAGGCTACGGGAGCTGAACCTGTTCAGCCTTCACAAGAGAAGGCTGAGAGGGGATCTAGTGGCCATCTATAAACTTACCGGGGGGGGGACCAGGAGGGAATGGGAGAGTCCCTGTTCCCCAGAGCACTACCAGGAGTAACAAGGAATAGCGGCCATAAGTTGACTGAGAGTAGGTTCAGGCTAGACATCAGGAGGCACTACTTCACAGTCAGGGCAGCTAGGATCTGAAACCAACTTCCAAGGGAAGTGGTGCTCGCTCCTACCCTGGGGGTCTTCAAAAGGAGGCTAGATAGACACCTAGCCGGGGTCATTTGACCCCAGCATTCTTTCCTGCCATGGCAGGGAGTCGGACTTGATGATCTGCTTAGGTCCCTTCTGACCCTACCAACTATGAAATTATGAAACTATGAGATTAGCTTTTTCCTGGGTGTTGGTTGTCAGCTGCCCCATTTGATTCAGTAGGGGTTCAATGTTGCCCTTATTTTTCCAGCAATGGAAAATTTCTACATTAGAAATGATTCTGGGAGAGGGAGCAGTACAGATATTTTGCCTGCAACAGCCCCACCTCTTCCCTTGCTCCTTGCACCTTCCTGAAACCAGGGTGACCCTGGTCTGGAGAAAAGATAAGTTTCTCTAATAGAGCATCAGGGCAAAGATCCCTGCCTACTTCTCTCACTCTGGGGACCCAGTGTCTCCACACTGACAAAATGGTGGTGGGGTGCTTTGAAATAAAACACATCCAAGGAGCTTTAGTTCAAAGCACCCCGCTGCAATTTTTTCAGCGCAGGAATGTGCGGCTATGCTGATACATGATGCATGGGTGCTTTTAATTAGCACAGCTTACTAATTAAATGCCCAGTGCTGCACCCAGAAATATATGTAAAAATGCCACTGGTGTCCAGGAGGGGCAGCAGCAACTTCCACCCATGCCTTATTTAGACTAAGGTGACCCTGGTCTCTGAAAAGCATGGGAGCCTTTCCCCATGCCTCCACTTCTCCTGGTCCCTGGGAGGAGTTAAGACATGGGAAAGTATACAGATGTTCATTTTCCCTGGAGCAATTTCTACCTGGCTGGAGTCAGGTTATTTTTCTCCCAGAACTGCCATTCCACTCCATGAGAAGAAACAGAGAAGTCTATACACTTGTGGTTTCTCCCAAGAGAACAGTGATTCTTTGAAAAGAAACAGAACATAAGTATGTGGCCTAAGATGGAACATGATCACCACTGACTTCTATTTGAAAGATGCAAATTATTAGTATTAAACCTTAAATTATAAGTAGGAATAAAGGGATACAAGTAAGAAAAAAGCAAATTAGACTAGGTATCAAGAAATTTCTTTACAAAGAGGTCTAGAAAACTAATGACCTTAAACTGTGTTTAAGAGTGACTGTCCCATATCTAGAGAAACTTAAAATTAGGTCTGACAGTGCACTGGAAATTTTTAAATTGGCAAAGAAATGAGCTGGTGGAGCTAAAAAGTTCTAATATATATGATTCAACTGTGAAATTTAAGATGTAAGTAAGTACAATTCCACTGGGCATCAGAGGAATTCTTCTTGTCAATTTAGGGACTAAATGTGTACCCAGATTATAATGTAAAATATTAAACACAAAAAAATTCACAGTCAGAGTAATGTAACATAATCTCCCTCACAGCCTAGCATGACATAGCACTCTTTAATATCTTGCATAGAAACAGTCTTTCATTGGGGATGATGGGTGGCTTCAACTGAATGTCTTCCACCCTACATACAACCAAAGCTCCAAGTTGTGCTTTTTGGCACAAGGTGGAAAACCTTATCTCCACAATGAACCAGACACTGAGATACTGTACCCTTAACTGTACCCTTAACCAGCAATTTATTAAAGAGCAATACTTGCACAATGATATCAGTACAATTTTAAAATTAGACTATAGTCTACACAGACATTTCTTTTCACAATATCTGTAGATTAATCTCTTTCAAATTAAATTAAATCTCTCCAAATTTTGCAAGCAAGATTTCAACAAATGCTGTATCAAGTAGATACAGCAGTAGAATAGTATAAAAACTGTTAAATAACAGCACTCGTAAAAGGTGGTCCAAATAAGGTTGAAAACTTCTATCTTGCATCAAACTTTCAAAATGGGAATGATATTTTATCCAAGCTGCAGTACATTCACTGTGGAAGCTAAATCATCATAAGATGCAAGTCAGATGGATCAACTGATTTCAAAGATGCTACACCAATTTAAACCAGCTGAGGAGCTGGCCCTAAACTGAGAAATGCTAAAATAGTTATTAAATAGGCTTATATCTAAAATAAGTCCCCCAAGAAAAGTATTTAGTTGATTCTAAGATAAGGATTTGCCCCCACTCAACATTGGATTAAAAAAGCCCATCTTAAATTTGACTACAACCTGAGGGGTGAGTGTACAGTGGCTGCGGCTCTGATTTCAACTTTGACCCTGAGCCTGGGGTCACAGTTCAAGCCACAGCCACCTGCCCCCTGCAGCCTTTGCTTCCTGCCACCACCCCGCTGCTGCTGCTGCTTGCCTTTCTATCACATCTCCAGGTCCAGTTGGGGCCCTGCTCCAGCCCAAGGGAAGGGAACATGGAGAACATGCTGTCTCTGACATCTCCTGACCACACATTGGCATCAGTGCTGGCAGCTCCATCCCCAGCTGCAATAACCACTGTGTGGCCAGGCAAGGGCTGGAGGCAGCATGTGTTCTGTGCTCCATGCCTTGGAATGGAGCAGAGCCCCAGCTGGAGTCAGAGCTGCAACAGGAAAGTAAGCAGTGGAGGTTAGGGGGAGATGGCATGCAGGGCAAGCAACAAGGTGGAGAAAAGTGGGAGGACCAGGTGGAAGCAGCACCAGGGGTCACAGATACAGGGGTGGCAGGTGGGAGGAGTGGCAAGGGGTGGGGGCAGGTGGGAAGGGGTGCAAGTGATCGGGGAAAGGGGTGGGGCAAACACACTGCAGGTAAGCAGGCAGTAGGGGGGTAAGCGGCATTGGGGAAGATGCTAGGGGAGAATAGGGGCAGATGTCAGACACTGTGGAGGGGCCAGGCATGAGATACACAGGCATGATTAGGAGGCAGAAAGAAAGAGGATAAGCAGTGGCAGGGGGGTAGGAAGGACGGGGCAGGCCACTTGACTTCCGCACTACCTACCACAATGCCTCCTGCCCCCCTGCCACTGCTTTCCCCACTGTAGCAGCGGGGAGGATAAATTTAAGATGACCTTCCAAACATTAGATTCTATACAGAGAAAATTATAACAAATTTATACATTTTCCAGATATAGGATCTATAGGCAGTCCTCAGACCTACAACACAACTGGTTCCTGAAAACTGTGTCTTAAGTCAAAACATAACTTGGAACCAGTTTTCCCACAGGGACAATGTTATAAATGGGGGATTGGTTCCTTTATGATGGTTGACATAGCTGCATCCAGCTGGCAAATCTGTTGTGGTGGGTGGAGAGGGGAGGGAAGGGGCATGGGGGGGAGGAGGGGGGCAGATCAATGTCCCCTCAGTGAGAGAGGGATTGGGGTTGGTGCTGGGACCCGGGGTAGGGAAGCAATGCCCAGGAAAGGAGTGGGGCAGCTTGTGTCACTGTGTGCCACCGGTCTGGCAGATGCTTCTGTGGCAGCTTGTCCAGCAGCTCTTGCTGCTGCTCCTGCTGCCAGTCCGAGAGAGCATGGGTAGGGGCGTGTGCCCCAGCATCTGTGCAGGGCGGGGCCTGCGCTCCAGGTGGAAGGCGCTGGGAGTGGGGTCTAGGCCCCCCCCCACTAGGTCACACAGCTAGTGCGGGGCTGGTGCGAGACTGAGCCACTGTGCTGCCTCCAAACCAGCGGTGTGCAGCAGCCTGGCCTCCCCACAACTCCTGGATGAGCAGCTGCTTCACCCCGGCTGGGTGAGGGGTGGCAGGGCATGGGGTAGGGTGCATGCTACCCAAAAACTCACGCCTGTCTCGCTCCAATCTGGAGGCACATGGCCCCCCCATGCCCTGACAAGGCGAAGTTGCTGCTTGTCCAGAAGGTGCGGGGAGGTCAGGCTGGCTCCTGCCACTGTGCCACTTGTCTAGAGGTAGCACAGCAGCTCAGTCTCATGCCCTGATCCCAGAGACTTGCTCCTGAAGTGCAGCCTGGCGCAGCCCTGGCCCTGTCCACCCCGCGCAAATCCTGGGGCAACCCCACGCCCCCCACTATGCCCTCCCAGACCAGCAGCAGGGGCAGTGGCAAAAGCTGCCAGACAAGCCACCGCACAAGCAGCTCCTAGACCAGAGGTACGCAGTGGCACAAGTTGCCCCACCCTCTCCCTGGGCAGCGCTTGCCCCAGGCCCAATCCCTCCCTCACTGCAGTGGCATTGATCTGCCCCCCCAACACGCCTTCCCTCCTTTCTCCCCCCAACAACAACAGACTTACCAGCTGGATGCAGCTGTGTTGACCATTGTAAAGGCAAAACCCGCATGGAAACCTTGAAACAGGGTGTAAGTTTACAAATGTTGTAAATGCCATTTGTCGTAACTCAAAGTCGTAAGTCAAGGACTGCCTGTAATTATTGAGGGGTCATCTTAAATTCAAAGTTGTCTTGGATTTGGGTAAATACAGTAGGTACTGTGATTAACTGCTTTGTCAGAGCAATAAAAACTTTGCTCATTGATCTGTTAAAGGGAAAATCATCAGGTATACCAGTAAATGTAGGCAATTAAAAATATAGGGTTAAAAGTTGTTTCAAATAAAATGCCTGACCTCAATTATCCTGCTAATTTTTCATTTTAAAAAGGTTTTTCATTTTTTTGTTGCTTTGTGAAAAAGAAAGAAAAACAATATAAACTGAAGCTCTAGTCTGTATCCAACTGCTATCCAGTGGAGATTAAATTGGTTTATACAAAGACTCCAAGTCAAGAAGGCATTCCCTTAAGAAGGGTATTTAAAGCATGCGCTTCAATCCTTTCCTGAATTAGGGCCAAAATGCATGAAATAAAAAAACTGAAAAAGAAAAGAAAATACCTTTCTTTCCCCTTATTTCTCTGTTGCAATCTGAAGCCCTATGGTAACACGAGTAGTTAAAAAAGACAGAAGTATGATTTTCAACATGACTGTCATTGGAAATAAATTACTATTGTATTCATCATTTGCTATTATTAAATTGTGTCTGATTTGTTCAGGCAAAGCTTTAGGTTGTCATAACATCCCATTGACTTCAGTAGGACTCCACATGGATACTGGAGAGACCTTTGCAGGATCTGAGCCAAAAGCACTACAGTGTTTATTAAGGAAATGTGCAAACAAAGAAATGATCATTCTAATAGCAATGAAAATGCTATTAGAATTAAAAATGCATTTCAATGTGAAGCAAAAACCTGCTTAAATTACATTTCAATAAAATGAAGTAGTTTATTAATATGAGAATAAAATCTAGCTGTCCAAATACAATTTGCTGACCTAAAAAATATAGGCCTAATTCTTATTCACATTAAGGCCACTTTACATGGCTCTGACAGTGTGAAAGGATGTTAAAGTGAGTGTAAATGTAATTTATGTCTACTTTATACTACCAAAGTGATGCAAAATGTCCTTAGTGAAAATAAGGATTATGACTAGAGTTAATTCATTTACATTCACAATGTTTTTAGATACATTTGGGGTTTCTGAAATTGTGCAGTAAGTTACAGTTAGGTTCTGAAGTGAAGTAAAATGAATTTTAAATGGTTCCTGAATTCTTAGAAATTCTGCAGCAATGCACTGATAACCAGGTTCTTTCCATTTCAATATGCAACTATAGATGATGCCTGAAATAATAACTCTAGCTTTTCTTGATGTAGCCTACCTGCATCAGAGCCCTCTAAATCAGAACTTGCACAGGTTACCTCTAGGTTGCAGTTTTAAAGCTAGTATTTAATAAGAGTAATGACAGTTTAAATGGCATCCTGCATCTTCAGCACCTGACATCAAGGTTGCTAAGGAATTGATGTCACACAGCCCTTTCTGAAACATCCTATCAATGAGAAGCTGATTATGGAAAATGTAGTTTTGCTATCTGGAACACAATTTGTTGTTCTAAAATCCTTTAAAGACCTCTTTCTGGTTTCCTTTCCACTGCAATTTGCTACAGAATGTCCTTCTTAGAATGTAATTCCAATGGACAGGAAATAATGATTTTGTAATTATTGTAAGTACTCATGCCTCATCTATGCCTCTTCAATGAAGTTCTCAATTCCCAACAGAGTTGGATCTGGATTGAAGAGACTGGTGTGAGATTTAGCTAAACAAAGTATTTCATGTTAATTTATAACAGCTCCAAATCAGAAATATGTTTCTTAAACATTCTCCTCCTCCCATCCAATGGAATCTGTTAACATTTCTTGATAATATTAAAGTTATCCAGAAATGCATAATTCTGACACATTATAATACAAGAAGATTTTTAGCATCCATGCTGTCAAAAAATGATGGAATCTTTAATGAACCAAGAAGTTTTAGAGGGTTTCAGAGAGGAAGAACAGGGATTTTTTTAAAGGTAAGTTATGCTTTGTTCTTATTTCCCCCTTCAATCACCTTAGCTGGGATACCTATTAAGGGTGTGCGAAGCTGGCCCTATTCGATTTGGATTCAGCCCAAATTGGGGACAGTGATTTGATTTCTTGATTTGGATCACTGTCCCTGATTTAATTCAGTCAAATCTACCATAGATGCAGATTTAAATGTTTTTTCTACATACCTCAAGGTACGAGCATGGCTTATGAATGCTGCGATGGTGGAGTGCATGGAGCGTCCCACAGGAGCGTGGGGGGAGGGGTGGGGGGGCCCTACATGCTTGGTGATGAACGCAGAAGTGGACCAGAAGTGCTTCTGGTCCACTTCTGGGTCTGCTGCCAAGCGCACTGGGGAGCCTCCCGTGCCTCTGTGGGACACTCCATGCGCCCCAGCATTGCAGCAATCATGAGCTGCCTGGTATCTAGAGGTATGTAGAAAAAACATTTAAAGCTGTGTCTATGTTCGAATCACCAAATCTTTCTGAATCTCTCCAAATTGATTTGGAGGGTTCTGATTCAATTTGGAAAGATTAAAGGGTCCTCTGATTCAATCTGGATTTGGAGATTTGGCCACCAAATCGTGTTGAATCTTTGCCGAATTGAATCAGGGATCGAAGCTTTGCACAGCCTTAATACCCGTATTTTCTGTTAGCAATTTTCATATTGCACCACCGCTGCTCCCACCTCAACTAAGTATCTATTCTCAGTAGAAACATTCACAGTCGAGATCTCACATGAATGGAGAGGTCTAATGTGGAAACTTGATTCAAGTACCTAACTCCAGAGAGGAGTAGGACTTCATACACACCTTCGCACTAGAAGTTTCCTATGGCCTAGCTGTAGGTGCCTTACTGTTTAGTGTTTGGGCTCTTTCAAACACTCTTTAGAGGCACCTAATTCTCTCCACTGAGTGCATAAGGAGCCTAAGCACCTAACCCTGTTTCTCTGAATCACCTTCTGGAGAAGCCTTAATTTTAAGCATGCTGAAGTCTACATTGGAAGTATCCAAGAAGCCAAACTGGATTTTTAACTTTAAGCACGTTCTGAAATCTGTTCCTAGATTCTGGGTGCATCTATGTGTTCATTAATGTACAATGGTTATTGCACATTTAATTTAGTACTTGTATAATCAAGTACTAAATAATTGCCCAGTAACTGGAGTTACTGTGCAGGAGCACCAGCAAACACCTTTTTAGTGATGCTACTGCGCGGTAGCCGAATAATATTGTGCAGTAGCATATTAACAATGTCCATGCTGTGATGCACTACTGGGCAGTTAATGTCTCATGCAGACACACCTAGTATGTACTTTTGTTCTACTGACTTCAACTGAATTTGAGCATGGGCTTAAGTCCTTTCTTAAACAAATGAAGAATTACGCCAATGTATAAACCCAAGTTCCCAATTAAATGTTGAAACAGAGCCAGAATGAGTTAAACTCACAGCACCTCTCTGGAGCTGAAGCATTACCCTCATTAGAGATTGGAAACTGGAGACATAACACAGCTTACATGTTATGTTGAGACCAGAACCTGTACCAGGAGAGAAGCTTGGAGAGGCAGGGAATAGACACATACATAGCTTTACTTTTGCATCCACACAAGAAGCAGATACTGAGGGTATGTCTATGCTGAAAACCACAGTTTAGTTTTTAATTTAAGGTAGCCAACTCATGTAATCTAACCTGGTTTAAAAAAAAAAAGCAGTGAAAATTATGTAATGTGCATCATAACAGGTTAAGAATTCTCTTTGGGCCTTAACTTGAGCTGTTAACCCACATTAAAATCCAAGCTTCCCTGTTTTTACTGCTATTTTAAACAGAATTACTAAGCTAAGAACTTATTTTTTCTATTGTAGACATACTCATAAGCTACCAGTGGAGTTTTGCCAAAGAAGTTGTGTACAGCACCCAGAACAATCAATGGTCATCTGTCTATGCCAGCTAGCAAGACTGACCCTAGTGAAGAAAGGGAGTTCAACTTCTCCCAGCCCCACATTTCTGGAGTGTCCACATTCCTCCTCTGTTTCTGGAAACACTATCTCATTAGGACTAAACTGTTGTAGTGAGCTAAGTGACTTACCCTAGGTTGCTTCAGGAAGCTTTTGACAAAACCAAGAACAGAACCCTGATCACCTTAGAATTGTAATGGGATTACCCATGACTAAAGTTGTCCCCTGTCTTAAATCTTTACAGGTTTGGTCTCTCTTTCTTTATTTTTATAGGGAAAAAAATAAATATGAAAAAGCAGGGCAGATTCTTTAACATAAAATTAAGAAAATGTCATGCATACGTGTCAAAAGAAAGGGGTTTCTTCAAAGAAGACGGGAACACTAAATGTGCCCAGTACAAGCTTATTTTGAATTTCCTTGGAGTGCAATGACCTCCTAGATTTTTATTTTATTATAATTTAATTTAATGTTATTGCTGTTGGTTTTATAATTCTTGAGATTTAAGTTTATTTGGGGGATTTAAATGAGTTAAAAGAGTTAAATATAAACTCTACTTTTGATGATCTCTTCCTGACAGACTCAAATGTATATACAGTATAATTTCATCACTGACAAAAATATACAAATGGCATAGCATTTCATGTAGTGCTTCAGTTCAGTGTACTTCACTATTTATAATATGTAAATACACAGCTTATTTCATAAAGAAAACAAGTTGTAGGCTACAGATGTATAAGGACTTTATTCATTTAATATAAACAGAAATGAAAGGAAAAAATGTTCTTTCACAATAAATAAATATACTATGACAAAGGTTACTATTGAAGGGATTAAAAATGACAGAAGCCAACATAAAAACTTTCAATATCGTACTTTTACTTTAATATGAAGACATTATTATCAAAGGAAAATACTCAAGAAAAGCTTTGATAAAAATAATCTCACACTATCTTTGAAGCGGTTTCATTTATTTTACTACCCACTGTGTTCCTTATCAGAAGGCCAAGTATAAGAAGTTTCCTAGTTTATGATTAGGAAAGAATCTGATAGATTAGAAGACTCAATTGAAGTTGGACATAATAAGTATTAAAGTATTACATGACATTAATCCTGCCATTCCATTACTCTCTCAATCATTGTGCACAGACTAATTATTCTGAAGCCAGTGTTCAGGAGAAAATAGAAACATACTTACACTGGGCTGGAGTAATCTCTTTATTGCATCAACAAGGCTAGCTCTGTACCGGTCCAGAAACAGGCTGACATTGAGAAGAGAACAGAATCCAGATTAAAATGGGTTTTCAATTCTAATGATACTAATGCAGATAAGTACAAGGCTAATTACATATGTTTACACAATGCTGAAAAGGAGAAACTAAGGTCTAAATTTCCTTCCTTCCAATTAATGTATGTTTTAGTAAAAAAACAAAAGAAAACACACACCCCCAGTTGAATCCTGCAACTAATGTTATCTAAAGCTAAGGCCAAAATATCAGCATGAAGCAATTTTGTTATGTGACAGGAATTAACAGATCATGTATGCTAATGTTTTAATAGTGTGGATATCAGAAATTAGGATCAATATACTGTAATGCAGGGTTACCATTTCACATGCTGTTTTGTATAGAAAGGTTTAAATAGAGGGTTGTTTTGTTTCTTTAAAGTATCCTCTCCATTGCATTTAGTATACTACTCTTAAAAGTTTTTTCTTTGGCCATTTAAATATTTATCATCAGTTTATTAATTTGATATTTATTCATTTGCATTATGGTAACTTCTATAAGCCAAGTTCCCCATCTTGCTAGGCATGCGCTGTTCCAGTGTAACAAAGAGACACCCAAGTGCAGAGCCATCACATCCTGAGAGTGAAATTCTTTATCCACACAACTGGTATATAAAGAGCCCAGTAAGGCATGGGTCCCAGGCTGGTCTCCATGGAGACCCCGGGATCACTGGGCAGTAATAGTGCAGGGCCAGGCCTTGGGCAGAGCTGTGATCCTCTCCCAACATACTCCTTTCCACAGAACTGGCACCAATTGCAGGGGAGCAGATCACAGCTCAGCCCTGGGCCCGTGCTGCCATGGCAAGACACCCCCTGCCCACCTAGCAGCAGTGGGGGTGGCCACATGGAGTTGTGCCTCTCTGCTGCTGACGGGCAGGCAGAGGGTGTGTAGCTGGTGCGGGGCTCCAGAGGAAAGGCAGCAGGGCAAGGAGCCCACAGCGGGAAGCCTGCATCCACCCCCACTCCGCTTGGCTCTGGTCCAGCTGTGTTGCGGGGGGGTGGGGAAGTGGGCATGTAGCCCACCTTTTCCTTTTGAAAAGGTGGTCACCTTATCAGCCGAGCATGGGGCAGAGCCACTTAGGGAATTTTAGTGAGCTGTTGTGGGCAAGGTGGGGGGGTTCTGACCCAGCCCATGACAGCTCACCAAAACTCCCTAAGTGGCCCTCCAGTCCCAATAATTGTGCATCCCTGGACTACGAGGACAAACTCCAGGATTTTACAGTCTTTTGTAGGAGGTGCTTGTCTAATGAAAGCTTGGGACCAAGTAGCACCAATAGTCATGACAAGCCAATAGCGGTGTTTCAAACGTGGTTGCAAGAGATTTCTCCTTTTGAGTGCCTCCAAAATTAAATCTGTGAACAGTACAACTATAGAAGAAGGCATGAGGGAGACAAGTCCTTCCCTACCCTCCTTTCACGCTACCCTGATTATATCAATTTAAGGTAAGTTCAAACAGCGCTCAGACTTGTGATAGCAGCAGATGCAGGCATATCGAGCTCATTCAGGTACCAGTAACAGTGAAGCTGAGACAGCACCCATTTTCTTCAACTTATCATCTAGCCCAGGCAGGCAACATCCTGCACTGAGGCCTACATAGCTGTGATGATGTCTCTGTTTGTACCCAACCTGCCTAGATTAAAGCTGGTTAAGTTATCACTACATGTGCTGCAATTTCATCTCAGACTACACTTTAGACATACCCTGTGTGATTATAAAACCAGTCCATTTTTACTTATTGATCCTCCAACTTCTTCAATGTAGTTGCATAGAGACCCAGAATGTGCAAAAAATCCTGGGATTTTTAAAATATTGGAATACAAAAACAATTGCTTAAAGAGAACGTGCAGCTACCATGTTATGTATATGTAAACTACAAAACCTTCAACATAAAGTAAATGCTTACAAATAAATCTATGGAGGAAACTGACACAGACTTATTATCAGGGATCCGGATTTTCCATTTCTCACAGAAAAACGGGAAAAAACAGACTTTCCCTTTTGCCTGAGAAAAACACAGATTTTTCATTTTAACAGAGAAACATGTGGATTTGGCTCTTTTGCAAAGAGCTCTCTGCAGGCTGGCAGAGTACCAGCTTGCAAGGGGCTGGGGGAAGCAGGAGGAGGGTGGTCAGGCAGAGGGTGCCATGTGCATATACATGTTTCTGGAAACATGGACATGCCAGGCAGCCTGGAGAGCAGCTCCTGCAGGTAAGCGTGGGGGGTGGGGGGAAGGGGAATGAGGCCCCCATATGGAGGGAGGGAGTTGGGTAGGGCTGGAACTGGGGCTGATGCCTAGCTCGGTGGTGCAAGGGCTTGAGGCCCAGGACCACAATGTGTGGCCACAGGCTCCCAGCCAGGAGTGAGATGGGGTCAAGGGGGGCTCCCCTAGAGGGCAGGAGGATGGGGCCGGCTCCCTGCTGCTGCATGAACCCCCAGGGAGGCAGGGAGGACCTGTGCCCCCCAGATCTGTGTGCGGGGTGGGGGTGGGCTGCCCACTGCTGGCTTGAGCCCCCTGTCCTGCTGCCTTGCCCCAGGGCCTCCACGGCCCAGTGGGTGGGACCTGGCACAGCAAGGCAGAGCAGGGCCAGGCAGGGAAACTCAGTGCCACTGCTGCGAGCCCTGCACTACCCTGGTGATGTGTCCCCTGACTGGTTGGCAGCTGTGGGTATGGCAGAGCAGGGTTGTGCCCCTCACTGCTCTGAGGTGGGTAGGGGGTGTGTTGCCAGGGCAGTGCAGAGCTTGTAGCAGCAGGGAGCATTCCTGCGTGGCCCTGTTCTGCCCTTTGTGCCAGGTCCCACCTGATGGGCCATGCAGACCCTGGGGGAGGGCAGCAGGGTTGGGAGCCCAAGTCCACAGTGGACAGCCCACCCCTGCACCCACCCTCACCCCATGCACAGATCTGGGGAACACATGCCCCCCTATTCCCCCAAGAGTGCATGCAGTGGCAGAGAGCTAACCCCCTCCTGCCCCCCAGATAAATCTGCCCCTGCCCCCACTACAGGCTCTGCCCCAGCTGTGCTGCCCATGTGGGGGGCAGAAGGGATCCAGGCTCTATACTCCACTGTGCTGCTGCAGCTGCTTCCTCCCACGGGTAGCAGCCAGGGCTCAGGCACTGCTGTGGGGGGCAGGAGAATGTGGACCTGGGTCCCAGGTCCTGTAGCCCTGGCATCTGGGGGCCCCCATCTGGTGGGGGGGGCAAGAGGGTATGGGGGTCAGTGAGGGGCACCAGCAGGGCCAGGGGGCTGTGGCTTGGAGTGAGGGGCCTGGGATCCCTGCTTATTATGAATGGATAACTGCATAACGATCACAACACTTCTGATTCCTTTAATGTTTTCTTGAATGTGATGCCTCTCTTATGGAAGTCTCTGAATCACAGCTACAATCTTTCCTTCTGCAAGGAATACCTGAACCTTGTTTTGGAGCCCAATATTACTTCTGGCATTGGCTGGAAGCATGGGTGGTCTTCACCAGTTTCTTCTCTTGGGAGGAACAAGAAGATGAGCTAGCCCTAGGTTACCCAATATAAGTGTATGTTTTCTTCTTCTTGTGTTATTCTTAGTCAATTTTTATTTTAAAAGAAAAGAAAATATGGCAAATCTACCTCACAGCAAGTTTTTCATACTTCAGCTACTGGCACATGGAACATTAATTTATTGAAAAAGATTTTAATATGTATCTAAATAATACAAATTATAAAGTCACTGTAACATACTAGCGCAATGGATTATTTTTTCTTTTCTGGAGCTAAATTTTCAGAGGAAACATACTGCAAAACTTCAGGTCTATCTACTGCAGCAGCAGGCCTATGACTGCAAAAGGGGTTACCATGTGCACTAAAGAGCACAGGTACCAAGCATTGCCCTCTGAAGTCTATGACATTTGGTTTTGTTTTAACCTAATCCATTTTGTCTAAGTATTGCAGTGGCATCCATACTCTGAGGATTTTTTTCTTTTTTCAGGGGAGTAGGATCCTGCCACAGCTAGATATCTGTGCCACTCAGTGCTATTAACACACAGTATCTTATATATTCTGCTGTTATTGTGTCAATACATGATATTATCTCAGAATAGCAGGCAGTTAAAAAGATGTGTTAGAAATTATGATAAACCGCAACAAGAGTTAAGAAACCAAAATGTTAATTCATGCATGAGTATGTCTTCTTAAAACTGTATAGATTCAGGCACGGTTGCCCCTTGTATTGTTACCACACTATAGCATGATGAGATTATTTTAAAGTTACACTTTCATCAGGGGGAGTAAGCCTCTGTTTTAGTTTTGCAAACTTTCCCTGCCCTCCTCCAATAAAAAAGCAGCTGATTTGAATTTTTTCAATTTGGCCAAATTTCATCAAGAAAAATGACAGCATGTTGCATTCAGCCAGCAGTGTAGGGATATGCCTTGGTGCTTGGGGCAAAGCAGAAGCAGTGACTTCTGGTTGCGGCTGCATTCACAATTGCAAACATGTAGCTTCTGGCAGCAGTCGCTTTTTTTGCCCCCACCCTGCCCTCCAAGTTGGTGACCAGGCAGTTGCTCCTATCACTCCACTATAGCTATGCCACTGCATTCAGTCATATCATAATCTTACTCAACTGAACTGTTTTGTGGCTGAGAAGCCTCATCTTGAAAAAGGTTTGCATCAGATAATGATGTATTGGCTTGTATTCACCTAACACAGAGGTGTTAAACTATGGCCATGGGCCAGATCCAACCCACAGAGACAGCCCAAACGGCTGGTAGAAATGCTGGGAATTTGGAGGTAGGTCTGATGCAGCCACCTCAGGGAATGCTTCTGTCCCATTTGCATTAGAAGATGCCCTAAGTATGGCAAAACAGGAGAATGATCTGTGTTTGCAATAGGTTGGTACAGGATTTGGGTGGTTAAATGTCAACATTACATGCTAAAAATGCACCTTTTAAGAAAATCCTCCCAGAATTTCGCAGCATCTCTCAAAGAAGCTAAGTGGCATATTGGTCTGTTGCTCTTGCCATTCATTATGGACCTCACAATTCAAATTCGGCTTGTATCACAAGTGGTGTGGTGGTGTTCTTAGTTAGCCCTTTTCCATATAACAAAATGCTTCACATTTCCATAATAGGAAGTCTCTGACTGCAGAGACTCAGCAATGAAATCAGAGGAGCTTTTACAGGTCAGCATGGAAATGTCTGGTCACAGTATCAATGGAACTGGAACAGTATTTACTGACTCTTGCTAGGACATCTGTTTAAATTTATAGACAATAATGTAAATTTTTGTCCTATATTTTTATTAATTTTTATTTTTAAGGGTTTTTTGCATGTTTTCCATTTTAACCCACCATTATAACAAAATAAAAACTTACACAAAAACTCTTGGGGGTAACAGTGAACTATAGCAAAATCATAAAAAAGAGAATTTCTAAGTTAGATTAAAGCTGATATGCTTTATCATTTCTTCTTGCATCTGAAACAATCTCCGAGCAGAGGGCATGTGTTTATATTTTATGGGCTATCACATCAAATATCTTCTTTTTGCATGTCCTGCAACAGCTACAACTGGTGCTTTAGACCTGATTTCCAATCATCCACAGCACCTAATGTGCAGAGTCATTTATGTTTTTACACAGCTTCAACTGCTGAGCTGTCATACATTCAAAAACACTTATTAGGTTAAAAAAAAAGAATCCTATTTCCACACCATCAGGTTCCATTACAATTGAACATGCACGTGTAGAGGCAGGCTTAAAAGGAACAATAACTTGTTATTCTAAACTTAAGAACGATCGAGATCTTACTGCATTCCTGTGGAAAGAAATCTTTATATTAAAGAGAGTATAGAACAAGACATTTTGATTTAATGTAACTTGGGCTCAATTCTGCATTCCTAGCAAATCCATAACTCCTACTTCTGACAATGAAGGTAACACAGCACTTGATTCATACGCCTCAATCATACAAACCATTACATTCGTGTCTAACTTGCAGCAAAAAAGCAGCCACACTGATTTCGGGGTCCTATTCAGATGTTTAAATGTTACCAGGTCTGAGCCATATTCTGTAGCTATGCCATATTCATAGCATCCTAACAGGAAACTGAAATATTCTCCCTTGGTCACCACCTCTGGCTTCAGGCTTCTCTGAATTTAAAAAAAAAAAAAAAAAGAGATGGACATCAGATTCCTTTTTTCTTAATTAGGAATCCCCTACTTTAAATCAAATACATCTTCCACTTCAAATCAATGCAGAACTTTGGGATGCTCAAGGGCTTGAGAAGAGTTTCTTTGGTAGCTGATCTGGAGTAGATCAGTATCTCTGTCTCCCCTGTACCACAGTCTTGCTTTTAGAGCTCCTGTGTCTCCCTGTATTTCACTTATCCTTGCAGTGCAACTGTGGGGCTTGCAATTTTGATAGTAGTATCCTCCCTCCAAAAAACAACTGGGCTTGGGAACAGACAGTTATAATACTCCAATATTTTGGTGGTTTTTTTCAAGAATGCCTTTATCATTGCTGTGACCTCACCAAGATTTTGTCTTTATTTTTATCTCAAAGTTGACATTTTACAAGTTATTTAGGAACTACTGATATTTTTTATTGACAAAAATCTTGAATGGTTAAATAATGACTAGCTTTCACAATTGGCCTCTTATTCATTTTATAATCTAGTTCAGCTACTAAATTTAACTGTGAACTAATGGACTGTCTGTTCTGGGAAATAAATTATTTTCCACCCTTGCTCACAAGGCTTATGAGTGTTTGAATGTAAATATATGAATATAAACATATCACCGCTTGTTGTAATCATGTACATTTTTACTTGAACCTCAATGTGGGTTTGGAAAATGTTTATGAATAGAGCTTGTTTTCATGTAAATGCGATCAAGCAGTACTACTGGTTAGCTATTCAGACAATCAGACAATACCACCCTTGCTGGAAATACCTCAATAAGAATTTATCCATGTACCTAATATTTGAACTCAGCTTTTTTGCTTTATATTCCCCTGTTCTAATCCCAGATCTTATTGACTGATAATGAACTGTATGACAGTGTTAAAGTAAATGCAATCTATTCTATCTGTTTTTATCACTGCATACTTTAGATTTCACCTGAGGAGCTGAAAGAAATGGCAGCTCAAAAATTCAGAAAGCAAAAACACCACTAGCAGTTCTGAAGGGATTTGTTCTTTTGGGAGAAAAAACTCCTACAAAAATAAAAATAAGATTCTACTTTGGTAAATGTATTCTACATTCTTAACCAGCCTGCCAACATATCAGGTAAACTAATGGTTTCTGTTACAGAAACAATTATTTTTAAGAAGAGAGAAGCATTACAGTCATTTTATGCTTATTAAAGTAACATGGATGTGTATTTGCATTTTGGCACTTGGAGCAACAAAAATAAAGGTAATTTGTATATAAAAATCTGTTTTAAACTAACCTTCACACAGCTGTATATTAAAAATCTATAAATATTTATATGCTTACTTGCATCTTAGCTGCTTCAAATACACAAAAACAGGAGACTGCAAGTGCATTATGTATTTTATCTCTCACATTTAATCTTTTGTTTCCTAAAAAAACGACACTATTTCCAAACAGGCTGGGTGGAGTATTAGGTTAGAATATTAATGAAAAAACTACTTAAATCTTGCTCTCCCCAGTACAAATAGGATGACCTGGTGTGAGTATCAAGAATACAAGAGATGGCAAAGCCAGGTTGTTTTGATATTTGTGTGAAGAACAAATTTAACTCTAAATCTCTTGGCAGGACCTTGCTTCACCCACATAATCTGAAGAACATCCATATGCGAGCCTTGTCTAAGCCTCCGAGAAGACTGCTGCCCTCCTGCTCATGTCCGCCAGCACTCTGATCTGACTTTCATACTTAATCTGATCTAATCCTGTCCAGCATTAACTTCATCTGTGCAATGAAACCTGGAGTATCCATTCTAGTATTTGGTGAGGAAGGCATTTACTAAATTACTTGCTGAAATCATATGGTGTTGTTTAGCTCCTTATTTTAATCAGATGATACATCTCTGAAGCATATTATCAGTGATTAGTTAGAAACCCATCTCTGTCCTTTTTGGGAACAAAGAACTTTTCTGGAATGAAATGCTCATGGAAATGAAGCACTGTTGCATTTAGCACAAGTCAAGAAACAGGCATCAGCAAAGGACAAAAGAAAAATAATACTCTGGCCACTATTAAAAAAATCAGCAACTTTTCTGAAAAACGAGTTTGCTTAATCAGCAAAACAAAACAAAAAGATTTTGGTGGTCATATTTTAGAAGAAGCCAAGAAGTGTATTGTTTAAAAAGACAATAGAAAGCTTCTTGCTCCCCTCCCCCTTTTTCTTTTACCTATTTTCATAGTAAGATTCAGAAATCTGCTGAATTCAGCTATCTTGTGCAGGCACTATTTTCAGAATTGGACTCTTACAGAGATTGCATGTATGAAAACAAAAACTTAAGTGTGTTATGGCACTGAAAAGCAAACATAAAATTAAGTGCGGAAAGAAAGGGTTTAAAAGAATCTACCTCAAATGTTTTTTAATGAAACTTCCACTTACATTTTCTAGCTTGCTTCATCATGTAAGATATAATATTAAAAATGCAGTTTTAAAAGTTGGCATGCAGTCATTAAAAGGGTTGGATGATTTTATACTGCCAGTATCAAAAACTGGCTGGTGTCATTACCCATGTCTGTTGATATATTTAAATAGAACATACACTAACATGTAAATACTCAGTCACAGACTAAGTACTCCGCTCTGATTTTCACTAAGATTTCTCTTTCCATAAACACTTACCTATGTAAATAATGTTAAGCTCATTTGAACCTATACCTGCCAACAGTGTAGTCAAACTAAGGCAAGTGATTTTAAAAACCCTTTTCCCCCACCCCCCCTTCAAAGATTTTTCTGGGGAGCAAACAATATATCCCCTTATATCAATAGTCAGATCTTTCCTAAGAAGTAAGCTAATTGAGCTGTTTGTGTTGATAAACTCCCTTTTCTCCAGACTGTTCCTCACTGAGCCATAATTATTTGCAATTTGCCTAAGTCGTCCATTTACTGATACGTCAAGCATGAAACAGAGGCAATTCCAGAAAATGGAAATGTTTCTCAAAATCAATCTTTGGGAAATAATGTGGTAGAAGTTACTGTGTGATAGAAGACTACCTTATAACTGTCACATGGAGATGAATATTAATTTGTTGAGGTTAAGGTGGTTTTGTGCTTCATTTGTTGACTTTGCTTAGCCATCAGCAAGCAGCACAGTACAATTACTCCAGCAAAGCTATTTTTCTAACACGAGTTTTATGATTTTTATGTACTTACCAGTCAGCACACATAACAATGTCAAAATGTCCTTCCAGTTGAGAGACATCTGTCTCATTATCCCATCGTAAAACGCTGAAGGAAAAAAAAGATTTAAAAAAATCAGACTTACATTTTTTTATCTTAGAATGTTTTTAAGCCATGATTTTTATATGTCCCATAATATTGTTTTTAAAAAGCTGTACATATTACTCAAAGGCTGTCTACAAAAATTCAGAAATGCTGAGCGATTCATCTTCTTTAGTCTTTAAATCTCAAATGTGAATATCTTTATTCCTATATAAAGGCAGTGTATATAAAATCTCATTACTGGATCACCATAAATAATTATATTCTGAATCACAGCCACTGGAATGGCTCTAGATAGTTGGGTCCTTAACACCTGTGTATCATAGTGAAATCAAAGCACTGATGAACTGAATGTAATACAAATTTGCAAAATAAATGTAGTGAATTCATGGATCTCTGTTACATCTGGCAGGCCAGTCAGTTGCCTTTCTCATTGATGAAGTGAGCATTCACTTGGGCTCCAGGGTGGAGGGAGAGGGTGAAAGAATGCCAAGTTTAACTTCAATGCCAGCTATGTTGCCTTAGGCAAGCTTAAAAATACAGCAGTACTGACTCTGTCAACACCTATCCTCTCATAGGTGAGAAGTTATTTAATTCCAATATATTTAGTAATAACCAAAATGTGTATGTGTTCAAAGTTCAGTTTTATTTATGAACACAGCTATATCTGTGGTTGCTGTGGAGAATTTCAGTCCTTTGCTTCCTATTAAAACCTGTAATTAGTTTTGAAATTTCCTGAAGGTTTGCAATAACATTGCCCTTCTGCTAAGATTTGACACTGCATTATTTCCTCCTTTCTTTCTTTTCTATAGACTCAGCTCCTCTTTTTCATTTTTCTGGTTATTTATAAAAGAAAGTAGATAAATATTTATAGGAAAAGCACTTGTGGGGGCAGGGTCTAATCTGATCTTGTCAGGTTGTGCATGCTTATCTCAGTTTTGTATGAGTCTTGACCAAATAGACCCCTCAGTCTTCCAGCAGCTATAATCTACTTCTGGTTAAAAGCCATCTCTATTCACATAGTACTCCTAATATTTAACTGAGGATCAGTTATATGTTCATTGAAAAACGGTCCTTGTACATACAAGAAAAGGGAAAGTACATTTTGACACGCTATGCAAAAATTGGATCATGCATTCACTTGTACAAAACAGGGGATTATAGTACCAGTACACAAGTCAACATGCACCTTCACACACACACATTCATGTGCACACAAATAGTGAGATATAAAGCTTCATGAAATGGAAATGATGAGAGGATAAATCTGATTGGCTGGCAAGGCTTCTGATTGTGTGCGTATCAGTGTAACTGAACAGATCAGAACTCGTTAGCCCATTTGCCCTCCTGGAATTTATTGTGCCAATCCAAGGGAAGAAAAGAGTAGATTAATTTAATTTTTCCCCCCTCAAATGGAAAGTATTGCAGATTTTAGAAAATTAGGTGGCTTTGCAAACTGGCGCTTTCAGGGCTCAGCAGGCATCCAGTAGTGGAAAGTGACAAAGGAGAGTTCTCACTCTCAGCTGCTGGCTGCCTGCTGGCTACCAGCGGCTTTTTCAACCCTGTTTCCGTGGAAACTTAGGTTAAAATGGTGAAAATTAGGTAAAGGTAAGTTTTGTGGGTTTTAAGTGCTCACTTGGATATTTTGAAAATCCTGAAACAGAGTCCTGAATCTAGAAATTGGTAGATGAACTCTGAGTTTAAAAGGCCATCTTTGGTTCTTATTGCCACAGAAACAGAGATCTGATCAGAGCAACTATGAGATTTGAATTTTTTTTTAACTCATGTACTTCCCTCACTTTCTCCAGACTGTGAGGAGGTGCTTCCCCTGAGAATAATTCAAACACGTCACTTTCAATGCCAGCCTGCTGAGCACTCAGGATACAAAAATCTGGTCATGACCCAAGCAGTCAGAGAGATAAATTAGCAAAGGCTGGCTGGCACCTGCAAAATCTGCACCCATGCCTATCACAAACACAAATAGGGATCTGAATGGTTAAATGGTAGCTAAGAAACCATGGTGTTGGGCAAACTGTATATACTCGGATATATTAGTTTCCATAAGCTTGAGCAATTGGTAGATTTGCAGGTTCAATTTAAGCACTGACCTTCAAAACGGAAAGGGGACCTCCTTTATTAATGTTCGGGGAAACAACTCTATAAATTTATGGCGAATTATGTAAAATAAATAAATAATAATAGGATTACTGATCTCAGATAGGGTCTGATCTAAATTATTATCAAAAGTGTGACTACAGCTCACAGTTAGCTAGCTTGAAGACAGTTTTAAATTAGCTACCTCATCTACTCTTAACAGTGTAGCCAAAGCAGCATGGTGCTCAGCATGGGCTGCAAAGCCTACCTATGAGCCTGGGTAAATGCTTGGGCAGTTAGGCTGTGCTGACGAATGGGTTGCCATGGGCGCACAACTATCAGTACTATTATACTCAAGCTAGTTTAAAACTAAACTAGGGAGGGCCACACATACTGCAGTCACACCTAAATGTAATCTTAAACCAGACTAAATCAGAAGCAAATCTTTGAAGTCAATGTGGTTACTCCATTAAAAATTAAATAAAAAAATAAGTGTGAAGATTTCTAGTACCACTCACTTGCAATAAAAGCTTTTTGTCTCTAAACACAATATTTAAAGGAAAATTCATTAGTTAACCCTGGTGTCATGGAATCAGTCTGGTACGTCCAGGTGCATGACATGTGTATGTGTATGTGCACACGTATGGGTATGGGTATGTGCTCTTTTTCTCTTGCTTGTTCAGAAGGTAGCATTTTACCTCTGTCACAGTGGAAGGAGTTGTTGGAGGCATAAAAGAAGAAACCAGAGTTTTTCCACTTAAAGGAAACGTTTATAGAAAGCACGAAGGACAGCAACATGAAATATTTCAGCCTAAGTAAACAATTTTAAAAATGTCCTTACATTTAAATACAGCCAGGTTAAATACTGTACTATAAAGAAACAATGGAAGTTGCAAGAGTCAGCCATCTTGAATGTGACTTAAGTTGCTGGCAATCCCCATAAACATTTTAAATGTGTAGCAAGTACGTCAGTCCATATTCACAGCTGTGAAAGGCAGAATTTTAGTGTGTAAGGAGAACACAGGAATGACAGTCCCAAGCGTCAACGGCTGTATATGAACTTGGACATCCAAAAGTTTGGAAACATACCCAGAGTATCCATTTTGCTTCATTTTGATAAATTATCATTTGCGGTGCTGCCCGCTCAAATGTGTGTCAGTCCCAGTCTCATCTCTGCCCTCTCCTGGCAGGCTATCTTAGAGGAATATAGAAAACAGGAAAAGGAAGTTCCTAAGAAAGATTTTGAGGCATTAAAATATTTGCTTTCACTTTGCTAGACCAATAAAAACAGGGCTTTAAAGCTAGAAAATACCTCCATAGCTCTTTTGTCTTATAACAAGAAATTCTAAGATAGTAAGACCTGACACTATTTTGGAAACTAAGCTTTTCCATGGGTTTCTAAATAAGTAATAGCCCAACAGGTTTTCCATTAGACTTAAACCTTTTAACCTCATGGCACTTTAGGGGACATGTTTTTATTTTAGTCAGGAATTTACTGTACTTTATAACACAATACCAACTATGTAGATTTAGGCTCTTGAAATTAAAAATAACCAGGAAACCCTTGTTGAAAACAAATCTGAAACCCATTTAAAAAGCTGGGATTGATTTTCTGGTTTTGGCCACAATATACCTAGTAGCTAAAGAAAGTCTACTAAAGTTTACACACAGACACACACTTAGTTTTACATATATGTATAAAACCCCAATGCTTTAATAGCTTTTTTTTTTTTTTTTTTTTTTTAATGGAAGAAAAGAAGCCAGGAGGATCTGGGTCGTTGGTTCATATCTCAACCAAGATGATGGCAACTAAATGTTGATACCCTCTAATGGCTGCTTTATGGTCTACATCAAATGAGTCCGACCAGTTTCTAAGGGAAAAGTGCCCACGTCACAAACCTATTACTATAATTAGCAATCTTGATGGCAGTTCCAGCAAAGAAGATACGGAATAAATGAGCTGTGGAGAATGAACTGTCCTCACACCCACAGAGGCAGCTTTTCCAGGTCAGGGTTGAACATATTAATGAAAAAGTCTGAAAATATCTGCATTGAAACATCAGACTCCCAGGCTGTCTATCTAGCGCCATTCACAAGCAATAAATTCATATAAAAATAGAAGAAACAAAGCAGTCTCATATTTTTTATGTTTTATCTTTTGAATTGGCAATCAAGCCAGAGAATGTGATGAGTGTCAAGGTAAAGAGAATTGTGATGATAAGGAAAAGGTCAAATGGGAGAACAGGGACTAAAAGAAGGGCATCCTTTCTTTAAAAACTAACAAAGCTCCCCAAAATGTTTCCTTACATTTCAAAGAGGAAAATAAAAAATGGCAAATGCTGCAAGGTCAGCTATAGTAGATAGAACTGCATCTCTTCCATGCAGCAACTATTATTATTGGAGAATAAACCACTAGTATGAACACCATTTTTCTTACAATAGTGAAGCACTCCAGTCTGCATTCATGGTGTTCATTTAAGGTGATTTATTTTAGCAGTTTCTTATATTTTGGGCAATACTGAGTTCTCTCTCACCTTCTGTGAATCAGCAGTTGCTTCTGAATAGATAGAAATAGATAATACTCATTAAAAAAAAAAAGCACACTGATAATGGAAATTATTACTATTTCTAAGTTCCCCTGAACTGTTCTTACAATGACTGGAGGAGTATGGTAGTTATAACACTAGTTTCACAGTGCATGACTTGCTTAAAATTGCACTAGTCCTAGTAATTAACAATAAAGCTTTGTTTCAGGTGGCATCTGGAAAACAGCCTCAGACCTTCCCCTGTCCCCCTTTCATTGTTTTTATTAAGGCAATTTAATTTTTAGTTTTTTAAAGCTGTTTGCATCAATATTTGTAAAAATATGTGAGGCTGTATCTGTAGGTCTGGTTCAAATTTCACATCAACAAGAACAGTATCATAGCATGGGCGGTGCCAGAAGTGCCCTGGCATCAGGCACCCTCACACAGTAGAGCACTTATCAAATGGAAGTAATCTGTAGTAAGGCACTTGGCAAATGGCCTGCACTGGTTGTAAAAATGCCTGGCTATGGCTCTGACCAAGTAGACTGTTCACTCAGCATGGTCTTTGGAAAATGTTGTTCTTTCTCTGATTTGCCTGTTGTTGGGCTTTCCATCCAAATATCAGCTCTTCTTATTATACTTAACCCAAAAGTTCTTTCTTCCCCCAGGCCTGTTACTCCACTGTGCTGTCTCTCATGTGCTCTCAGTTCTCTCCTCTACTTGCATGCTTTTTATATTCTCCCTGTTCTTCTTTTCCTTCTTTCCCTCATACTCTACAAACTCCATTCTCCCTATGCTTACTCCATGTCAACACCAACATCTTCTTCCTCCACTCTTGATCTCTGGCTGGTGACCAGGTTGGCTTCTTCAAGGACATTTGTTCTTTCTTTTTCAGTTCTTCCATTTTCTTAGCCAAACAATTCTATTTCTTTACCTTAATTACATCCCCCAACTGCAATTCCAGGTGCCTCTTGCCCTTTTAACTAATTCCTCAAACCCTCCTTTTTTCTTGTTTCTTTTCTCTCTACACACTTGAAATATAAAATTGAGAAAATACAACACAACCTTTCCCCATCCAACAATCTTCTTCCTCTTTCCCCTTCTGCCACTTTTGCCTTGCTGTTTTTCCTCTCTTCGGCTCTCCATGAAACTACTTTCACCAGCCAGTGGACAAAGTTATTTACCTCCTATAGTGTTCATGAACACTCACCAGTAAAACTTCTAGGGCTACCTTTTCAAAGCTGTACTGGCAAATGTTTTTGAACAGGAATATTCACTCCTATACAGCAGAAGAATACTGCCGGGATTGTAAAAGTTGAATATTGTGTTCACCCTATTCAGGGGGTGATTTTCACTCATACTAAGTACACTATGCATGAGAAAATAATTCATTCTCAACTTTCTCCTACGGTAAAAATATTAATTTTTTTTGTCTTTGTTTTGTTGTAAACTATTATGACTATGTACATTATGGCAATGGATTAATTGTATCAAAATAACAAAAGCATAAACATTAATAGGAAAGGCTTTCTGGGGCAAAAAATAGGGAGGAGATGCATAGATATGCTTCACTATCACTACAATTCACATAGCCACATTCTCAATACCAGCTGATTAGCTATGCTCATGAAGTTTGTATATATATGTACTGTGGATCAATAAATGTATATCTGTTTAAGTAAAACACCATTTGCCCACACCAAAAGCATGCACACTATAAATACTCCATTTGTAAAATACAGTTATTCATTTTGCACAAAAAATGCCAAGTTCTGCACATAAATTCTGCAGAAATTGACACAATAAAAAAAGAACATCATTGGGATGTATTGAAGTGAAGAAATACATTGTATATAAATGTTATACAAAAATAACTGTGTTAAAAGCATGTTAATGGGGTTGCAAAGTCAAGCACTAAAAGGTAAGAAATGCCAGAATTAAGCTTGTCTATGCAACCTTCATTTTCCCCTTGTGCACATGCACTACAAGACAATCTTTACTTTCATATCACACACTATTTCTTCCAAAGAACCCATGACTCATTAAATGCACAGGATGGATGGTTCTCAGATTTATCTATTCAAATTCAGATAATCACTATACAATAAAAAACAGCATTTCAGGACACAAGTTAGAAAAGGCACAACATTACTGGTAGGATCAGTATAGCAAGGCTTCCACAAGTGAATCGTGTGGAGAAAATTGTAGGAAAGGACAGTGGGCATTTGCCATATCAAAAACAGGAGACTATACGAGGAGCTAGGGAAAAGAATCAAAGGAGAATACCTGACAGGAAAGACAGAATATGAAGCAAACATTAAGGATGGGCAAGCTCACTAGAACTGAGAAGGAAAGGAGGAGATAACAGAAAAGATGTATGTAGATAAGAAGTTTCATAAGTACATGGATATCAAAACCAGAAGTGTTCACCGTAATGAATGGGACTTCCTGCTTAACAAGATCTTCATTTAGTAATTTCTTAGTATAGAGGTCAGCCTGATAAACTGAAGAGCAGTATCTTATAGAAAAATATCTTCTCCTCATGTAGATACTTGGAAATCAATTCTCTTTGGTAAAGTAAGTAGAGTAGAGCTCCTGAATTTTTTCAGTGTAAGACATTATCCAGATCTTGAATCATTCGTATGGCTCTTTTTTGAACCTTCTCCAATTTTTCAATATCCTTTTTCAAATGTGTACATCAGAAATGGATGCAGGATTTGAGTAACAATCTCAGTGATTACGCACTAATGTCTTTATTCCTTGCACAAGATTCTTTTATGTCTTTCTAATATCATTTTTTCAAATGTTAAAGCCTACCCCATTTTACCTTTGTCTGTGATTATAGTTGGTTGAAAGCACTGCTGAAGAGGAGCAGCACAGCAGAAACAGGAAAAATTGATCTTTGCATGGTGTACAAAGGGCATGATATAGAAAGAAAGTTGATAAGCTAGTATTATTGGCAGCCAACAGGAAGCAATACCCAGTAAAGGATAGCTAAAACTATGGAAATGCATGGATAGGAATAGAAATAATAATCACTAACGTCTTATATCTAGGGGTCTGCCTAACTCAAAGAGGCAGCTGGCTGATTTCAAGTGGAGATTCCAGGACCAATCACCATTTTCGCAGGCTGATTGCAGCAGGGCCCCCCATGACTGACTGGCTGAGAGACCCTGGTGGTCCCACTCTTTGCTGCTGATTGGTTGTGAAGGCTGTCTATCATATGGCCCTGCCTCTCACTGCCAATTGGTGGAAGGAGGTGGGGGCCACATGACAGGCAGCCCAGCCAATCGGTGGTGAGGGGCAGGGGCGGTAGCCATCTTGGGCTCCCCTTTGTGCCAGCAGCTCCCCTCTCTCCTTGCCTACTGGCAGTCTGCATAGCTGGGCCACAGCACCACAAAGACTGCTGGCTCCCTCTGGGGAGCCAGATTTTATTTTCCGTATTTTTTTTCCTGCGAATTTCACAGGCATTGCCTGATTTCATAGGCAATGCCAGATTTTGTAATTTCCACAAAACCATGATTTTGATAGGTCCCTAACTCCTGTCTTTACAGGATGATGCTTAGTAAACCCAGCACCTTCATGCAGAATAGAAGAGAGAAAGAAATAAAGAAAGAGAACATACGTGCACTCTTTTATTCTATGGACCTGATAAGAGGAAAAAGAATTTCTAAAGCAACCTTTCTTATTCCTTTTGGAAAAAAAAACAAAACTGCAGCATCAGCACTACTCTGCATCTTAAAACAGAATATAAAGATTATTTATCCTCTTCAGATATTAATTTAGCACAAAAATACCATCTCTTGGTTTTCACTTGTTTTTTGACTATGCAAAAATAATGATGCAATTCTTCTCTTGCAAAGAATTCAGAAAGACCATGACAGGTCAGAATGCTTGTGACGCCATGAATTCCTATTTGAAATCTCAGGATTTCTCTTGTGAATCACCCAAGATCTTTAGGATCTTGTGACACCCTGGTTGAGAATCACTGCACTACACTAATAAGATTCCTCTTTTCTGAACTGATTCAGCCATCTTGGGAAAAAAGTTCTGACTGAAGAACAAATTTCAATAGATTAGGCAAACTGAGACTGTTCACTTTTAGAAAACACTACAAACCTTTCTCTTTGATACTCTTGCATCACAGCTAGAATGATATTTACAACCACTGCACCTTTCAATTGGTATTTCAGGCACAGATGAAAAAGAAAAGTCAGAGACTTCATGAAGTCTACTATGACAATACTATTAGCTATTGCCAATTAATTAAGGAATATGCTCAGAAAATATGGTGATGGGTAGTTATACACTGATATAATCAGTGTAATTTATATGGCGAGATTTACAGCAAATTAAGTTAGTTCATGAATAATTTTTTAAGAGGAAATATAACATGAATAATTTTCTTAAAGTTAGCAAATACCTATTGGCTATGTCTACATGAGATGCTACATCACCACAGCAACAAGTTCTGGTGATGTAGTTCATCAATATGGTGATGTAGTGCCAGTGGGCATGAACCGTGATGCCACCACTACTCTGCAGTAATGTTATCGGGTCTGTGGGGCACCACCCATTCCTCTGGTTCTCTACTGCCACGACTTTGATCTTATTAAGGAAGGAAAGAGATGGAATGTTAATAGGTAGCCGTGAAGTAATAACGCTTGACCCATTACGTGATTCCAGGTGCTTTATTCTCTCGTCTTTCTTTTACAGTGGCCCGTCCCACTTGCCCCCTCAGTCACCCTTGTGTTCCGGACAGGATCGCAGGCTTCACAGTTCTAAAGGTAAGTACTGGCCAGAGTCCCACAGTGCTAATTACTTCCTTAGCAGCTTGCGTTAGTGGTGCCTTCTATCCTGCACCAATTACGGCCAAGGAGCAGTCCCAGGTGTTCCGCCTCTGCGGGCAATGGTACCTTACAGTCCTGACCCAGTCCCCCTGGGTGCGAGCTGCTCCCGCCTGGGCTCGGCTTATTGCCTGCTAATTGTCTCATTAGTGGCGGAGGATTGCCGCGTCTCTCTCTGCCTCTCCGTGGTTTGTGCCGACTCATCTCCGGGAGCTCCCTCGCTGCCAGCACCAGCACCGAGGATCCGGGATGGTCTACCCCTTTGCTCCAGGATCATTGCCGACTTCCCCTTTTGGGTCCCAACCGGGAACCGCCTCTATTGTGGGATGCCTCACCCTGTCACTGCCGGGACCTGTGGCTTCTTCCCCCTTCTAACTCACCACGGCAGCTGGAGTTCTGTCGCAGGTATTGGGCGTCTTTACTGATCTGGCAGCTGTATGGTCCCTTCTCCACATCTCTCAGGGTCTCAGCTCCTCATTTTAGGGCCATCTTTCTCTGGGGTCTTGGGCAACCTCTCCCTCTCTCTCTCGGTGCCCAAAGGCATCTCTTCCAGGGCCTCGCCCTTCCTTTATTCCTGGAAGCTGGGTCCCATTGGCTTACCAGTGGTGTGGGGAATCTCCCCCCCACAGGCATCACGACTGCCAGCTGTGGGGACTTTCCCCAAGTAACAGGGCTCCGGTCAGGAACCCTGTTACAAGTAGCAATGACTACTGACTAGTATCTTGTTGCTACTGTGCAGTAGGGTCAGAAACAACCTGTGTGGTGTCGGGACTACACAGTACTGGCGGTCATTTAGTACTTGCTAAAGTAACAACTGCATAGTCAGGCACACATGTAGACATACCCATTAGCAGCTAAGCCAGGATTCAGACTGGTTCAAGTAAATGAATAAAAGGTACTTAGGCACATTTCAGCCATTCAAAAAATGAGAACAGTTCAAAGTAGCTCTGTACCAGAAGCACAAAAACTCATTACATGCAGTATGCTTCTCCATCTGGACTTCAAACTTCCATAAAATCATTGATTCAGCATAGATTTGCCTGTGTGTCTAATAGGCTTTTTTGCATTTGGGCACCTTTCTGCAGATGTACTGCCTCACACTAGAAGCTTTACTAAATCTCTGCTACATCTTATGGCAGAGATTCTTGACCAAGTTCCTGCAAGTTCGATTTAAGGGCACCACAGGGTGCTGTGCAATGTTAGCACTGTTACCTACACAAGATTCATAAGAAAAACCCAGAGAACTCAGACAGGAAATTCATGGTGTCAAAAACATGTCTGACCTGTTGGGTCTTTCTGAGTTCTTTGCAATAGAAGAATTGCTCTATTATTTTTCTGTAGTCAAAAAATGAGTGAAAGCTAAGAGTTGGCATTTTCTGAGGGGTGTCTTGATTCTAAAATAATTGAGAACTTCTGTCCTTTGCAAATGGCATATGCTACTTGATTTTTTTCTACCTCAATATCTGTATGTCAGCACTGGCCTGGCTATCTTAGCCTTCAGAGGGTAGTGGCAGAGAAGTATGAAATCAGTCCATAGCTTCCAGGCTATTGGATCAGTTCCTAGAACCCATCATTTCTCATGTTGCAGAATTAATTGACTTCCTCAGTGATTCAGCCATGCTGCTAGGAAATACTTGAGAAGACTACTGCCTGGCACAATTCCCAAAGATTCTAAGACTGGTGGTGGCTAGTAAGCACATGACAATGCAGGAAAAAAGGAAAACTCCTCAGTTATCTTTTCCATCTTCTAAGGTACACAGATATCCATGAATATACCCTCCATTTGCCAAGTAAAGGACTCTTGTTGGAATCAGAGATTGAGAACTTTCTAAACTTGTTCTAGATGCAGAGGGGATCAAACAATAAGTGAGAAGAAAGACCAGGGTGCTCAATTTCTTGCATGTCATTTGAGACCCGCGAAGCCTGTTCCACAAAAGGACAGTTTACCTTATCTACTCTGTCAACCAACTGCTAGTGAGTTCAGATATGCTGTCATCTCTGTATGTTCACCACAGACCTTTTGTCATATATTTAGAGATGTCCAGGTCTCCCACTCCAGTCACTACAGTTTTAAGGAGCATAATCTCTGGTACCTTGGAAAGGGAGCCATCCACCAATGCCTCTTGATGGTAGGTTTCCCCCTGTCCCTGATCTCCTACCTACATCTTTTAGGGTGGCCTTGCTTTGCTCATAGAAAAGTCATAATTTATTTTCAATGTCCTCCAGGCCCCTGGCATACACCTCATCACTTTGATCCAGTCAAGTAGCTCACCCCATGTTCTATCTTACTTGGTGGGGTATGCTTGAACATCCAGGGCGCTGCCATTGCTTGGCATTATCTCATATGAATACATTCATTTTTTTGACCTCTTCAATCAGTTACTTCTCTCATCTGTGGCATGTGCTTGAGATTTCTTGTGGTCAATGAGTGCATCTAATTGGCCACTGCACTAGCCACCTATAACCAAGGTGGAGTTTACTCATGGTGAATTGCACTTAAGGGGCAGTGTTTAATGGGCACCGATGTGGTTACCCTTCTTGCTGTAGGCAGTCAGCTAAATTACAGCATATCTCTGTCTTGCCTAGCAAGCTTTGACTAGCTCTGTGCTTAGGTTCGACTTTGAGCTAGCAGCTTGCAGATGAAGTGGCCTGCTCACACACAAATCTGAGAGAGCAGAATAAGACTGTATTGTTTGTATGATCAGAATACATTGACTGCACAGCATCTTCTGCCTTTCCTGTTGTCTGAATCTATTAAGATTGTGGCAGACAGATCCTGACTTGTGTCCTGCTCCTTTGCAGTGTGCAGGTGGCAAAAGGAAAGGAGAGATGATTGTGTGGAGGAAAGGGTAGAAGTAAGGGTAACTCAATTTCTTGGTCTAAGGTGCTGCTGCATTAATATAGGATAACTTGATGACCCTGACTCCCTGAAAGACGAAGAGTTTGTCCATGTGTTCATTGTTTCAGTAGACTGTCCTTCGTCCTTTCTTGGAGCCACTTCTTCTTGTGGGCACTTTTTCATATAGCTCCTGGTGTACAAAGGTCTTCTATGTATCTGTGATTCAGAAATAATGCATACCTGGCATCTGCTCATCATCTACCTATCCACAGAATCTTGGCTTTTTAGGGCACCTGCTGAAAGTGCTCACATTATCCCTTTGTCTGTAAAGAGAGCCTTGCACCATAACATGAACCGTAAATCTGAGCTTAGGAAAGTGTCTCTACTGGATCTTGGGGACCCTAGATGTCTAACCAGGTCAATTTGAATTGTCTTCCTGGGCAAGGCATGCCTAGGCTGGGTAAGGTAACATCTAATCCAAAACAGATAGTTGAAGCAGTTGGAATCCTGGCCTCATTAACTTAGGGGTATTATTACTACCTACTTTAAATAAGTACCAATAAGGAATTTGCAGTATGCTAGTAGGCATTACAAATATAGAACTGTAACATAACAGCCATCCTTGATGTAAGTTTTTACCTGAATATATTTGTATTATAATATATGATATAACAAACTGACTGTTTGGTTTACAATGGTATAATCTTTGCCCCTCACACTTGTGGGGGAGAGGATTCAGAAGTCTGCTGAATCCTAGAGGTGGGCCAATATGGAAATACCTGGAGTTACTGTTTATAATGATGGTTACCTGTAACTGATTGAAACTAGATGACCACACATGAGTGGGGGAGAAGGTACATGGTATTTTCTGGTGTGCAGTCATGTTGGAGCTGGTCACTTAAATCCATCCCTGTGTCTGTCATTCAGGCACCTGCATTCTCTGCTTAATGTACAGTTAATTCATTACATCCAGTTCCCAGGGTCAATTCAACACTGTTCCACATAGCAGAATATATCTGGTCCTTTTTTCTAGACTAGCATTAAGTGACTAATGCTTGAATGTGAAGGAAGGGAAACAGGGTGGTTATAATGCTACTGCAGCCATTACACCTGTTCTTTCACTTTTCCTGGTAGCTCTGAAAAGGGATCAAATATGTTTCAGTTAGGATCCCCTTAATACAACATTACATAGTCTGAAGGACTGATCCTTCCCACAACTACTTTGCAAGTGCCTAAACAGAGTTTAGAATTAAATTTGAAAGAAGCAGCTGACCTTAATTAATGTGAAAGAAATGCAAAATGGCCATTAACTTTGAGATGTAGAGTGTCATATTAGTATTTGTGATGTTATACAACACATTACAAAACAGGTGCTATGCCTAGAAAAGATTCAAGAATGTAGAAGTAAACTAAAATAAAGAATAGTTTGTATATTGAAAGTGCCCTGTATTTTGGTATAATATTGAATTTGTTTTTTGTAATTTAATTACTTTACTTGCACAGATAAGCCAGAAAATACTATTGCACTCAATAAGTTAAACACTTGACATTTTTATCCCTTAAAATGCAACATTCTAGAAGTCTAGAGATGTTTATTAATTAGTGATTATTAACACCCAGTAAACAACATCATGTCTTGTAAAAACACAATCTTCCTTCACAGCATGGAGCTGAAATCTATTATTCACTGATTCCATATGCTGAAATACACTCAAATGATCACAAATGACCTTAAGCATTAGATAAATGTAAATGAGGAGAAAGTAGAAAATGTGCTTTTGATTGATATCTAAAAGAGCAGGTTTGAAATCTTGACAGGGGATGAAGTCCTATACAAAGTATGTGGCAATATGAAACCTACAGAATGTATCATTCTGAGGAGGGATATACCACGAGAAGGAGCCCCTCCCAAGAGTATCTGACCTTGAAGATACTTACAGGAGGTGCTCAGAATCTTTAAGGTCTGTGATCAGAAATATTTTCAAAGGGGAATGTATATATTATCTCTTCAGCAAGCACTTATGAGGATGCACAGGTATCTCCAGACTCTGTATTATTTCACAATTAATGTAAATATTTTCCAGCTATCAATTACACAGCTCTACCTTAAGAGCTTGTCTACATAGGAAAGTCACACCAGTATAAGCTCAGACAGGAATTCAAGCTACAGGCATTATAACTCTCTTGGTAGACATTCTTATTTTGGTATAAAAGCATGCTCTTTTAGTTTAGTTTTGTCATTTTGGAAGGAGTTTAAGTTACACCGGAAAATACATGTATATTTATAACTCTTATTTCATAGTAGGAGTATCTAGATAGGGAGTTATGACAGTGTAACTATACTGGTTTAACTAGACTGATTTATCTGGTAAAACATTCCTATGCAGACAAGCCTTAATTTGGAATGTGTCAAAAATTGGCAACAGTAGTAGTCAAAGCAAGCCAAATTTCAAATTCTCAGCTGCTTTCAATACCCACTATTTCTAATTACATTTTTAATAAGAATACACCATGTGAATTTGTGGTCTCAATGATAAACCTTCCTTGGACTCAGTGTGACCAGGATTTTGTTCTTACTTTGTCAATTGTATCATACAATTGACAAAGAGGTAAGATTTCTTGTTGGTGATATCTTTTACTGGACCAAATGCATAGTTGGGATAGAGGCAGACAAGGTTCCTTGGGTGAATTTGATATCTTTTATTAGACCAACCCAAATGGTTGGAGAATAGTTATTAAGAAAGCTTTCGGGTTCAAAAACCCTTTGTCAGGCTAAGGAAGTTTCAGCAGTTGGTGTGTGCTCTTCCTGGATGGAATGAAAAGTAAACAAGCCAGAGGCTGGGCTGGGGAGTCAGTTGCCAGGCAGATTATAATGTATATATGTATATAATGTATATATGTATAATGTATAGTTGGGATAGACGCAGACAAGCTTTTGAGTTCTCTCCTTCAGGTCTCCAGGAGAGAAGCAAACACTACACTAAGTAGCAGATGGAAGAAAAGCTTGTGTAAAAATCCATAGGTAAATAAAAAGAGGACAGAAGAGAAATTACCAGGTAACCAACAGACAAGAGAGTTGAAGTAAAACCCTGAAAATGGAAGAATAAGATAGTTTTGGAGGGTCGTTATCACCTATGAAGTACAGAGATAAGTGAGTATGAGGTATAGTATAGTGAACCATGAAGTCAATGAAAGCTTGTCTACATCGAGGCCAACCATGCATTTGGTACAATGAAAGACGCGACCCATGCAAATGATTGCTTCTTGCATAGTTCCCAGACCATCTTAACAACATTACTTCAGCACTAGAAGTGCAACTATATAGCAATTTTGCAGTGACACCAGTAAGAACGTTGAAATACTTTAGCTAATCCTCCCCCATATTTCAGTCAGGTAAGTAAATACCATCCACATTTGACAGTGAGGGAAAGTGATAGCAAAAAGAGAGGTTTTGACCTCACAGTGAAAGAGTTGGCACAGTTAAGAACTCAAAATCCCTGCGGTAAAGTTTTCAACAGCATCTGGTTCTCTTAGGGCTAGGTCCTATAAAACAAAATGTACCTATAAATTCGGTGCTGCACTGCATCTACACAGACCTTCCCCAATGTGGACTCCAAATGTACAGTTGAAAGTCTAAGTTCCCTATACAAGCCTTGGGGAGGGATAGGTGCTTCAAAAGGACAATCCAAAAACTTGCATACAAAGTGGGATGCTGGCTTGAGTTAACCATCAGGCAACACTAACCAGGGCATATGTCTGAAGTTCAAGCAGCTGGTTCAGGGCAGCAGGAAGATGGCCCTGTCCACTTGGGATCAAGAGCTCAGAATCCTCTCCATTCTTTCAAAGAGCTGAGCAGAGGCCACTTTTTGAAAGCAGGTGTGGAAAATAGTGGAACAGGCGGCCTCTCAAACTGCTGATTTTCAGCCATGCAGCTGGTGAAGGCTCTTCTGCCCATGATCTTTTATCATAGCCTCAGATAAGTTACGGTCCTCATCTAAGAGAGGGGAATCCTTGGTTCTGGTCACTACTCCAAGGGCTGCTTATGTGTTTTACACTGAATAGTCATTGGGTAAAGCCCAGAAATAATTCTGGGAGCAAGGGACAAAATTTAGGACTCCCCCTCTCTCTAGGGAGTGCCATAACCACTGGCATAAAGAACCACACTCCCTCTTGCTAATCCTCCATCTGGCCCAATGAATTTGCACTCCTGGCGCACACTGGGTCAACTTCACCAGGAGGGGTAAAGTGTGGTGGTTAACTTCCTTGGCAAGTGGGAGTTGTGGGTTTGAATCTTGTCTGACTTCCCAGAGTAAGTGTTCTAACTTTTAAGTTAAAAGGCAAAAGGTCAGCACTAATACTGCCCCTAGCTGTGTTTTGTATTAAACTGTAAGCATGCTCTCAGCATCAAAAATTTGCTAGTCATGCTTTGAACGCAACCTAATGAACTGAGAATTTGGGAGGTGATTAGGTGTCTCCTGGCATTGATATAACTGCAACAGAACTAAGGTAGTAGTGAGACATCTGAGTCACTTCTGAGCGTGTTCAGTAGCCTTATTCTAGATCTGTCTAATCCTCAGTCCCTTGTACAAATAAAGCACAGTCTCCCACGTACCATGTACCCTATTTCCTAATCTTACATCCAACATAGTGGAACATGCTGCCTCTCAAACTGCCAATTTTCACCCACACAATTAACAGCCTCCTTTTAAAGAGAGACCTTCCATATATTAAAAAAATAATAAAAAAGAAGAAAAATGCCATGTCAAATATAGCCAAGATTAATGATATTGTATTCTAAAGTATACAATATAATTAATTGCTAAGAAGTAATTGATTGCTAAAAAGGAATTGAGTTCAAGGATAGGTATTTTTCACTACTTCCAAATTTGGATTTAGAATTTTTTCCAGAGTTCTCAGCATATATGGAAACACCCACATATTTATATACAATTTCAGATAGTGGTATTAGAATTTGGGATTAAATAACTGCATTTAATTTCATAAACACCCATCTCTTGAAGAACTGGCTGGACTCACTGACAGTGCATGGTTATCTTCCATGCCGATCAAATTAATAATTAATATTTTTGCATTTAGATTAAATGTATATTATACAAACAATCAATTTTAAAATTATCTTACCAGCTTGATACTATTTGAGCCTTAAATACTCCTTCATTTTGGTTCCTTCTGATGATGTCACTCACATCTTTAACATACTTGTTAAGGAACATCTATTAAATTAGCATGAAAATAATGATTCATCCAAAGTACATTTCCCAATTTTAATATCTTCTTACTTTCTTTTCCCTGCTTGGTTTTCTTTAATCTGAGCCAACACTGAGCCTTTTTAGAAGTAATTAATTTATAGTGCCCTCGAAATATCTGGACCAGCAGTTCATCATTTTACCCATGCTCATTGTCTGCCCTTTATTTAATTTTTCCACCTTTGTGTTTTATTTGAAACAAAGGTTCTTCCATCTATGTATATGAACAGAAAGCTAACAATTTAACAATAAAAGCAGCACAACTATCTGGCAACTGTGGATATATACCATATTTATTTGAATCTAACAAGCCTGAATTTAAGGCAACCCCCCAATAATTAGATTCTATACATGAAAAAAATATAAATTTGTTATAATTTTCCAGGTATAGAACGTAATTATTAGAGGGTCACCTTTAATTCTTCCCTTCCACCACTACATGGGGGCACACACTGGGAAGGCAGGTGTTGTTGGGAGGTCAGCAACTTGCCCCTGCCCACTACCTGCCCCCACCTCCAGCCTCAGCTCCTGCCCCACTGGCCTCTGCTCACTGGCCTCTTCTCCACAACCCGCCAGCCTCTGCTTCCTGCTTCCCCCCAACCCCTCCTGTCCCCAGCCTCTGCTTCCCTCTTCCCTGCTCAGCCTCTGCTTTGCACCTGCATGCTCCATCCCTATTCTAGCCTGGGGCACTGAGCCCAGCCCCACCCACACAGCAGCTGTGCGGGTTGGATTGGGGCCATGCCCAGTGCCCCAAGGCTGCAGTGTGTACAGAGCCCGTCAATTTGGTGCAAGGGTAAAGCTGGAGAGGAAGAGAGGTGGGCAGGGGAGCAGAGGCTACCTGGGGCAGAGGAGGTCCAAGATGAGAGAAGGGGCTGTAGGGGGGTGATGGTGGGAAGCAGAGGTGGTGAAGGGTGGGGGCAGAGACAGGCAGCTTTGGTCCTGACCACTTAGGCACTGGAGCCCAAGCCACAGCAGCTGCCTGCCCTCCCCCACCACCCTCACAATTCATTCTGAGATGAGGGTCTTTTCCTTCCCTGTTAAATTGGGAGGGGGGACCTCATCTTAACATTGAGTTAATATAGTATTATGGATGCAGAACTGTCAACATTGTCTCATAATGCCCCATTTAGTTTGTGGTGCCCTTTTACAATGACATGGGCCACTAGCTCACTAGTTCCAAGAGCTCATGGTTTTGACTTCCATTCCTGACCCAGCACATACACATCAGGTTTAGTGCTGTGACTTTCTGTAGGAAATGTAGCATACAGCAAGAATACATTGGCATGTAATGCAGTGGAATTTCTGGCTTGATTTCTCTTTCTTGAAAACTACTTGGAGTTTCTCAGCCACAGTTGATCACAAGAGAACAATACATAGCATTCCTTCTTCTAAGGAGCGGAGGGGAGGGATGTTTCTGCTTCATTCTCAGAGCCTTGTTACACTGTAATTCTTGGCAGGGTAATTCCTGGAGCTCTTAACACCTGGACTGTCTGCACCGTAACACCTGAAACTGGTTTTAAGCGCTCGTTATGCAGCTCAAAGTTACACCACTCCAGGGCAGGATTATCTCTGATCTGTGTTACTCAGCTTGTGTTACACTAAATTGTAGCCACTCTAAACTATACCTTAGTATAAACACGCCACCCACCCATTGTCTCATGCTGGCCTGGATCAGGCCCACTGCTCCCCATCCTCCCCAGTAACCTCGATACCTACGCACTGCCCCACTACTGCCCTCCTGCTCACTTGTGGCTGCTTGAACTGTCTGGTCAGGGGAGTAGGTAGGGAAGGGTTAACCTACTTGAGCAGCCATGGCCATGGCTGCTCTCTGGGTTGGGCATAGTGTGAAGACCAGCAGTTTGGCAGCACTGGGGACCATCAGCAAAGTTAACCCTTCCCTGCCTGCTCCCCTAGGAGAGAGAGTGCAGGCAGACATTAGCAGGCAGAGGGGGCAGGGGGAAATCTGTGGTGAGGGTGGCAGATTCTTACCTTTCAGTCCTCCAGGCCCCTGCTGCCCTAGACATGTGACTGCTCAAAACTCGAGCTAGCACTAACACCGATCAACATTTGAGCAGCTCACAGTGTAATGTGTAACAAGACCCTCAGCCTCTTTTTCTCTGGAAGCTCTAAACACAGATTTTAGTGCTCTGTGTCATCACTCATATACTAATCAAAACAAGGAGTAGCACTGATGGGTTTGAAAAGGACCAGTATCCAATCTATTTATAGCAATGGAGACTCTCCAAGACTAAGGACACTTGTAGTCAGCAGTAAAGGGTACTAACAGCAGGTAATTGAGGGACCATGACAGGACACACAAAAACACATTTCAACTTGCACAGATTTCAGTGATTCGTGTAAAACACGAATATTGGGACCTGGTCTCCTCCCTAGTAGATACTATTCCCATTCAGAAATAATTAGTCTCTTTCCTTTCTCAACATAACCACTAAAATTAGCATGGAGAAATCAAACCACTGCAAGGTGCTCAGACAACATAGGTGTGGATTGGTAAAGAAGTGTACTCATGAAGGCAGCTTTTACGAACAAATTGAACCCATGCTTCTAAAGGAAGATTTTGCTGAAGTACAAACAAGTCATTGTATCCTTTACTGCAAATTTCTTGTCTGCAAATGAAATAATTGATGTTTTGTTAATTAAAAATTACCACTATAATGTATCTCTATATTTGCTTAACTTAAAAATCACATGATTAACTTACCTAAGAGTATGGCTAGTGCACAAAATTTTAGCAAAATCTTCTACGTTAACAATGTAGAAGAAAAGACCATTGACATTTATTACGTGCAACTGAAAATTATAAAAGACTATTTTAACTTGATTTCCCTACCCTCAAGATGCACCTTGTAAAGCATTTCTACCACATCCAATGAAATATCAGAATGTACACTATATATCCATGGAGCAGAAGGAGAACATGACTACTCTCATAAGCAAAATATATTATTTTGTTAGTAGAGGTAACACTGTAAATAAATTAGCTAGAGTGAAGTAACTTTATATACTTAATTCAGGAAATCTGTTTACAATTTTAGCAAAAATTTTAACACTATATATTCTAAATAATTTATAAACCCATATCTTCAGGCAATAAGGTAACATCTGACCTTTATAACCTGGATTTCCCATGGCTGTTGAGAGATCCACACATTCCACTGCATTTCAATTGCAATTGTAAGGTATTGTCTCAGCACATTGTATTACTGATGCTTTCTGGTGGAAGTTAGTTGCCAATTTATGGTGCATGTGAAACAGACTTAAGACATAAAGTAATGAATTATATGGCCATTTTTATTAGAAATGGACCTGACCTGAAAACTTTGATTTTGTTTGGAATGTTTTTTGTGTTTTAGGATATTTTGGAGATTAGAAGTTCTGGACAAGATCCATCAGATAGAAGTAACGCATCAGCAAAACACAGATCTGGATCTATATTACCCCAAAGTGTGGAGAGATTTCCATTTAAGTGATCTACTTAATCTCTTTAAGTTTCTTGTAAAATGCTGACCTTCTCCTTTTATTGTGTTGCTATCAAAATAATCAGAATCACTTAAACACATCCATACAAAATCAGTGATAAATTGATTTAAGCTGATAAACCAATCTTTACTTCACTAGTTTACTCCTAGGTATTGCAGCATATGCTATATGATCTATTACTCAGTTTATCTATGATTACCTGTGATGAGCACAATGATCTGAATCAAGGACAGGGTGACACTTTTTTTTAAATGAACCATCTTCAGCATTTTAAAATCTCTTGACCCCCTGCATCATAGGATCAGTATTCACTATCAAATATGAATGTTTTATATAAAACTAGTTAATGCTTCAAATTAAATGCACAGTGAAGAGAGATTTGAAATTAAAGTTAAAACAAGTGGTTGGTATGTTAAGCAAGTCATGTAATATTTCAATATACTACCTTCATATTAGCATTTACAACATACGGAGTGATTTCCTTATCTAACAGCCAAAAATAGAATTAAACAGTTTGGAAAATACGATAAATGGTGTAAAAATTAAGGTAAAATCAGATCCTCGAAAGCTTAAGACTTGACAAAGCAAGGCCATTTGTTAATCTCACTGAATAGTGAAAACAACAACAACAACAATTATGATGATGATGATGATACAAAGGCAGATTCTCAGATGCAATGCACTATTGCCAGGTCGATTTTCAATTACATTTCACTGATGTATTCATTTGTTTCTTAATGTGCTCATCTTGCCCATTAAGAATAATTAGCAGGCTTGCTTGGTGATTTCCTGGCTTCTGACAGTGATTTTTTCCCCTTTTTTTATTGACAACTATTTTTAGTTTTTGGAAAGTAATTTTTGGATATTATAGTATGACTGGCATATAATTTAAGTTTCCTAAGAAATTTAAAGGGAAGATGTAAACAGTAATTTTTAAACAAGGTTATTTAATCCATAATACCTAAACAATAAAGCAGAATACTAGACATTATTTCTGTAGAGCAGAATCCAAAATAGAAAACACTATTTTAGCCATTTTCATGTGATTCAGTCAACAAAACTATTAAAACAGGTGAATAAAAAAGTAAAAGTAGGTAGAAATGAATTGTTACTTCTATTATTTTGGACATTTTGGGGCAGATTCTATTCTCATTTGCAGAAACAGAAGGCCCCTGATTTCAGTGAGGTCAGTGTGGCTGTAACAGATCTAAAATTGTATTATATCTAGTAACTAATGGAAAGAATGCAAAAGGAAAATTACCATAAGACAGATCATAAAACTATCAGTGAAGTCCATAAAATACATAAAATACAACATAAATTTTATTGCACACTTTTAAGAATGCATTCCACCTGCACTGTAAAGTTTTTAGAGTACTGCACTTTGGCATCCTGCTATATTAAACCCATTGTAAATCTAGCACAATAAAAGCACTTTGAATCCTGAGTTTCAGAGTACCAAATGTTAAGAAAAAAAAGAAATAAATTCTTGTGGCAGTCTTTCATCAGTCACTTCTCAGGACTAATAAACTGAATACAGACTACAACCTCTTGAATGATTTTAGGAAATGTGAAATATTTCCTAAATAAATTATGGAAACATAAGCGACTTAATTGGGTGATGTTAACAGTTCTCTTTTTGAGGAACAAAACCACTTTAATTGTTTAATACAATGGATGAATAATTTTAGCACATATTAGTTCATACCCCTGAGTTAGAAGAACTTTGGCAATTTGGTAGAAGTTCAGATGTGTTTATTTAATCTCTTAAACAAGGTGTTTACCAACTTGGTGATTACTATACCCACATGAAACTTTGTGTGGGGAAAGGGACATTTTTGTTAAACAAGCATCCTTTATCAAACATCACTTTATTTTGCTATTTTGATTTTGTACATCTCCTACCCCCGCTGCCCACTGTGGGATGGGGGGAGATTATTTTTGTAAATATCCCCCCACAATGTCATATGAATATAATTGATATAGTATAGTATGTTACATTAAACTACACCAAATAATACAATACTGAAGCATTAAACTCATTCATAAAGACATATTAGTCATGACTTAAATCTGTGTCTTTTAGAGATTCATGGGGCTTTTTTCAAGACTGAAGTATATGATTTGTGATTGGCTACTTTTCTCCATGAAATTGTTAAAGTATTTTAGGTGATTATAGCTGGCAGTGTTACCTCTAAGATTATAAGTGGGCTGTGAACTAATATTCTTGCAGTACCATGTCTCTTGTTTTAACAGTTTTATGTAATTTCACTTTTCGCATTTTAAATAAAGGTTAACTTAATGAAAAAGTAAGTACACAATATGCTTGTATTCACATATATATAAATCATAAATCAAAATAATTCCGATGCTACAGTAGTCAAAACTGAACAAGTAGTCTGCCTTAAAATGCAAATTTAAAAATTACTAAGGAACAGAAGTAAACAGATACCTTCTTCCATTTTTTCTCTCAATTTCCAACAGCTACTAACAGTCACTAAAAATATCAGTTCTTGTGCTATTGTAGATATTTACTGCCGTAAATTATGTTCACTCACTCTCTTGCTTAACCAAAATACATTTCAGTTTCAGAACTGTGTGTACACATTCATATGGCATAACAGCAATTTATTCTAACATAATAATATGAGAAATAAAATAAAATAGAACACGGAAGAGACTAGTTTTATACCCCAATGTTAGAAGAAATAATTCAAAACTGATAACGATTAAATACAATAAATGGATAATTTATAGGCAGGTGTAAGTTAACAGTAATCACAGTACCAGGCATTTAATAATATACACTGTGAGCACTAGGAAGTACATGTGTATTGTGTATAATATAATATAAAAGATTAATATCTGAAAGCAGACTTGGTATAAAAAAGATCTAGTTTCACTAGTATAAAGAATAAATGTCAAGGGGGAGTTAATTATTTGGTTTGCTGATGTGCTTCCTATAACATAAAACATATAAAAATGGAATCTCTCAGCACTTAACCATTAGCCAAATATTTATCACTGTACCTTGCTGCTTTCTTGTAACCAACATATACTTTTTTAATCCAAGAAGAAAGTATGGAATTTATTACAGGGAAAATTGTAGCTCTGTTCAAGAAATTCTATCTTTCCATTTTTTAATTACTTATGGAGGAGACTTTTTTTAATATACCCCATGCTGTCTTTCTTTATATCAATTGTTACTCAGCCAGTAAAAAAGGAATGAGCACAACAAACCAGTTTTCTATCTGAATAAGGATACTTTTGATGGCCTTTTCATTTCCATCAGTTAACAGAACTTCTTTGACATCTGCAGAAATAGCAACCTGAAAAAAAGAGCACAGCAAACAATGAGCAAATATGCTTGTCTGTGTGGAAGTGAAGACAGGAGTGACAAGCCTTCAGTATCATGCTTCCTCACCTATTTCTCTGTAACAATCTTCAATCTTTTTTCATTTTATGTCTGCATTATTTTAATCATTCAATCAAATCAGTCAATACTTTTATCATTCCATTTGCGGGAGCCTCTATCTTGCTATCATTCTGTTCCGTAATTGCATTGTGACAGCGGATGATGGTATTCTGAGAGGCTTTCATTTGCGGGCTTCTGTTTATCTAGTAGAGCCATCATACAAGGCTGTCACTCTGCCTTTCAGCTTGCTTCTGTCTGACTGCCTGATGCCCTTCATATAACTTTGCATTGCAGGCAGATGGCTTTGTAAGGGTAATTTTTTTGTGAGCTTTGACATGCTCGCACATTGGGCTGTAACCTCGACACATTGTATAAGAGCGACAGGTTTGTCAAATGCCAATCAGTGTAACAATATGCTTTTATTTGTAGAGACATAAAAACTTGTCTAATGCACTGCACTGCTACATAATATCTCCTGAATACATGACTCAGAACCCAGAGAATGGTGAACGACGCTCCTGAATGGCCAATCTAATTCAAAAGAATCTAATTACCGAGAGCTCTGGATCATGTTTGTTGGTGTAATAATGCAGGCAAAACATTAGCAGCTATATCATGGTGCTCCAACTGTGATTCGCCAGGCTATTCCTGTATCTTAGCAAATGGGACTGTAATCTGAAAAAAAAAATGCTTCAGCTATGGCAATGAAAGACAGACCGTACGTGGCCTGGAATGTCACAACAAGAGATATTGACTACACTGAGGTAAAATGTTTCTGCTCATCGAGGCAACCATAAAATCAATATGATACGAAAGCAAGTCAATCTAGAAGGTCTCTCAAGACTCTGCAGCTTGACCGCAGCTGATGCTGTTGACAGTTCTCTGACCCAGCAGTTGGAGGCACTGGAACATTTTTTCTTTTGTTCCTCTCTCTGAAAGGGATTGGAATTGAGAAAAGACCTACCATGAGCCCAGCCAAGCATGTCATGCCACCCCCTAGCTCACACACAGCAAGGTCCCTGAAAGAGAGAAAGGAAATGGTAGAACCCATACAAATTAGATGAAAATGGTCAGAAAGACATATATGTTACAAGAACAAATTGCCATCTGCAGTAAGAACTGAGCTACCAGGAAGTTGTAGAGACATGACTAGGCTACCTCATGTCGTTTTGCGTTTTAAAAATAATTATGAAATAGAAAAGTCACAAAGCAGGCAAATCAGTGGGGGTTCCCTCATTAGTGTTCAGTGCAACATTACCACCGCTGAGCTGAAAAATCTGAGAAGGTTCCCTTTTTTCCCCTTGTCAATGGCGCTGTCTTTTAGAACTAAACTAGCTAGAGTAGCGAAAGATAATTGTTAGGAAAGGATAACAATGTTAATCCACATTCATTCTTGCAAAAACAGTTAAAGAAGTAAATGGAGAAATTAATATTATTTATGCATCTGTCCACACAGCTGTATCTATACTTTATATATTAATAAATTAAAATACATTTTAAAACAAGCTGCATGCCTTACACAAAATAATTACACAGGAAGCATTCGGTTCCCTCAATTAGCACTTAAAATTGTGAGTGACCCACAAACAATATAGCAGTGCTGTTATAAGCAACACTGTAACAACATATAGTTAAACCATTGAAAACTAAGGTAAGGTAATGTCAAGAGTCTATTCTCAATACAGAAAGGAATAGAACTCAGCATTAAGGCTGAATGTCTAATCCGACATGCTGTTCTTAACTTAGCCTATTGTGCATAGGTGTTAATAACACACGTGTTATCCACGTATAGGAAATGTACTTTGCATAGATAGTCTGCATAATGGGAACGGAGTAGGTGGAGCCATCGAAAAAAGGCTTGCATTGGGGCCATCTCCAATTCCATGGCATGTTCCAACTCCAGTAAGGGATAGGGAGGTGACACTGCATTAGCCAGCATTGAAGGAAGTAATGATTAGAGCAGACAGAAAACTTTCCATGGAAATGTTTTTGACAGATTTTTTTTTAACTAAACAGAAATTGAGGTGGGAAAAAAAAAAGAAAATTCAATGTGTTTTGCAAACACATTAAAGTAATTTCCAATTATGTTTTTTCCAGGAAAATATTTTTCACAGACATCAATGTAAGCACTGTTTAAAAAATAAGTCCACTACCCCAGCAGAGTTTTATGGACTAGGCTGTATCTCTATAATCTGTATAATCTGACACTCAATCTGGGGATGGGATGGATTTCTCTCAAACATTGTGCACTTTACTAGCAAAAAGTCTACTAATCTAGTTTTATGAGAGAGCAGTAAATATCATCCTTTTATGGACTGGCATAATTTGGAGCCAAAGAAAAACCCAAATGTAATTAAGGAAATTAAAGAAATTTAGAAATTTGCTATTTAAATTCTGAATTTCTTTGCACCTTGTGATTTAAATAAATTCCTCATCATTATTTTGTCAGTTTTTTTCTCTGTTTTTCTTTAGGTTTTGGCTTTTCTTAATGGTACAGGTATGGTGTTTAACAAAAACACTTATAAACTACATTTTGCATTTAATAGGTATTTATTCCTTTATAGCAATTACGAGCCAGGCAGTAAATATAGCAAGCACTCAGGGTTTTTTTTAAAATGTATTATGGAACCAATCATGCAAATACATAATATATGTACACACATATATATGAGAGCACTTATTCAAACATGCATGATAAGCATTAACAGCTCTTTTGGAATCATACCAGTCTATTGAGCAAATACGTATTTGGTGACTTTTACAAAATGAGAACTAAAATTTGAAAAAATGTAGGTACTCAGAGTTGATTGTTTAGGAGGCCTAATCCTATCAAGTGATGACTAAGTAAAATGCCATTGGCTTTAATGGAATATTTGGGTTTTCAGATTCTGTAGGCCCAGAATTTGGGACTTGTATAGAACTTATTTTGGAAAAAAATGGAGCAGAATGATCTATGATGCACACCCACAGTAGCACTTCTTAGTAGAAGCCACAGTAGCAGCTGTGGGGAACTCGGGGAACTGAACCAAACCAAATAGCTGGGTTGGGCATTGGGTATATATCTGTGGGGAGAAAGGGTCAGAGGAAGCCTCCAAATGACACTAGAAATAAAATTTAAGAAGCTCCAGTCTATTTCTGCAGAAGCAAGGTGAAGCTCCTTATAAAGTCAGGAATCAATGGCTGGTGAATCAAAGTAGTGGCAGATCTATTTGCTTCAGCCTGCCTCCATGCCGTGTTCAGAAAGTTGTTCATAGTTTTGTAGGCAGCTCATGTTCACAGGGGGATGAAGGGAAACTTCTATAGCCCAAATCCTTCTCCCTCACTCAAAACAATAGAACCATAGGTGTCCTACTGAGTACAGGGCCCTGGGCACCCACAGAGAAGGGAAAGGGATATATAGCTTTATTTATTTTTTATGTATGCCTGCAGCATGCTTGGCTTGGCTTGTTGCAGAAAGGTTAAAAAATACATACATAAAAATGTAGAATGCTTCAAAAATGCTAAAAGAGCATTAAAAGTAGGTGTACAAATACACCCATTGCCATATAACACAAATGGGATGTACCTTATCAGATATTACTTTGCTTGCTTTCACAATAGATGTCAGTTTAAAGAATGTCTTTTATTTTTCCTGACCTTCACAATCAGTACTGATCGATCGGAGCTTCACTTTTGTTTCCCAAAAATCAAAGTGAAATAAAATGCCTTGAGTGGAAATCAAAAGTCTTTGACATATAGCAAAAAGCTTGCTGTGCATTATTAGTACCCAAAGGCAGCTCAAAATTCTTTGTTAAGAGCAACATGCTTTCACCTTGAACATTTTAAATTTAATCTGAAAACTTAAATCATAGCAATCTTTACCATGCAGATACAATAAAACTAACAGATTGGAATTGTATCTTTTGTGTTCAGCTCTGTACCTGAACATTTGATTGTGCTTCAGGCAATAGTAAGCTAGCACCTCTTCAGAAGGCCAGATACCTATAAAACAAAGATATTTGCTTTTTAGAATAGATTTTTTTCCCTCTGAAAGGTGTTGTCAATATTTATTTACTGTTTCAATATCTCCACCGAACAATAGTTTGCTGGATTTTTTAAATTTCTGAAATAGACTGCAATGCCAGAGAATACAGTAAAGAACAATGGCAGTATTTCTCAGACAGTCAGCAACAGATATATGGACTTCAGCAAGATTACGCCTCAAGAGCCTACTTTTTAAAAAGTCAGACACTGCCATTAAGCCTTTAACATTAAGAACAATCAAATTACAAGAATCATCTATTTTATACCATACACTTGATATTTGCAACCTCAGTAACTACTGATAGGCATCAGATTCAACAGAAAATAACTTCATATTCAATGATGTTCAGCTATGAAACTCCTAATGGTTTTGTGACTAAATAATATTGGTAAGTATTTTATCTCCTTGGTTGGTAGTCATGTAAGAGTAGTTCTGTGTAAACATCCATAAGACAGAATTTGGACTGATGTACAGCACACTGGATAGCTCAATGATTTGTTAAGACAACCCTTGGCCTTAAATGGAGCTTGTGCCTGTTTAGGTCAACTTGGTCCTTCAATGCTTCTGAAAGTTTCTGACGGGTAGGTAAACTGAATTCTTACATAATTTGCTTTGTAGAATTCAGATAGTTGGTTTTTTTTAGAAAAAGTCTTTTTTACTATGCATTAATGGTATCATAGAACATTTCATGAAAGCAAGTTTGTTTTGCAGCATACTTAGCCAAAATCTTCCTTCCTATTAGTCACTGCACAGCTTGATTGTTACTCTAAAGAGTGTATCTGTTTCAGTCCATCCAACTCCTGGCCTCACCCACCCAAAGCTGACACTATCTGCATGAGGCCAAAGGTGCTGCTCTATTTTAATTCAATCCTTCCTCAAATAAAACTCATAGCAAAGACAAATAGGCCAAATCCTGAGCACCTATGAAAATTTTGCTTAAGTAGAAAACAATTAAAAACCAAGAAGGATTTCAGGATTTGGCTCACAATAAGTACACCATTTTAGATGACAGAAATTATATTAATCAGGGGTACTGCATTGATTCCCAACACATATATTCAAAGATAATTTTTATTTGTATATTTCACTTTAACTTAGATTACAAGATCTCTGCAAATTGACTATTTTTTAAATATGCCAAGGGTTGAACTTAAATAATCATACATTAACCAGTGCTCAGTGATACACATACTCAAGAGCCTACAACATTTTATCTATCAGCATTGAAATATGTTAAAATGACAGATTTTGCAATCAATATATAACCCGGTATTATACTAGTGTATGATACAAGCAATGGTTAAGCTTGCATTTGACTGGTAGATATTCATGCCATAAAAGTGGTTGTTAATGGTTAGTGAAGATGCAGCTAATTTAGAACCATTTGTAATACTTAATAAACGACATTTAAAAAAAAAAAACTTCTATAGCAAAACCTTCCATTCAAATGAGTCTTAAAAACACTTGTATTTATGGCAGAGGGCCTTGACCATCTGGGTTTCTGGCTTATCCTCAAAAAAGCTCAAATGTATCTTACTTGAGTGTGGCTTTAACTAACAGAACAGTTTGAATGGAGTCATAAAGTATTCACCAAATCCTTTTGTCATGGCACTAGTTACCTCTTCTGCTCTCTTACAGTGTTAATACCCAGCTCCCTCATGGAAGCAGTCACATGCACATGACTTAGGAAAAAGCTGAGGAAAAAGCATATTCTGACCAACAAAAAAGCAGAAAAAAAACCAGAAAAAGCATATTCTGAAAAAACAGAAAAAGCATATTCTGACCAACAATGCTACTCTTTAACCAGGTGCACTGGAACACAAACACTGCACCTCTCCCTCCGCCTTATGTTGCATCACCTCAATACTGATGCAAAATGCCATGAGCAGAAGAAGCAGAAATCAGGTCTCTCACAAGCCAGGTCTCAAGGTGCAAGCACACAGTACTATAAATTAAGCCATGAAATCAGCAGCAAGAGTACCTTTGTTAATTTTAGTAAAAGGAAAAGCTTCTCTTACTTGAACAGGTAGGTAAGCTTCTTTGACTACTTTCAAAACAGGGATAATCTTAAAGATCCATGTGGAGGAGTTTGCATTCTACCTACAACCCCTTCATTCTGACCTACATTTTTCAACACTGCGACCTACATTACTATAAAATAGTTCATTTCTGTTAAAGAAACAAATGCTCAGTGCAGCTACAATAAAGTCAAAAGTCCCATTAATTTTTAACATCTGACATTAACTCTTCAAAGAAAACTACCATTTCTCATCTTTAGTCTGTAAACACACACACGTATAAAAGTGCGCCTCACTGCAAATTTTATAAAGACTTCTATGATATTTAGTATAAAAATAACCAAAGTGGGCCTCTCATTTTTCCATATGTAAGATTGGATAGACACTTATTTGGCTGTGCAAGTAGCATGGGCCGTATGCTGACATGCTTAGGACCTTTGAAGATACAATAATAATTGTACCACTTCTGAACAAAATTGGATGGCAGGCAAAATTAGGCAACGGTTGAAACAGATTTGGACAAAACTCTGCACTTTGGATTCACAAAACAAATGTCTTGAAAACTTCAGTGTAAATGATCAAAGGCATTTCAGCAGATACTGTGCTGGAAGATTTCAGTATATGCAATGAAACAAACAGGAGAATGAAGGCTACGTTGGAAGTCCCATGAAGTAGAGCCATAAAGATGTATTTATGCTTGTGTGGTCGTACAGTACCCAGTGAGAGCTGGGAGAGACCCTGGGTTGCCGACAGGTAAAACGTCTCCCAGAATTCTGAAAGAATATATGTGCCGCATCATCCTTTGCACGCTTACAACACCCCACTGCTCACCAACCTGGGATAGGAGATCTACTGCCCACCCCTCTGGTCTTTTTACAGTGATTACTGCAAAATCTCACAACATTGTCAGCATCCTATCTCTAGGTGTTGATACAATGCTTGTTTTCTGCTGGAGTGGTACAAGAGACCTTAACTACTAGATTGGGCTGGTGGTGATGTAGGGAGTACTCTTTATTTACCGTATGTCAACAGCACTCAGCACTGTATCACCATATCTGAGCACCTCACAAACAATAATGGATTTAACCTCACAAGAAACCCATGAGATCATGAAATACTATTATCCTGGTTTTACAGATGGAGAATTGAGCCACAGGGAGATTAAGTTACTTGCTCAAGGTCACAGAGTACATTTGTGAGAAAAGTACAAATAAAATTCAGATCTCCTGATTCCCAGTTTTGTGTCTGAACCAAAAAGGCTCCTTATTATCCTATGGAAAAAGAGCATCAAAAGTACATATGATACCACTGAGGATGCTTAAATTAAGTTGCTTTTATCACAGTACCCATGGCCAAGTCACTGTACCATAATGACAATGAATTACTTCAGCTCCTTCTGTGTCAAGCAGCTGTGGAGCATCAGGTCTTTTAAGCAGCCTTACTGATATCAGGCCTAAACAACATTTGAAAAGTCTAAACAGGATACTTTGCAAGTGACCCTTATTATGAAGGACATCATTTTCAGACCAAAACAAACTTCAGTCGGTTACCAGCATTAAATATACTGAATCAGAAAATGGTGGTTACGGAAAACTTTCCATTGTCAATGAATTCCTTAACATTTTAAAAATAAATTTCTTTGGCTCCTTCTACTGGGTCTTCATTTTGCTCTTAACCATGTATTTTAAAAATTAGTGCCACCCAATTGAAAGCTCACAGACTGAGAACTGATACAGCTTCTCCAAAAGAGTAACATCTTTTGAGAAGATTCTCAGGGCATGGACACACACAACGCTTAGAATGGCTTAAATGTGGTTTAAACCTGAAGCAGACAGACATCCAAGCCTGTTAAACCAGTTTAAAGCCACCTGGAATGGTTCAAAAACCATTGAAATAGAACTGAGTTCTATTTTGAACTGTTTCACTGTGAACCAGGTCAGTATTATAGACACCAAGTGTTCTGCAACATGGGTCTGTCCTGGCATGTCCTCCAGGCATCAAACACTGCACTCATTGCCTCCATGCACCCAACGGCTGCAACTGGCCTCCCTGGTATATAGCCAGAACTCTACTGACCACTTTTTTCCCTCTTTGGTTAGCATTTTTTTAAAATCAATGAGCTCCCTTGCACTGGTTGGTTAATAAAGCTAGCTTTCTAACAACTGTGTCCTTACTTGGCCACAGCCTCTCATCATGGCCCCCCAGCCCCCGGGAACCAAAAAAGGTCCATGCACCCTCTGCTTCCCAAGTCAGACAAGCACATTGCAGACTTTGGTCATTTGTGGGCTACTGAAGTTTACTGAATTCATGTTAGGAGAGAAGGGAAAACAGAAAAGTGAAAACACCTCCAGCCACAGGTCACCCAATAGGGACCTACCAAAACTGTAACTTTGCAAAATCCGGCATTGCCCACAAAATCTGTGAAATACACAGGAAAGAAAAAGAAAACTATACTAAAAATAAAATGCTGGCTTCCCAGAGGGAGGCAGTAGTCCTCATGGCACTGAAGCCCGGATGCACAGTCCGCCAGGGGAAAAGGAGGGGGGGGGCCTGCTCACATGATGGGCAACTCAAGATGGCTGCCACCCTCATCCCTAGACAATGACTGGATGCAAGGGCTGCCTGCCATACAGCCCCACCTCTCTCCACCAATCGATAGAGAGGGACACATGATGTATAATCCTCGCAGTTCACACAATTGTGAGCTAGTTCTCCATCAGTGAACTAGAAATGGTTTCATTGTTACATGTGTTTATACTCAGAATAGAATGCCTAGCATATAGCTTTACAAAAGGGACTTGATTCTTGGTATCATTATGGCACCATTTTTTGGCACAAAGGAATCAAACACAGCTAATTCAGGTAGCTTTAAATTCCCTCTGCATGAGGGAATCCCTAAGAGATAAAGGGCCAATTCTATGTTACTTTCTGTCTATGCCAAACCCATGAGAAATAAATATGACTGGAAGTGAGATGTGTGCTCAATGTATATTCATACTGTGGTTATTTTAGCAGCTGGCACAGGCTTTTCAAGTAAAAAACAGTTGGGTGCAGGTTCTCCTGTGGCTTTTTAACTCATGCCAGTTCCTGTCCAGCCCCAGGACAGTTAATGTGGGGTCACTTTATGACAGCTGCAAAGTTTATGTAAAGTCGACTCACAGTCTTATGTCTAGTGCAGCTTGTTTGATTTCAAGAACTGTGTCAGTACACACTCCCATTATGAAGCTTTTACATTTGATTTTCTTTCTAAGTATGAGACATTTGATTACTCATTTGACGTTTTAAGTTACTTCTCTACAAATCTTCCCATTAGCTTTGAATGAAAAGTTCTCTATTTTAAATCATCCATTCCCCCTCCCCCGCAACTTATGTGTCCATGCAAGGCCTTTGAAAAGTGATTCGAGCTTGGATACACTCTGTTCTGTGGACTGTGGATATGCCTACAAGTGCACAAAATAGTGCCACATAGAGATGCCCAAGCTAGCTTTAAGTGATCTAGCTCAGGTACTGTTAGCTCTGAAGCAGGGTAAATTAAAGTGGTGCTCTGCCTGGCCTAACATGGCTATCCTGGTTATAGTGGGCTGTGCAAAACAGCACCGTTTCAGTTTGACTTCCATTTTGCCATTTTGAAGGGACAGTGTTTTGTTTAGCTGTTTCAAATCACTGTTCCATTTCATTTAGTCAAAACTGTTTCACTGTGTTGCTGTTTCGATGCATTTTGATGTTTCACCCACAGGCTATAATAGGGAATCATGAAAATGCCTATACCTTTGTCTGGTAACCCCTTCTGAGGGCATGAGGCCTGCCAAGTTTCAAGGAGATATATGCAGGGGTTTCTGGAAAACTGTACCTCAAACTGTTCAAAGCAAAAGTTGTATCACTTACCAGCAGCAGTAGCCTGCTGTCATCCCTCATGCAGATCCAGGGGCCCGTGCCCCCCGGGAGGAGTGCAGGCCCCCAGATCTGCTGCTGTCAGCTGGGGAAATAGCCCAGAGCCATCACCATCACCAGCCGGCAGCAGCAGCCTGCTGTCATCCCGCATCATCTCTGGGGGCCCACGCCCCCTGTGAAGAGCTGGGGGAAGTGATCAGAGAGCTTGGGGAAAGATCAGGGAGCTGGGGAATTGAACCTGGAACAGGGGGAATGTTCAGGGACCTGAACATTCTCCCAGTTCCTGGTTTGATTCCCCCGGCACTGCAGTCTTCCCAGTGCTCGGCATGGGCTGCACCGAGCAGCTGCCTCTGACCCCCGCCCTACAGCGGCAGCCTGCTGAAACCCCGCATGCAGATTGGGGGCCCACACCCCCCAGGAAGAGCTGGGGAAATGATCAGAGAGCTGGGGGATCGAACCGGGAGCTAGATGTCAATATCAGAGCAGTCCTTCCCACCTCTTCCCCCTCCCTCTCCTTAGTCTGATTAGCTGCAAGCAAACGCGGCTTTGAAACTTTAAATGTTTAGAAACTTTCAAAATGTTTCAAGTGCCTCGTTTCGTTTCGAAGCTCTTTTGAAGCCTTTTGTTTCATTTTGATTTTGCTGTTTCAAGCTCGAAACACACTGAAACAGCTTCAAAATGAAACACCTGTCGAAATTTCACACAGCCCTACAAGCTATCTTGTTTAGGGCTTGCTTAGGTACCTGATATTGCATTGTCTTGATGTGAAATGAGCTTGGTGAAAGAATTTAATGATCTCCTACCAATCTCTATTTTTGGGAAGCAATACTGCATACTTTAGCAAGAAAGGCAGTGCACAGTATGCTCAAGAGAGGCCTAAGACAGGAAAAGAAGTGATAGTACAAACCAATAGTGATAGATCAAAACTGAGGTATGGTGTCAGAGTTATATAGTGAACACTGTAGGATACTTGTTAGTACTATGTCTGGCCTTTGCCAGTGCTATTAGTCTGTCTGGTTGCTGGGCATTAAATTTATTTATGAGAAAAAAATTATGAAACAGGAATGAATAGTTAAGTACAAAGCGGATAAAGAGCATTCAAGTTTTCCTATACAGTTGTTATTGCTTCGTTCTTCTGACCTGCAACAGTCCTGATGTTCCCCTTTTGGGTCTTTCTTCAGCAAAGAATGTTGTTACCACTTGTGATTAATTTTTCTTGACAATATAGTAAGTTGCTATGGAAACACTTCCAAAATCTTTCTAGCTCTGACCATCTCCCAAACACTGGTCTGAACCACTCCCCACTTTGTAACATCACCAAAAAGCATGCTGAAAACAAAGACAGGACCACAGATTTCATTTTCATTCATTCAAATATCATACAAAAATGGTTCATAAATGAAAGGCCATTCACTTATCTGTTATGTCTAGGAGCTCACTTTAATTGGAATGCATCTTTAAAAGACAAATAGATACAACAAGTTACCACTCGGCATGAATATACTAGTTTTCAGTGGTCACACAATTTTAGAGTAGGGGAATGAAATTTCATGTGAAAATACCATGACTATAATGTGAACACAGGAACTTGGTCAACTTATTAAAATGAAATGGGTGGAGATGTATAGAAGGAAATAATGGAAACAGCTGTTACTGTTTGCCAATATTTTGGTGCATAATGACACTGTCAAAACTAACTGCCTAAATTTAGGCACCTAAATGCAACATTTAAGCCTTTGGTGAAAGCCAATGGGAAATCCAGAACCTAGAAACTCTGAAAGAGGAGCTGGTTTCATTAAAGTGCTTGAATATGGAATTAGAAGCCAAATTTTGAAAATGTGTCAAGATCCAGATTTTTACTAAATGAGCTATTGATAGTGATCATATTTGACAAACTGCTAATCAATATATTATATAATGTTTTTCCTAAAGGTGTTCATCTAAACTTTTCTAATTATGCCAACTGTTGACTACCTTTTTCCTACATCTTGCAAAGAGAAGTAATTTGTCAGTAGTGAAGGGAGAACGGCTATCTTACTTTCCCACAGCAGGAACTACCATAAGTGAGTCTGAAAAGGTAGAAGAATGCTAGAGAAATCGAGGCTATGAGAAATACATCTTACCATTTCCCCCCTCCACATAGGTTTGATACTAACCCTTGTCTGTCTCTCAATCTAAAAAGGAATTTATGATATTCAGATCATTGAAAAATATGTATAAGCACTGGCTGAGATCTTCAGCTCGGGCAAAATGGCCTCAGCACTGTATCTCTCACTTTCATCCTCATTATTATTCATGACTAGGAGGGAAACGATGGTCTGCAATCTGCAAATTTCTTTTACAGCACAAACTTAAGAGGCTCGGTGGAACTGATGTGGAAATGCCATAACAAGTAAAAGCTGTAAATGTAGTGGTATCTAGTCTATGCTTAAAATCGACAAACTGCACAAACCTACTTGTATGATTGTTTTTACCACCTTTTTTCAAACGAATGAATTTGATTTAGGTTTTTTTTTAACCTGGTTTTCAAATAGTCATTAAAAATTAAACAACACTGGAACAAACCTTTTGTGATTATAGCCTTCATTCTCCTGCAACAAACTGGATCTATAAATTTATGTACCATTGTAGATGTAAATTACAAAATTTTATATTCAACTATATTAAAACATCTATTCCAAAAATGATTACCAGTTGTGAAAAGCAGACAGGCTTATCACTTGCTGTCAGTTGTTCATGTCTAGTTAAGCAATAATGTGCTAAAACTGCTCTTTTGTTTTGTGTAAGAATTTTGGCAATAGAAGAAATGAACACTCGTTTAATAAAAACTCAGGCTGCTTTTTGCTTTGATGGAGGAAGCAGCTGCCTGTTTTCATTTGCTGCAGAGCAGCAAAACCCATCAATATAATAAGCAGCTTAGATGCATCCATCCACAGCATCTGTAAGGATATAGGGCTATTCGCTCAAAACCAATCCTTGGTTTAATTTTAACAAAGATGTGTCTGACATATTTGAAAATGCATTATAATAGGGTTTTGAAATCCTAACAATTTCTTTTCTTTTTAAATACTTCCACAGATTTTGAAAGGGACGTATACCTATCAGAATGATGGAAATGATAAAGTGAACACTGAAAAAGTAAACTGTAGTGTTAGCCTAAATATGCAAAGATGGAACATAAAGAACACATCCTCTGGTTCTTATTCTCATGTCTCTTCAAAATATGGAAACAAAATTATTTCAATCTTTTCAACATAGTTTTCTGCAACATATAAGGGGAAAAAAATCCTAGAAACTAGTATTAGGGAAAATTAATAGCTGGAGATAAATTAGTTTTCATTACATATTTACATTTCATAAGATATATTTAGCTCCCTAGTCTTTTGTTAGAGAGACAATAATGTTAACGTCATTTTTCAAAATATATTTTTTAAATTGTTTTCTGAAAGTAATATATTTTCCATATTAAGTTTCAGCAAAGCAAATTTGGTCCAAGTGATAACTTTTAATTGCAATACAAAAATTGAATAGAAGTACAAGATTTTCATATATAATTATAATATCAGAGAGAGAATGAAATACTATTTTGCATGCCAGCAATAAAACTTTATTTTCCAATGAAACTTTAATGTGTGATTCTACATATTTAAGTTATTAAAAATTCTAAGACATTATTATTATTATTTTAGTGCTATACAGCATTCTAAGACCTAGCTAAGCTGAGCTTTTAGATGATTTGCACATTAACTGAGAAGTCAGATAATTCTTAATCCTCCTCTTTTCAGATCCAATAATGGATAAGAGAGCATCTTAGCATGATCAACTAGCAATCTGCCTAGCTGGAGTGGTAGTATACCTGAATTTAGGATTAGCCATTGGGTTTGTATAATATCTGATTTAAATGAGCACTCATTTTGGGAAGTGTGGCGAGAAAATATTCTATGATAGCTGAATTGATAGTTTTCCATTTAAATGTGTAGTCATGAGTACCAAGTTCATACATATTTAGTTGCTTCCCAAACAGGAAGTCCTATAAACAAAAGAGGATTTTCTCAGAGTTCTTGCTAGGCCTACCATCAGGGTCTTCAATTAAATATGTACTTTTATAAACAGCGTTCACAGTACCATATAGATGCAATTATATTTATCTCAGCTGAAGGCCTTCTAGGTCATCTTAGTCCATTGCAAAAATCCTTGTTTACTGCTATCTATGGATGAAATCCAAAATACTGCTCAAAAGATTTTTATTTATTTATTTATTTATTTTTTTTACAGGTGCGTCACCTATAAAGGAGAAAATAGAATCCTCACAACCCATAGACTAGACTAGCCACATAGCCAGTCCTTGATTATATTTAAACTTTTTTTCGTAGGCATGATGAAGTTTGGGGAATGAATCTGTCTGATTGTGGAGAAGCTAGTACTCAATTTAATGTGGGTTTTTTCGGGAATATTTAGAAGAAATGGTATTTAATGTTTTGGAAGAGAATCCAGAGCCTCAGATGGGTATGTCCAGTATCTGTTTTTTCAGTAAAAATAAATGTGACAGCCCCTGGACCATAGCAGTTTATATGATTCCCTATGTTTCTCTTATGCGGGACATCTTTGGCCAAAGATTCCAGTGGTTACTAAACCATATGCTACACTGTTCATTTAACTATGTGCTTGGTCTTTGCCTTCGCACCTCTTTGGTATGGAAATAATTGTGTGAAAGTCAGTATAGAGCCTCTTGGTGCAATCTCTCTAAACCTCACCCCCACTATAACAAAGCATAAAATATTTGCAGCCTTGAAACAGGATATCTCATTGTGTTACTAATAGATCTTCATATTTAATCAGGCTTGGCCATTTTCCATGGTATCTGCAAGTTACAGTATAGTCTATTATTTTTGAAAGGCTATGCTGTCAATGTTGTACTTCAGAAGGTGCTTGGAAAACATTAACACTATACAAGCCCCACTTACACCATTCATTTGTGATTTACGAGGTACAGAGTTCCTTAGGTGGGATCTCTACATAGGGGTGAATCACTTGCAAACACTTCCTGATATGTATTAATTTTAGGGTGGCCACCTTTTCCAAATTAGAAGGTGGGACACATATCCATCCCCGCCCCCCCGGTGGCACAGCTGGAGCAGAGCTAAGCGCAGCAGGGGCAGATGCGAGCTGCCCACTGCAGGCTCTGGGCTCCCATCCCTGCTGCCCTTCCCCCAGGAGCCCTACACCAGCTGTGTGCCCCCTACCTGCCCAGCAGCAGTTGGTGGCACAACTGCAAACTGCCACCACTCCAGCTGCTGCCGGGAGGGCAGGGAGCTGCTGCCGGGTGGCATAGGGCTCCTGGGGGAAGAGTAGCAGGGCAGGGAGCCCTGAGTCCGCAGTGGGCAGCCCGCATCCACCCCCACCCTGTGCACAAATGGAGGGGCACATATCCCCTTGCCCCCGAGGGGTGTGCAAAGTGACGGGGAGCCACCCTCACAACATGCTTCATGTTCCATGGATAAGCTGCCTGTGGCTGTCCTGCTCCTGGCCCCAGCCCTGGAGCCTCATGCATTGCCCTGGCTGGGCAGCACCCCCAGCCCCTACCCTACTCCCTCCCTCAATGTGAGAGCTTCAATCTTGCACCCTCATGCCCCCTCCACTCCCCAAAGACTTATCTGCAGGGAGCTGCTCTCCAGGCTGCCCGGTTCTTTCCCTGCCACATGCATGTGTGTGGGCACACACATGCATGCAGTACCTTCTGCATCTAGCTTCTGGCAGCCCCTTGCAGGCTGGATCCCTGCACAATGCTGCAAATCCAGGTCAAATGCTGTCCCGGAGTTGTGCAGCCTGGGACCGGGACTTGATGATCCCATTCCAGGACTGTCCTGCCCAATTAAGGACAGGTGGTCACCTTAATTAACTTTAATCCATGTCAGATCTAAAGTTAGAGTAGAATACTTAGAACAACAAGAACATTAACATTTTTAGTAAGTGAAAGTATTTAATACTCTTTTGCCAAAGGCCAAGAACCATAGAAAATTAGAGTTAGAAAGGACCTCAGAAGGTCATCTAGTCCAACCCCCTGCTCAAAGCAGGACCATTCCCAACTAGGTCATTCCAGCTAGGACTTTGTCGAGCTGGGCCTTAAAAACCTCCAAAGATGGAGATTCCTCTCCCTCTCTAGACAACCTGTTCCAGTGCTTCACCACCCTCCTAGTAAGAACGTTTTTCCTAATAACCAACTTCAGCCTCCCTTGCTGCAACTTGAGACCATTGCTCCTTCTTCTAGGTCTGAAGACCTCTGCTTGTTGTTTCTTTTAGGTCAGATTTGACATACCTGTATGGGATAGTATAAGAGAACTTGAACTATTATTGCCTCTTGCTTTGTAAATCAATACATATCAATCTCCAGAGCTCTCCTTCTGGCACTTAGTGGACCAGATCTTCAGCTGGTATAACTCAGCATAGCTCCAGCAGCATAATGAAACTACTCCAATTCATATCTGCTGATGATCTAGACCAATGTTTGAAACAGTCATCAGATAGCCTTCATTAAAGCAGTACTATATTGGCAAGGTTATCTGGGGCAAATTGTGTTCACTGCATATGTAGCTTCCTACTGAAATTAGTGCTAGGATTATTTGAAGTTTTAAATTCACTGAGTTAGAACTATGAAAAGAATGGCAGCAGATTTAGCTTTCAAGGAGCAAGCAAATCTTTTTCATAACTTGGTTTTATATTCCTTACTTCACTATGATGAAATTAACCATTTGGGCCTAAATACACCACACTGTTATTCCACAATTCAGGACTAATGCAAAGAGCGAAATACTCCAAATTTTATTTGGCTACCAGATTTCAGCTGAAGAAGTTCTAGAGTTGCATGAAAACTGCTGCAATGTGCTCTGACTGAAATGTATGAGGTTATAATTAACTTTGTGGGCTTATGTTGCTTTTCTGTGCAGACAATAGATTTCAGGCTATTTTGTCTTAACCTCTAGTTCATCTAAAAGCCCTTTAAAGCAAATAATTATGAGCCTGTAGCAATTTAATTTAGTGGAGGATAAATAACAAGATTTGCTTTTGGTATAAATAATATCCATTCTAATATCTAGCTTAAAAAGTTGGAAGTGCAGAGAACATATTAACTAATATCATGAATACCCACCAAAAAAAGCTTTATAATTTTATCAGTGATGGGCCTTGGAACCTAATGAATCAAACCCAGTTTTAATTAAAATGGGCACAATTACACTGACTACATTGGAATGCTTTGCCTACACCCAGGAATTACTCTGGCCTAATATTTCTCAGATATTGTGGTTTGAGTATGAAGATTTCATCTTGCAATGTTCAGCAACATGGTCATCATAGCCTGGGTATATCAAGCTTTTTCAATATCTAACTTAGGCCACTTCATTTTTTGAGGTATGCTCTGACTTTCGGTAAATGTAAAGCCAACGTGTAATAAATCTGTTTCTGCAGCTCTTCTCAGTCAAGGATATCTCGAGACTCTACATGGAACCTGCATGCCAAGCTCACATGTTAGCAGATAGATGTGCAATAACTAAATTAGTCTTCTCTCAATGAGACTTGAACATCTGACATAAAATGGAGAGTTAGGTTTGCAATCTTCTGAAATGTAAGCTTGTTTCTTCAGTTGTAAATTTATTGTGCCAAAGTGTTTTCATATTGTTTTCCTTCATCAGTAAAGTGATAATGCTCTAATTATGGGAAAAAGTCATTTTTATTTATTCAAGTAGTTGTTTGTGTGTCATCTCTATTGTAATTAGCAGTTAACAACAAATTCCAGTACTTGTTTTTACTGCCAGATTTTCAATCACAATAAAGTAATTTCCTGTTGGTTTTTTAGAAAAGCCATGGAATATATACAATTTTTACATACAACAAAGTGTTGGAAAAATGTAATTTTCTACATATTCTTTTCTGAAAACATGCTCTATATTCCTGGATTGTCTTTGCTCTCAGGAACAGGATTGAAATCTTCACTTTGGTATTTATCCGAGACTGTGATAGCTCAGTTGTCTGCCTCCAAATGCCAAGATAGGGGGAATCTCATCAACCAGAGACCAGCTGCATGATGGGCAGTTAATAGATATATCAAACCTTAGGATATATGCTAAGCTGAGGAGATGATTGGTCGGTTGATATACTGATTGATTAGCATAGGGAGAATGGGTTTCTTCTTGACAACCTAAGATTATGCTTCAGCTAAGCTCAAATTGCTTACACCTCTTCTATTGGGTTTAAAATTACAGCCCTGTCATCTAAAATCTCTCTTCAATGAAATTTTTACCATATATAAAAATTAAAGGGAAAAAGAAAGTAGGTGCGCTGGATAAGAGTAAATGGAGTAGATACATTTCATACTACTCTTGTTGGTACTTCTAGAAAAAGTTGATAAGTAAATCCACTTGAAAAATGCTGCACATTCAGTAAACTATTACAGAGCACTATACAATAATTTAAAGAGGAAAACAAAGTTCAGCATGCTAAAGAGAATCAGTGCTCACATTACTGCTTTAAACACACTACAGATACCTACTATGCATAAAAATAATATGAACTGGTTTCTTCTTAGTTTCCAGGTGTTTCCTAGGTTAGGCTGAATTGTATTTTTTATGGAATGCTTTGCTTACAAAAATATACTGTTATAAAAATATACTGTTACAGAAACCTGTAACTTCTGAATCAATATAGCCCACATTTTCCTAGTTATAGAAGCAATTTATATATTTGTATACTTTCAATAAGTATTCATTCAATACCTTCCTCTACAAAAAATATACCTATTTCTATTTCTCACAGATTAAGTGCTTGGAGATAAGTTGTGTTCATAATATATTTTAGGCTGTAAAACATCAGGGGATAGATATATAATATCTCCAAATAATATATATAAAATCCCTACATAAAATATATCTCTATATTTTTAAATTTCAGAGATATTTTAAATAAATATTGTAAATAAATATCATAATTTATTTTTATTTTCATGAAAGAAAATAGAATTATGAAGGGAAAACATATATATTTTAATACAAATAGCAGGAAATGTTATTCTGTTAAGTGCTTACAAGTGTTGCCAAAGTAACTACATGTGATCTATTGAGTTTATATCACTTACATATCCCTACCGTTTCTGAATGCCCTCAGTTGAACAAGATACCGGTGGCAATAAGAAAACTTAATTTTTTCAAAAAAACTTTTATAATCTTTAATTCAGTACTTTGAAACACCTCTTCCTCTCCTCTGCTTCAGCAAACAAGGATTTGGTTGTCTTATAATGCTGGGCAAGTGGTTCATTGAAAATGTTAAAATCTGCATTAATAAATAGGACTGCATTTTTCAGATTTTTTTCCTTCTCCTATCTCCTATGCGTGGTAGGGGATCAGCTGCAACTCAAATCCCCAGCTGAACAACCCAAATACAACTGAGTGAGCAGACTTAAAACAAGGCCATTTATTGGTGCCTGTTATGCAAACAAAGCATCCAAGTCTTAGAAACAGATGTCAACTGAAGCATATGCTTACTGTAAACTGGAATTTGATTCTCTTTATAAAAATAGACTTAAATGGGCCTTTAGAGACTAGGCTGCCTCTTGTTGTATACCACTGCCTAAGTTGATTCAGCCTTAAGCTTTTTAAAAGATGAATAGACTGATATCCAAGGGCAAAAGAATAAAAGTAAAAAAAAATTAAATTGGAAATAAATGATAACATGTTGGAACAGTTCCCAGAAGCAATTTTACAGTTTCTCTCTAAAAACACAAGACAGGAAGTTAAAACCTTAGTACAGGTCACCCATGGCATGTTGAGTTATCATTTTATACCACTTAAGGTGAAAAAGGGACTTTATGCTCAGGTAGCAAGTTTCTTACTGTGCTGCTCCTTCTTCTCCTCCTCCTCTTTTCTTTTCTTTCTTTTTTTTTTTTTTTTTTACCTCTTCTCACATCTTGATGCCTTTTAAATGTCACTTATTTTACATGAGGCAGTTGGTGGAGACATGAGTCAACAGCAATCAGAACCATTATCCCCTGCAGCGAGCCCTGGTCCTAATGCATTATGACACCTTAGCTGGCCAGCCACCGATTTACCTTTCTGCTTCTTAGGGAATTAAGTGGCATCATGTGAAAATGGTTGTGATATGAACAGCATGGGCATAACTGGTATTAAATTTACCTCTCAGCCTAAGTGAATTTTCCTCACATGTGACTAATCAAAATGAAAGCTGTGGACACGGGCAGATCTGGCCAGCACTTCTCCACCCCTGGGACTGGGGCTATTTTGTTTTATCTCTTTGTACAAGCTGGCAGAAGTTTAAAGTGAAGGGGATAATCCAGTGCTGGTGTCTTTATGAAATAACATCCTTACATGAAGAGGCTTTTAACTGTCTGTCGCTGTCCTCTCAAAAAAAAAAAAGACCGTGACAATCTCATTTTGCTGAGCACCCTCCCATGAAAAGAGAAAATAATAGCCATAACAGCTATGGCTAGTACTGACCTTACATGATCCATTAGCCACTAAACATTTTAAAAGTCAGTTTTACATACACCGGGGGGGTGGAGAGAATTAGCGAACTATAGAACTATCACAATCATTTTCACTTTAGTGAATTTGTCTTCTGTTTAAAGTCCATTACTTTATATCCCAACACATAACAGTCTGTGTCATTCCAAAAAAGAAAGAGGAAATTTTGTTTAAGAGTTCTCTTGGACAAAAAGGGGAACCTACTTTATTTTTGGCAATTTCAGAACATTAATAAAGCAATGCAACTTAGCTTAGTATGAACTTTCTTCAAATAAAATACAAATGAATATGAAAAAACTAAGGTCTCTTGTATTTTAGAAGTGCTTGACATTAGTACAAAAATGTGCTTTTCCGACCATTTAGCAGAGATCAGTAGGTTCTAAAGGAAGTGCAGGCAGAGCAATTATCATCCTGCACAGTCAGATTGATGTTTATTTACAGGCAAGAGTGGCTTGCATTCTGCTTTGAACGAACTTGGAATATTGCTGATAATATGCACAATACTGAAATTTACTGAAATAGCATATGTATCTAGTCTGCTTCCAAAACACACATTTGTACAATAATGGAATGTGACGTTTTCCCCTATTTAGAAGTGTATGCAGTCTTTTTTGTCATTAGTTTTCTAAACTGGCATGTTCTATGTATTACCTTTTTGTTACAAGTTACTAATTAACTGACACACAAAGCTAACAGTGCTTCCTTTCCCTTTCATTAGTTAAATGTTTGATCTTTACAAACCATCTAGGAGCCAAAGTGTTGAGAAAATACATTCTCCCCCTGAACAATGATTTTTTTTTGCAGCATGAAGAAACACAAAAAATGAAGTTTTAAGTATGAAATTTGGCTTTGCACTTCATTGAACCTGGGTGATTGTAACTACCTTCTCTGTGCACTAAAAAGCAGAAGTAACTCCAGAAAGTGACAGAAAACTACCAACTTTCAACTACTTTTTATGCTTCAAAAGAGAAATTTTAAAAAATCTTTAAAGACCAACATAAGGCATAAACTAAAACTGTTGAGAATGTTCACATTATATCACTTACTATATAACAACATTTTTTTTCCTTTGGAAACATAAAAACACAATACCAGTTGTTCCTCTCTCTCAAAATAAATTTTGCAATGCTCCAACAATAACATGTATTTATTCCCTTTTTGAGAACTGGTTGCAATTAACAGTGAATACAAAAAGTAACAGAAAGTATACATTTTACAATTATAAACTCTGAACAATAGCACACAAGATGCATGTGGCTTATTTTTTGACATTTTAGCAACTAAATCACATAATTCAGGTTCAAATAACATACAAACTGAAATTTAGGGAGCATTTATATTAAGACAAACAGGGAAAATATTTCTTCTCATAGGGTGTACCCTGAAATAGAAAATTTTGTTTCAAAAGATTACTATCTATCCATCTGCATTTCATATGGAGAACTGAGCCATAGTAACATTTTAATTTTGTACTCTCTTAAGAATCTGTGTTGTATGACAGATATTCCTCCAAATAATTAAAAAAATAAAGTCTTCAGAAAGGGGCTTAATGGTTCTGTTTTGTTATTTTGTTTTTCGCTGAGGGAAGAGGCCTTCTCTACACTGAAAAGGGATGCAGTAGGGTATGCATCTTTTCTCCTTTTGAAACACTGAACCCCACAGAAAAAACTAAATATCCTGTCTGAAGTCATATCGATCAGTTATAGCCATGGTCATGGTCACTATGAGAATATCTGGATGAAACCAAGTTTGAGAGTCTCTAATGTTGTTAGTCTTAGATTATGCTCCTTAAAAAAAAATGTTGAGTCAGGTTGCATAGCTCCAAGTGAATTGTTTCAATGTTGTTTAGCACCACCCACCAACAGGAGATGTGACCCTGAACCACATGGCAGCACCCCAAGCACCCACCGGCATCCTTAAGGTCCACCAAGGCCCATCACTTCTGCTCAAACACTTTGGTGCAAACAGTAAACACCTAGATTTGTGAATTGAACTGAGCCACAGAATGTCCTCCTCAGACCCTAACAGATGGGCCTTGAACTAGACTCATGGCGAGGTTCTGGGGTGAGGAGAGAACCATCACTACCACGGCCAAGGTTGGAAAGGGCAGCTGACAGAACTAAGCTCATCATGGCCCAGGTGGTGGCTTGGAGGCACACAGCAGGACTGGTAGCAGATCTGCACTAAAACCAAGTGCACGAAGTTGCAGTATGTTTGGGGCAGCAATATCAACAAGGTACAGTGAGGACTATGGTCCATTACCATGAGGAGCTGTCCCAAATCCTCAAGAAGGCCCATGCTGTTATTACCTGCCACACCACACACTACACTCACAGGCCTGATGCAGTGCAATGATGATGACAATGATGAAAATGACAATGGAATCACCTCTTTGCCACTTGTTACCGAAACAACTGTGGAGGAGCATGAACATGCTTGCTCCATGGACTGGTTCTTCATCCAGGTCCTGACCCGACCCTGAATCTGATTCAGACCCAGACCAGGACCGAGGATGCAAAAGATGGGGAGAGCTCAGATGAGATCTTCATCAAGCAGGTGGAAATGGGCAACCCATTACCAATCCCAGTAAGGTTTAGCAACTTAAGGGGAAAGGATGACTAGTGTTGTGCTCAGGGTGTCTGGAACTATGGGGGTGGCTAATGGATTGGGAGGTGCCTCTGGACTCTGGGTAAGGTGGAGTGGTTAGGTGTGGGGTTGGCAATCAATGTAGATTACCCTCTAGTCTACCCCTTCAGTTACCAGAAGGATGGGGGCATTGAGTTCAACAAATTCAGAGGAGGTAAGAATTGGTGGGGTTGCCACCTGCAAGCTTAACGAACTGCTCTGTGCAGAAAGGATACTTGTGCCAGAGAGATATTGATCAGAGAAGTGTTGTCTTTTGACAAGGACAGGGACAGGGACAACAAAAGTTATCAGTAGGGTTAGGGAGAGATTCACTGCCAGTAATCTCCACTTACTTGTAGAAACCTATTGGGAGGGAGGGGGGCACAGCAGGTAGCTTAGAGAACATTTACTGTAACATGGTTTATTCTCTCATCTTGTTAGCCTGTAAAAATGAGTAGACAGAGCAAAAGGATCCTGCTTATCTCTCATACAATATCAAAAGTTTTCAATAATTTCAAGGTGTGCTTGGCTGACAATGCAGCACTGTTGTCTGCACAACTGCTAGTGTCTGAGTGAGAAGCCAGAAATCACACAAAAACTGTCAAAAATGAAAACAAACTCAAGGTCATTTCTGCTTTCTGCACTCGTCAGAATTCACTCTGGTGGGAGAAAGCCCAAGAGGCTCCAAAGCCAATGCTGCTCCTAGGCCACAAAGGGACACTCCTACTCAGAGGATGTCCCATAGCCAAAAATACTGGTAGGACCACCATGATCAAAAGGTAGAGTACCTTGCTTAGCCATCCGCACACCAAGCCGTGACCACTGAAAGCTGGCTTTGGTGCCCGTGAGCACCAGCAGGACTGGTCATGGGAGCTGCTAAGAATTCTCCAGCAGACTTTTGCAGTTTGGGACCACCAGTGTGTCAGGAACTGGTAAGCAGCTCAGAGAGCTATGTGCCACTCTAGTCTGACAAGAAGTCATACATCTTCTTGCTGGCTACCATGCTGAAGTCATAGAAGTCCTTCCTGGACAAGGTGGATATCACTATAGAGAAGTATATCTGTGCCATGACAATGAGACAGCAATCACCTGTAGCCACTAACCTTCTCCCACCTAGCCAGAGGCAATGGCACCAGCCTCATACCAGTACAGGCTACCATGGAGACTGGCTGCATCCTGCCCCTCCTCCCTTCACCCTTTTCTGGCCAGAAACACCTGCCAGATGGTCAATGGGCACCTGGGGAGGCTGACCAGGTGTGCCTCCTCCCCGGCTGGCTGGAGTCTTGCACACCCCAGAGTGGTGGGATGCCAAGCAGGCAGCGGAGGTTTGAGTGGCAGGTCCACCGAACACCCCTGCAGAGGCGGCCCCTCCCCCCTCTGGGGCAAGAAGAAATTCTACCATTCTCCCAGGTGCCGGCATCCCATCAGCAGGGAGACAAAAAGGAACCTGAAGTTCAATAGATGGATGGAACTCAGCACTATTTTCCTACAGTCAGACCCTTTCACGGAGTGGGGAGCAGGGAAGGGGGTGGTCATGTTTCCATGACACAACACTCCCAGGGACCCTCCCAGCCTGCAAGGAAACCAGTAGACAAGGAGCTGGTGTCCATGCAAAACAACTCCACAACACAGCACAACTGCACAGTTACCTCAGTTTTCAAAATCTCAGGTTTATTGGAAGAAACAATACTTACACAGTTATGAGATGATTTTTCTCCCTCCCTCCAGAAGTGATGCAGGCACCTACTCTGGACTCATTCAAGAAGCATCTGGATGCTCATCTTGCTGGGATTCTTTGACCCCAGCTGACTTCCTGCCACTGGGGCAGGGGGCTGGACTTGATGATCTTCAAGGTTCCTTCCAGCCCAAACGTCTATGAAATCTGTGTATGCTTCCTATCCAGTCCTCAACTTAAGTCATTTACCTCCCCAATCCACACAGCAGCCCAAGACTTGGTTTCCCCCTCCCAGCCAACCTTCACGATCCCCCAGTGCAGAACCTTGCTCCTCAGTCTCCTGGCCCAGGCCCCACAATATTGCTGACAACAAGGGAGCATCAGGCTCAACAGTTAGTGTGAAAGCAGTTTACGGAGATGTTCTGAAGAAGCAGATAAGAGAACATTAAAGATGCAAAGCAGTAAATTCAGGGTTCATAGTCACTCAGAGATTCCTTCCCTGCATCCAGGTAGGGAAGGAATTCTGCCAGGCAAAAGACCCCCAGTTCCTTTTGCCTGGCAAAATGCTGTCCCAGAAAGTAGTTGGCCAAAGCCTGCCTGATCAGAACAGCCTTGTGGTAGGTCTGTCTGTGACGCTCATCTGAAAGCACTGTTTCAACCTGGGCACCATCCAAAGTGCCAGGGGCTTTCCCCAATGGGGGTCTTTCCAGAGCAGTCCCAGTGTTCAAAAAGGTTTCACTCCTCTCATCACATATATCACAGAGGATGTAGGTATCAGCCACAAACCTGGGAATACTCCTCCGCTTGCATTCAAAGCAGCCCTCCAAGGACCACCAGTGCACCTTTAGGTGTCCAAATGTGCACTCCACCACCATCCAGCAGCAGCTGCTGGGTGGTAATTGAAGAACTCATTCCTGGGGTCCAGCTGGAGAACTCCTTTATGAGCCAGAGGAGGAGAGGGTACACACTGGGTCTCCAGTCATCAAGAGGAGAACAGTCAAGATCCCCAGGTCCAAGGTGAGAGCGCTGAAGGTGAACTCCCCCCCTGCTCCATCATCTCTGGGAAACCTGGGATATCTCCAGGACAGTTGGTCAAGGAGGCATTAGAGATCTCATGCCTGGCCAAGGAAGGGCTGAAATTCACATCCTCAGTGAGATGGTTGGCCAACTGGCAGTTTCCTCTGCGCTTAGCTGTTTTAGGCCACTATCAGAAATATGTGAAAAGGGTGCTCCAGCAAAGCTTGCTGGAATACCTGCTTGCCAGGCCCCTAGTGGTAGTGTAAGGCTCTTTTGTCAGCTTTGTAAAGCTCAGGCAGGCTTCTGCCCTGCACCCCTTGTTAAATGTGGCTAACCCAGTTACAACTTATCAAGGCCAGCTGACCAGCCAGCCTCTTCGCTCTGGGGCTGACCTTAGAGAACTCCTCCAGCACCTGAGATCTGCTGCACAACCTACTCATCTTCTATCTTTGGATTTGGTAACTAGGCTTCTGATTCCTGGCTCCTGACCCTGACTTGGCATTCAGTTCCTGACTTTTAGCCTCTGACCCCTATGCCCTGCAATCTCCAATTCAACGACAAGCTCTACCCACTAGGCTGGCTGGCCTGGTGGATCATGGCAGGTAGACTGTGAGCTATGCAAGTTAGAGATTTTAGTAAATGCCACCATGCAACCGCTCAGAATACATTCTAACTGAAACATCATATAACGTTCAACAAATTTAGCCTGTACTAATTGTCTATGCGACTAGGCCCTAACATTTTTACTGGGAACAGTACAATAGCTTTGCCTGTCTTCATCACTTTTAAGAGTGTTTGGAATTATTACCAGTACCCGTTCTTCTCATCAGTTATAGCTACACAATAATAATTTCCACAGAATCCTGGGACTATGACTGTATTTCCCTTATCACCCATCATTATGGAAAAACTGTATATTGAAAATTTCAACTACTAGAAAGATTCTCATAACCTGCCTGACAAGACCAATGAAAATCAGTAGCCACTCAGAAGATTCAAAAGGATTCAAAGATTTCCAGGATTCAAAAGTGCTACCACAGCCCTCAAACCCCATTTTCATAAAACAAGATCTTTTGCAGGTAAGTTTAATTAGGCACAGTGTGACAATGAATTTAGCATATTTGCATATACCTGTGTCTTGTGATTTTAATTTAATCTAACTAAAGAATACTTTCAAAATATATATATTTGGGAGTCCACACAAGCCGCTGTAAAAAATGTAGCTGTGCTTTTTTATTACTATTTATTACAGTGCCAAATTAATCTTTATTTACTTAATTCATAAACTGTTCTCTTTACTGTGCTACCATGCACACTACAGTAGCTTTAATCTATCCTGTTCAGTGGAGGGGGAGGAAGCTAAGGTTGCCACTGACTTTCTAAAGATGACTTCTGAGGTTCAATTTTCAAAAGAAAAATGAGTCCAATTATTTGTTTTCCACAAGCTGACAAATGCAACAGGGCAATTTCTTATTTAGCTATAAACTGTGGAAACAAACTAAATGCTACTAAAATGCTATCACTGATGCCAAGTTTGGGAATCTACACTGTTGAATTTATTTAGTACTGCTACAATACTGCATAGTAAGTATGTCAACGTTTTAAGGAATTTTCTCTTAATGCTGTTAGTTGTGTTTCAGGAAAGAGTCTAAATCAGAAAAATTACAGCGGGCAAACACATGCATATCTATACATCAGCTGGTAAAATAACAACAACAAAAAATAGGAACAAAATTATACAAGTACAGCTTGTAGGCACAGTTCTCAGTTATCCAATGGGCATTGTTGTATAGCTTCATTGTATTACGCCTGCCGAGGAGAAATATTACAGTACCAAGCAGATGGTCTTTGGAACTTGATTACACACTTCAGAAATAAGAGAGAAGCAATGCATTCAACCCTTCTGTTTGGATAGAAGAGCCATCGTAGCCTTTCTGACCTATTAGCTAGTAAGCTGAAGCATAGCACCAAGTGCTATCATGCTGTTCCTTTAAAGAGCAAACAACCTTGCTATCTCTGGTAGGCACTGGATCATTTTGAGAGAATTGTAGGCAATATCTTTTGTATTAGACAGATGTCCATATTCTGAAACCTTGTTCAAGTCACTGAGTCTAATACTAAAATTCAGTATTTTCACAAAAATTGAAAAGCTAAGCAAATATCTGTTGTAGGGGTATTCCTCCATATCTGACTCTTTATATGAATGGTATTCTCTGTAGTTTCTACCTGCAACAGGATGATTTTAACTTTCTAAACTGCATGTAGCTTTGCATCACTTACATTATTATCTGTACATAAAATGTATCAAAGACTATGATTTAACTAGGGGCTTAAGTCAAAATAATTTCCACATCATGAGCCATTCCTAATGTAAAAGACAGCAAAATCAGATTCTAGGTATGTTAGGTTTCTTGTCCAGATGTCTTGTACCAGACAGCTACCTTGGACAGCTCCAGTGTAGACAAGATTGATGTGGAATCAAAGTCTCATAGTAGTCTTCAACATATACTTGGAAACTCTTGTATGTCAATTTCCGACAGCTTTGCAGTATAAATCCAGCATCAGGTGGCAGGTTATCCTTGACTTGTATTTGACTCTTATTGTCTTGAATCTTTTAACACACTCATAATGAAGTTTAAAAGAGCTCACCCAAACTTTGCATTGATTTGATGTAAAGTAATTTCACTGCCTTTATAAATCAGTAGAGTTTTTCAAACATTATATAGGGTCTTTCATGAAAAACATTGTTTTATAAGATTGCTATAAATAGAAAAGTAAGTTTTCCACTAGATGGCTTTTCAAGAAGTCAAGGTGAAGCAAAAAGAATTAAATTAATAAAAAATACAAAATAGACCATTCATGTCACAAGTAGTGTATAGAGGAATTTGTGCCTACAGATTAAAGATGTGCAAAAAAAGAGAGAGAATGTACTGACCTTAGAATATACCATAAACAAAACTAAAAACACTGTAAGAAAACCAAAACCAAAAAAGCCAAAAATATCCATTTGTGACGTGGCAACTGCTTCTTCACTAGAAAATAACAACGTAAGAATGAGCTGTATTTTGCTTTACTGGAAATAGAGAAGAATCATATTCTCCTGAGTGACTTCTTGTACCAAAGAGACCTACATATTAAATTACATCTTTCATGCATCTCCTTGAATTTGAGGAGTTATTAAGGTTGCTGGACCTTTCTTGCACTGAGGCACAGTAGAAACATTCTTTGGTATAGATCTACTGTCTTGTTTCTAAAACCAGCACCATATTAATTCAATCTTCCTTAGAAAGGTAGCAACACATCCCTTGCTATTTCTTCTTCTTTACAATAGGTAGGGATCTATCTAAATTGCACTGGAAGTGCTCTGTGCAGTGGCTCCTTTAATCTTGCTCTTTTTGCTGCGCACCTCCTTTCCCTTCTCCCCCCCCGATGATTGGCGGAGGGACCTTGGCAGCCCTGTTGCTCCTCCTGATCAGCTGGGAGACAACAACTGTGGTTTTAAATATGCTGTATTTTTTGTCCCCTGCCACTAATTGGCTGAGAGGCCCTGGCAGCCCTGCTGCTCTCTGCTGATCCACGGGGAGGCAAAAAATGCAGCATATATAAAACTGCAGTTTTTGCCTCCCAGCCAATCAGGACCAAGCCCCAAGGGGTGGGGCCACTGGGGTCCCCCAGCCAATCAGTGGCGGGGGCAGGGGGGGTGTGGTGAAAAGAGCAAGTTTAAAGGAGCCTCTGGGCAGCACAATTCTGGTGCAATTTAGGTAGATCCCCAAATATAGGTGCTTTTTGTTTAGTTTAGTTTATCAAAGACAGAATAGTAATTGTATGCAGAAATTTATTTACATTTGTGAAAATCCAAATTTGTAATTGCAACAAACAGAAAAAGAAAAGGGAAGCCAATCAAAGCAACATTTAGAACACAGAACATAAGAATTTCCATTTACTGAGTCAGACCATGGTTCATCTTGCCTAGTATCCTGGAGCACACAGAACAGATCAACATGAGTTGTTTACTGTGCAATAGACTAATTATCTGTGCAGTAAACATTGCGCATACATGTGCACCTCTATTAGGCTGGAATAAACTAATTAACTCCATGTCAGCACACATGTAGACACTGCCCTGGTTAGCTGGGGCATGAGGGTGCTGGCCAGTAGGGCTGTGTGAAGCATCAGTCCCTGATTTGATTCAGTGGAGATTTGGCCCATTTCGACGGCCAAATCTCCTAATTCAAATTAAATCAGAGGACCCTTTAATCTCTCCAAATTGAATCAGAACACTCCGAATCGATTCAGAAAGATTCGGTGATTCGGACATAGACATAACTTTAAATGTTTTTTCTACATACCTCTAGGTAGCAGGTGGCTCATGAACCCTGAGATGCTGGGGAACCTGGAGTGTCCCATAGAAATGCAGGGGGCTCCTCGGCACACTTGGAAGCAGACGTGGAAGTGGAAACATGTCTGGTCCACTTCCAAGTCCACTGGGGAGTGCACAGAGGGCCCCCCCCGCAGCTTCCCCAGCTTGGTGACTAGTGCCTCCCAGGCCTGGGGGCAGGGGCGACACGCAGGGGGTGCATGCAGGTGCACATGCACCCTCTGAGTGTAGCAGTGTACCCCCTGCAAAAAGGCGCTGCTAATACTGTCAGCAGTGTCTGCAGGCAATCCACAATCACTACTGGCTGCCGCTGCCACTGCTGGTGGTGCCTGTGGGTGGTTGCCAACCCCTGGTAAGCACTTGCCGCTTCCCCAACCACTGACAGAGCTCCCAGCTTCCCACCGCCGGGTTCCCGCTGCTGCCAGCACAGCTGTGCCCCCCCCCCAGCCATTGGGGGCATGCAGTGTTAATATCTGGGGGGGCACCATGGGTCCCCCCGTGGGCAATCGCCGAGCCAGGGGAGCATGGGGGGAGGGCTCCCTGCATGCTCCCTGGCAGACCTGGAAGTGGACCGCAAGTACTTGTGATTCACTTCTGGGTTTGCCATCAAGCACATGTCCCCCCCCGTGCTCCTCTGGAACGCTCCATGTGCCCCACCATCACAGCATTCATGAACTGCACTGGTACCTTGAGGTACGTAGAAAAAATGTTTAAAGCTGTGTCTATTGCCAAATTGGCCAAATTGATTCGGCCAAATCTTCAGATTCGGCCGAATCAAATCAGGGACAGTAATCCAAATCAACTAAACGAATCACTGTCCCCAGTTCAGGCCAATTCCAAATCAGAATTGAATAGAGCCTGCTTCGCACAACCCTACTGGCCTGTCCTGCACTGGAGCACCTTCCTGCCCCAGCCAGCACCTACACAGCCCAATGAGCTGGGGGGAGCAGCCCTGGGCTGGTTGGCTGATCTCTTTGGTCCCCTACCAGCTGGGGCTGCTTCGACCCAGTTCAACATGCTGCAGTCTTGGGCACACATTCAAACAGCATGTGTAGGAGCAATAGTTTATTGCTTCTTATTAATTGCACATGTAGATGCACCCAGAGTGGCAAAGTGGCAGAATGGGAGTGAACTCGGTATACCCAGTCTTTTTTCTATTGTCCCTCTCTGCTGCAAACTCCAGCATTTAAGGTCTAGGAAGTCCTAATTCAGGGGCTGTATCCCTAACTTCCATGCTCAATGGCCACTTGAAGATATAGCAATACCAGTATGATTCTTTCATAAGAATTACCATGTACCAACCTGAAGTTAAAAGTAAAAAAGAATGAAAACGTGTTACTCATTTCAAAAGAAAACATTATTTTTATTTTATAAAATAATTGGGAGGAAAGCATGAAAACACTAGCATGCAAACCTAATCAGAAAATTAAAATGGGCAACTGCCTGGTGCCAGGAAAGGTCTAACTGTTGCTAACTGAAGTGAGTATGAACACAATCCTTAAGTGCTAATGATAAGAACATCTCTAAATCTATAGTTATTATTTGGAGCCACTCAGAGACTATAAAGCATCATTTTAATTAAAAGAAATAAGTATGTTAAGTTACAAGTTTGCAGAAAGCATCTCTATTATATTTATGCATATTTCCCTGTGTATTTGTAAAGAAAAAGTGCAGAGTGCCATTCAATAGACCCTCTGCACCACTTTAAAGTAGTGTTTTGTTTAAACAAACTAATGCCCAATCCTTCCATGGGATTCTGGTCTCTACATCTTAAAAAGGATGTGGTAGATTTAAAAAAGGCATGGAGTAGGGCAATAAAGATACAGATGGAGCTGCTGCCGTAGTGAGAGACTGAAAAGGCTAGCATTCCTGAATTTGGAAAGATGTCTGAGGGGGGAATATGATAGGGGTCTATAATATAATGAACGGTGTGGATAAAGTAAATAGGGAGCTGTCTTTCACCAAGTCACAGAATACAAGTGTTAGGGGGCAACCACTGAAAGTATCCAGAGGCAGGTTTGAAACAAACAAATGGAGGCACTTTTTTTTTTTTTTTTTTTTTTTTTTTTTTTTTACAGATTTCCTAGTTAACATGTGGATCTTGCTGCCACAAGACGTTGTAGAGGCAGACAGTTTCAAAAAGGGATTACATAAATTCATGGAGAACAGATCCATTGAGAGCTGTCAGAAATAGAAAGTCAAGAATTTATCCTTTGACAATTCCTAAACAAATGATGGCTGATGCCACGGATACTGTGACATGCTCCACTTATACAGCCTCATTCTAAAGCAGGGGTGTCAAACTCCGTGGGCCCCATTGGCTGGAGAGGGACCATGGGTCTTCCTGTGGACCAGGTAACCCATGGCTTCCAGAGCAGTGCAGCTCCAGAACCAAAGGAGTTAAAACTTTTGCTGCTCACCTCACCTTTCCCCTGACTCCAATTTCAGCAGTGGATAAGGCCAGGCAGGAAAGTAGTATTAATTCTGGGTTCTGGAGACCTGCTGAAACAGCAGCTCTGGTAGCTGCGTGGCTTACTACCACCACCTGCAGACATGAGTGGTGCAGCCTAATAGAAGCTCTAGACCTCTATGGACTGGATCCAGTCCACAGTCCATATATTTGACACCCCTGCTCTAAAACATTTACTACTTCCCATGATCAGAGCTCAGATACTGAGCTAGATGGGCCACTGGTCTCACCCTATACAACATTTCTTGTGTTCTTTTCCTACGTTCTTATTTTGTAGCAGAAACTAATAATGTAACCAAGGTTATAAAATCAATTCTAGATACCTCTGAAGTCCTCTCCTTTCAGAGAAGAGCAATCTCACTGATGCTTGAACTAAATTCCTGCAGAGTCCAGTTCACCCCTCTTTTCCAACACCAACCAACACTGACAACACAATCATTTATTTTTGTGCCCATTACATTTAGAAAAACTCATCCAAATTCACTAGCATGAACTGCTTTGCCCAAATGAAGCACTATACAAGACAACAGGATATCATGTGGGCTCTGGGATTCACACTGATGGCCTCCAGGGCAGCATCAGAGCCATAAGATCCTATCTAATGTTCAATTAAATCATAGAATGCTTTCAAGTATTGGGGGAGACAGGTGGCAAGGGCAGGTGTCAGGCCACTTGACTCCTGTAGCACCTGCCCCCACACACACACACCTGCCCACCTGCCGCTGCTTGCCTCACTGCAGTGGTGGGAGAGACCAATTTAAGACAGCCATCCAACAACTAGATTCTATACATGGAAAATTATAACACATTTATACATGTTCAATGTCTAGTATCTAATTATTGGGGGGCATCTTAAAATCAAAGTTGTCTTAGTTTTGGGTAAATGCAGAATTTATGAGGGAGCCAGAGAGCATGACATAGAGAACCATACATAGCAGATGGAAGACAATAATGATCCAATATGTTGTCAATGATTTGCAATGTACTTTTACTGTGCAATGTACATATTTTGCATTGCTCAGTATAAAGTATGATTTCTAAGTATCGATCAAAGGGGCAAACTCACAGGAATCAAGTATTCTTCAACTATTACTCATAAGTCTGGCTTTTGCAGAGTCAGAATACTACAAGTTGGCATGCTGGCAGTATTTTAGACAGAGCTTAATATACAGAATTTACATAATGTAAATTAGCACACCTCCCCAGGGGAATTCTTATAGTGAAAAAGTATCTGTTCGTAAGGAGCATGGGCGAAGAAGCATAAAATAAACCTGAGTGCTTCTGGCATCCAAGAGTTGTTCTTGATGGTTTAAATTAATTAAGGATTAAGGATTTCTGCAGTTAGTATTAAAAGCATTTAAAAAATGTATTACATAGACACATATCTAAAATATAACCTCTCATGTGTAATTTTTTTCAAAACAGTGCCCTTCTTGAGGTGACAGGAAGAGGGAATAATCCTGAAATATTTTCAGTGCCCTTGCTATTGCATCCACATTTTGTTGCACTGCACCAGAGACTTTGACATTAGTCATGAAGTGGCAAAATTATATCAAAATGATATCAAGACTAAGGAACTTGATTGGCAGGAAGTCATACTTGTAGTTAATTCTATTGAAGTCCTGAGATAAATATTCTTAGCAGTTTTAGGAGATGTTGAAAAAGAGGGTGTTTCTAGAGAAGATCACTGTTTATAATAGAAGCATGAAGCACTGGCATGGAAGCTGATTGCTTACATCAGCACTGTCCAACTGGTGGCCCAATGCAAAGCAGTGTAGTGCAGTGCAGTGCAGTGCAGCAAGGGGCAGCACCCATGAAGCAAGGGGGAGGGCCTACATGGCATGGAGGCTCTGACTACTCAGAAGTTGGACAGCCTTGACTTAGATATGTAAACACATACATCTCTGTACTCATTACACATCCAAGTCAGGTATGCAAGTCAGAGATCTGTAACACACATTTTGGCCTATATGTCAACATCAAATCTCCCTGGTGATTACATTTCAGAACATTTCAGCAAAAGTGTCAGTAAAACAGCAATGACAACTCTTGTATGCATTCTTTAATCGTCTTACCGTTAGCCCATATCTGTGTATGGTGAGGGAGAGAGTGGTGGAATAAATGGAAGAGAAAGAAATGAAAGATCTAGAGTCGGAAGACAAAAACGAATAGTCGATTTTAATTTAAATCCTTTTTGTCAATACAAATTATGCTTTGAGCTCCCTGAACTGGTTAAAGGGTGCATCTACACAAGATGCTAACCACACACTAGCCAAATAATACTGCACAGTAGCATGTCACAGTACAAACAGTGCCAATATGCTACTGTGCAGTATTATTAGGCTACTGTGCAGTAGCATCACTTAAAAGACATTTTCTGGTGCTGCTGTGCAGTAACTCTAGTTTCTGTGCATTTATTTAGTACTTGATTATATAAGTACTAAATAAATGCTCAGTAACCACTGCACAGTAGCATCTCGTGTAGACGTGCCCGAAGTGCATTTATTTCTGACATGCGTAATTTGTAAACAGAAGGCTAGATGTGTTAAATTTACTTAACTACAAAGAAAAACTTGAGAGGGTAGAAATAAATATAGTGTGTGTGTGTGTGTGTGTGTGTAAAGAATATGATAGCTTTTAGCATATTTCAACAGCAATGGTCAGATTGTAGGAAAATACAATATTTTATTACCATTGCCTAAATAACAGTTCTTTGTGTTAATGAAAAAATGGAAAGAAAAAAAATGTGTTGTTATATTGCAGCAACTCATTCTGAACCCTGTGCCATTCTGAAAATTAGCTGAGTCACCTACCTTTCATTATGAGCCACCTCCCGGCAGGAACTAGAGAAATCAATTTGCTTTACTCCAGTTATCGAATGCACTGAAGATGATATAACAAGCAACACATACAAAAAAAAATAATGGTTAATGTGATCAGGTTTGATTTCAAAGGCAGCAAAACTGAAAGTCTTTTTCTGTCATTTTTTTCTGCCTTTTTTAAAAGAAGTATCTCTAGTTTGGGTAATCAATAGTATCACTTCAGCGAAAAGCCAAAACTGAAAGACTGATTACCCACGTAATTGTCAGTTTTAGGAAGAGTGCATATAAAAAAAAAAGAATGTAAATCTTACATGAAATTATCCATAAGGAGGTGTGAAAATGACAAGGTAACAATTTTGTTATAATAAAAATCACAATGGTAATATATAAAATAATAATCCCCCCTACGCATACATACAATGGACTATATCCTTTCCTGCTGCAACTCAGTAAACCTAGTTGAAAATTTACCCCAAAATCAAATCTTGCTGGATCTTGAAATGACCTGGATAAATGTATTAATAATTAATAATAATAAATTGTTTGGCAAGGATAGCTGGGATCTAAATTTAGATCCAGACATCAATTTAAGCTGTCCCAAATTTCAAAGGAGATCACAGATAATTCTTGGTTTGGGTATTGCAGCATTTATAGTTATGCTTCCCAAAATCAACCAAATATCATGTAATCAGGCTATAAGTTGTTTTCTGCAGCATTGAGAAATGAATTCTCTGATATGTAAACTACTGCACAAAGGTCTAGATTAAGTATTGGGTAAGGGCATCAAAGTTATGGTCTGTGGGCCGAATTCAGCCCACAGAGCCACATCATGCTGGCCCCTGGTCTCGAGTTAATCCACATGTGCCAGACAAGATCCATGCACAGGGCCTAGGATATGCACCACATGCAGCACCCGCTCCAGCCCATCTGGCATATATACCACATTGCACCTGCTCCAGATGGTTTGGGGTGAGTGCTGTGTGCAATGCAGGTCCTGTACCAGGCGCCATGTGCAGCATAGTTCTAGACTAGTCAGAGCAAGCAGTGGAGCTGGCATGAGGTGGGTGACGAAGGTCCATGGATCCCCCACATGCTGGATCCAGCACCCACTCTGGCCAGTCCAGGACTGCCCGCCTGAAGACCTGTGCAGCAACACTGTGCCTGCCTTGGACTTGCTGGAGCGGACACTGTGTATAGCATGCATCTTGGAGTGGCTGGAGAGGGTGGCTGCATGACTGGATCCAGCATGAGAGGGGGCAGGGGGGTGAGGAGAAGGGTCCGTGGACCCAATCTGGCCTATGGGGCTGCTCATCCAGCCCATGGACCGGTCCTGTACCACTCATCTAGCCAACAGAGCCAAATGAGTTTGACACCCCTGGCATTGAGGACTGTTGCTTTTTTGAAGCATCAGGTGAAGATCACCACTGAAGGCAAGATACTACACTGGACAGACTAATGTCCTAATTGAGTATGACAACTGCTTTTTTCTTACAAAACTTTCTGTTAAAGCTTGACACTTTTAAACACCTGCTTCTCATTTCATATTCGTTTTATATACACCAGAAAACTTCTGATCATAAACAGGTATGAGCACAATCTGGGGCTGATATTTTCCAAGTCCTAACAAAGGCAAATTCTCACTGAAATCAAAATGGGTGGAAACAGACAAACTGGATAAGGATCAGGACCAAGAGCACGGAGACCTAGTTTTAACCCCAGTTCTGTCACTGGTTGCTATCTGACATTCAGCAACTCATTCTACTTTTCTAATTTATGCTGTTCAGGAATAACATGGCAATAAACTATAAAACACAAAGTTAGCAAACTGAATGTGTCTTCAAGCTACTGAGAATTACAACTCTTTAGAAAGACCTATGTCCTGTGACAGACTTCCCTAATCTAAGCTCCTTCCTTCCAGTGAGTCTGTGGTTCATCAATATTTCAGGCAGGCAAAAACGTTTCATCTGCTCTTTTCTGCATATCCTAATGTACAGGAATGGCTGGTCCCTGCCTTGAGCAGAAACTCACTCTTAAAAAGGATCCCCTTTTCTGTGCTGTGTTGGGCAAACAGCTGGGGGGCCTTAGCAAATGCGGAGTGCTGTGCAAAGTAAACCTATGAATCATTCTAAAGTTAGTATTTCACTTAAGGGGCAATCTTCAGAGGACTTGGACAGAAGTCTAATACTGCAAGAAATAATGTATTTCATATGCTAAGATCTCCCTAAACTGTAAGGTTTCATGTAGTGTGGGGTCCCTTGGTAGGGCAACAGGTGGCACTTAATTAAAGCCACTTTACCAAACAGGCATGCTTGTTCCATCTTGTTCCTTGAACATGGATCTTTACTACACAATCACTGAAAGTTGATGGACCCAGATTACAGTTCTGTTGGCTCTGATTGATGGATTTTTCAATGAAGTGACAAATATTTTTCCCAACAAGGTAGCATTCTAGTGGGCCATATAAGAGATTGTCTCTAGACAAATTTAAAATACTGCAGCTTCAGTATAGTCTCCTCAACATACAGTACAAAACATACTCTGTAACTTGATAAAGTTACACTAAGGTGTCAGTTCAATCTGACCCTACAAATGAAAGGCATGGGGCTGGCTAGACCCAACAACATGGTGCCTGTGCAAAGCTGGTCCACATGCCACCCACTCCAGCCAGTCGAGGACTCATGCTACATGCTGCAACTACCCAGAATGGCCAGAGCAGAAGCTGCATGAAGTATGGGTCCTGGACCAGGTGCCATGCGTGGTGCCGTCCTGAATCGGCCAAAGCAGGCACTGCATGCAGTGCACTCCTGGACCGGCTGGAGCAGGGACCATGTGCAGTATGAGTCCTGGGCTGGCCAGAGCAGACACCACATATGGCATGCATTCCAGGTCCCTCACACAGGGCCAGTCCAGTGTGTGCTGCATGCAATATATAAATCAACTCTGAGCCACAGCAGCAGCACTGGGGGCCAGATGATGGGACTCTACAGGCCAGATATGGGCTGTGGGCTATATCTTTGACACCCCTGACTTATGTAATCTGACCCATTCAAAAACCTTAAAATGAAGCACAATTTCACTTATACTTAGTAATAATCAGAAGAAGACAACAGAAGCCATTATGAAAGTTGAGGTTGAATTGGGGGCAAGTCCCATTCAGCCAGAATATAAAGAGGATTCAAATAACATGCTAAGACAAAAAATGTGTGTATTCTTTTCCACCTTCACACTGCCTACCAAACAATTAATACATTGAAAGTGACAGCAAGCAAGAGGGTACCCAAATGCTACACCACCATCCTTCTTCCTGCTCTTACACACAAACAGATCAGAAGTAGATCTTAAAATATTTTGAGCTTCAGACTTCTAGCTTAGGCCTACTTAAACTACCCACCTTGAAGAATGGTCAATTTAGGAAAACTTGACAGGTAGTTATTAGGCACTGGAGATGACCAGTGATCAGGAATCCTACATTTTATGCCAGACTCTAAGACTGCAAACAGACATCTGTTTGCTTTTCCTTTGTGCCACCAAACAAAAATTTATGGTGGCACAAAGCAAAAGCAAACAGACATCCATGCCCTTTGCTGCCTAAATTTGTGACTGCGACAAAAGATAGTGTACTTTTGTGCCACTATTTTGTGGCAGACATCTGTTTTAAGGTGGGAGAGTATGGGCAGCCTGGAGCTGCTCATGTTCTCCAGCTGCCCATGGCAAACACTCATGGGGCTTCAAGGACCCCATTTTCATGCCCCAGGAATCCCCCCTGTAGGGGAATCCCTGGTGCATGCAGCATCAGACCCCTGAAGACCTGGGACCACCCACCTGGGTTTTCCCAGTTGTAGAGGTGCACCTGGTGATTTTGCCTTGGGGCTAGGAAACCCCAGTTAGCAGAGGTGCACCCCAAGCAGCATCCCAAAAGACTGGGCTCCTGAAGCCCTGGGAACAGTAGGAGCCCAAACCTGCAGGACGACAGGGAAACATCCTAGGCACACTGAAAGACCCATCACCCAGAGACACCAGTACTGTAATCTTGTTCCATCAACTTTCAGTGATTTTATAGTAAAGAGCCATGTTCAAAGAAGAAAATGGGACAAGTATGTCTGTTTGGCAGAACATAGCAACATCCCAGCACAGCTGATCTGCTTTATTCAGTGACTTCTGTTTATAGCTTATGAGGAGCTATGATTCACAATGGCTAGACGAAGGATAACCAAAACTAATTCAGTCTTTCTGAAAAGGAAGTACAGTTACTAGCCAAGACTGGGGATTGTAATGATAGAGATGTAGGTTTTGCTTCTGCATAAGTTTTCTCCTAGCTTATTTAAAAAGTGTGTGTGTGTGTGGGGGGGGGTGATTAGAATAGTATTCAGACACCCATGCTTATCTTCAAGGTGGCATTACTGCTTTGGCTAAAAAGAGTAAAGTCCAAATAAATGTAAATAGCAATTAAAAGGGTGAGATTTCAGATCTTGTGCCCCACATCAGGAAAACTTTCCCTAGAGTATTTTATGAGGGAGTGGGTTTCATAGGTTTGTCAGCAATGTTAACGAATTCAGCATGGTGCACAAATTTTTACTTATGGCTAGATTACAAAATGCCATGTAGACAAATACTATCCAGGCATATAATTATTATTCAAGCAATCAATGCATGAGAAGCAACAATATGTGTAGCAGGGACCCAGCCGCGGCCCATACTCACTGGGGCAATGTATGCCAGCATGCTTCCCAGGTGGCTGATCCCTGGCTGGGCTCAAGGAGAAATGGTGAGCGCATGAGTCGATGGCATGCTCCATTATGCTTCTGGGGAGGCAGTCAGAAAGCAGCAGACTTCCCCCTGCCTCCACTCCCAGGCTGGGATGAGGGCTGGAACCCTGGCTACAAGTGAATGTGGACCGCAATCTGAGAAGAGGGCAGGTGGCCAACACAAGAAGTGCCACCTAGGGCCCAGAATCAGCAGGTACTGGGGCTGATAAGCTCCTCTGGAGCTTTCAGCACCTGTCGGCAGCAGTAGGACATGTGGGAGGAAGAAGGGGTCCGGGGTGGCCCAGACCAACCTGGAACTCCTCACGTAAGGTGGCACTGACCCAGGAAAGGGGGAACACACCAGCACAGTCATTGGCACATTCCACATTTCTCCACCGGAACTGAAGACCAGTTGTAGACCAGGATCATTCCAGCTCTCTGACCGCCACTCTACTACAGGAGGTCAGGTGTCTTTAGGGGTTGCACTGAGGTTCGTGATATCCCTGGCCCCACATTATCCAAAGGATTTGGTCCAGGACAGACTAGCTCATTCAGATTGGGCTCTTATAAATGGGTAAGCCCTGAGGAGCCCCAACTGCCTGAAAAATGGTAGCCAAGATACCCTGCTGGGCCAAGGAAGGGCCTGATGCAGGCATGGACATGGTTATTTAAGTTATATTTGTTTACTTGGTTCTTTATATGGGCCAGACACCGCTGACTGCAGAACTGAAGCAAAGACCGAGGGCTCAGCCAAGATACACTGACCCCAGGTGATGCAATTTCCTTCTGTTGCGGACTCTTCTGCCTGAACAACAAAGCCAGACACCCAGTATGGGCAGCAACAAAACACCCAAGTGGAAGGACATGGGGTGCAGGGGAGGTGGAGCCCCACAGAAGACTCCTGGATGTTGTAGTCCATGCTGGTCTCAGTCAACCCTCTCCAATCAGGTACCACCTCCTGATACCTTTCTTGGTTACACCAAATCATGGCAGGCGAGATATGAAAATAGGAGAGAGAGAGATCCACTGAGCATGTAGCACTTTGGCCCTGCCCTGGTGTGGCTGCTTGACCTTGATCCACTTACATATGGGCGAAGGACAGATTCAAAGGTATTTTAGCTTTCGTATTCATTCATTCATTCATTCATTCATTCATTCAATATATATGCCATGCTTCTTAACAAATTTATTATTTTTATTCTATTTATTTAATTTATATGACACTGTTCCCAACAAGATTCAGGGAGACTTACAATAAGACAATAAGAACATTTATAGAACAGGAAAACAACAAAACAACTGAAATGAGAACTAGAATATCAACATAAGAAAGAAACCTCTTAAACAATACTGCAGCCTAGCTTTGTTTGCTAAACACCTGCCCAAGTATGAAGGTTTTAATGCACTTTCAGAGATGTCAGGGCCAAAATCTGCTGGGCCTCAAGAGGGAGGGAGTTCCAAAGCTGAAGAATAAGTGCTGAGAATGATCTCCCATGAATTTTCACCAAATGGACTTGGCATAATATACTTGCAGGTCTTTGCTCTCAAGTGACCTTAGGGGTCATGATGCAGAGGGCCCTTAGGTAGGACCCAGACCATTAGGGCCTCATAGATCAAAACCAGCACCATTAATTGTACCCAGAAAACTACTGGGGGCCAATACAGTCTTTGGAGTACTAGAGTTATGTGCTTTTGACAATCTACCCCTGCCAGAAGACAGGCCACCATGTTCTGCACTTGCTGAAGTTTCAGCATGGACATTAAGGACAGCCCCATACAACATATATTGCATAAGTTGAGCCATGAGGTTAAAAAGGTACAGGTGATGGTAGCCAGCTCTGAACATGAAAGAAAGGGTTGTAGCCCTGTCACCGAATTAAGTTGGCAGAAGGTGCTCCTAGCCACTTCTGTCACCTGAAGATCCAAGTAAAGCTGAGGATCCAGAAGCATCCCAAGGCTGCAAATCCAAGTGATAAGAGGAGCCTGAACCCCATGAATGACAGGTCTCCCAATCTTCCCCAAGTCAAGTGGTCTACCATCGCCTCTGTCTTATCTGGATTCAGTTTCAATTGGTTTACAGGCATCCAAACTCCAACTGCAGCCAGGCCCTGGGAAAAGACTGAGACTGCAGGGCCTGCACCAAATAGAAAGAGGCAGAGCTGAGAGCCATCAGCATACTGGTGGCACCTCACTACAAATCTCTGCAAAATCTCACTCAGCAACTTTGAAAAGGGGCTAAACAAAGAAAAATGAGACTCTTTAGGGAGGAAAAAAACTGCTAAAATTCTCTATCAATTCAATTCTCATCAAGCCACCACAGTGCTCAAAGTTTATATTCTATGGTTTGGATTTTGTTGTCATAGAGATTTTTACAAAATAGGAATTTCAAAATGTCTTTCAAAAGCCATAACTATGTAATTCATATTTCAGAGGTATGGGTGGATTTAATAGGTATGAATCTAGAATTCATAGGTATGGATGGTATGGTAAGAGCCTGGAGTCAGGAGAGGGGAGATAAAAAAGCAGTTTTAGTCTTACTCCAGATTTGTTATATCATGCTGCATTTATTCTCCTATAGCTCCTAGATATTTCAAATGTACCTTAATTTTTATTTTTATTTTTTTGCTAAAAAGTGCAATACCTGCTTATACTTATGTTAGCAGAAATCGATTAGAGGAGATCTATTATAGGAAAGCACAAATCACCATGCTTGGATCAGATTGCAGGCCCATCCAGTTAATTAATTCTGTATCTGTCAGTAGCCACTACAGAGGAAGTTCTAAGAAACCCAGAGTTAGGCAGATATGGGATACAGTGGTCCCACATATAGATCTCACAGATATCTCTAATATTTAGACACTGGCTTCAGCCCTGAAACACAAAGTATAATAACCAGGGATCCAGGTTTTCCATTTCCCATGGAAAAACAGAAAAAAATGCGAATCTTCCCTTTTAAGTGAGAAAAATGTGGATTTTTCATTTTAACAGAGAAACACATGGATTTTCCAGTTTTGCAAACAGCTCTCTGCAGACTGGCAGAGTTCCAGCCTGCAAAGGGCTGGGGAGGAATGGGAAAAGGACAGTCAGGCAGCGGGCACTATGTATATGTGCGCATGTACACATGCCCATGTCTTCCAGACAGCCTGGAGAGCAGCTCCCTGCAGGTAAATCATGGGGAAGGGGGGTGAATTGAGGACCCCATAGTGAGGGAGGCAGGGAGGAAGTTGGGCAGGGCTGGAGCTAAGGTTGCTGCCAAGCTGGGGCAGTGTGTGGGGCTCTGGGCTTGGGGCCAGAATGCGCAGCTGCAGGACCCCAATGGGGAGTAGGACCGAGTCATGGGCAGCTTGTCCAGGGGGTGGTGCATTTGGGCTGGCTCCCTGCCACTCCATGCACTCTTGGGGAGGGCAGAGGGGGCACATGCCCCACAAATCTGTGTGCAGGGGGGCGGGCTGCCTGCTGTGGGCTCAGGCTCCTCACCCTTCTGCCTTCCCCCTGGGGTCTCTGCAGCCCAGCAGGTGACACCCAGAGCAGGAGGGCAGGAGCAGCCAGGTGGGGAAGCTCCTTGCCACTGCAAGCCCTGTGCTACCCTGGCAATGGGCCCCCAGCCTGCCCAGCAGCAGCGGGGGTGGTGGCAGAGAGTTGTGCCTCCTGCTGCTGCCAGGTGGGCAGGGGGCACTTTGCCAGGGTGGCACAGGGCTTGCAGCAGCAAGGAGCTTCCCCACCCAGTCCTGCTCTGCCCTGCTGCACTGGGTCCCACCCACTGGGCTGTGGAGCCCCAGGGGGAGGACAGCAGGGTGGGGAGTCCTAGTCCACAGTGGGAAGCCCACATCTGCCCCCACCCAGAGGCTTGGCTCTGGTCCAGACATGCTGCCTGTGGGGGAGGGGGAGCCGAGCTCTGGGATCCACTCCACTGCAGTAGCCACTGCCTCCCACATGCAGCAGCTGGGGCTTGGATGCTGCTGTGGAGGGGGGCAGGTATCTGCAAACCTGGGTCCCTGGCTCCATAGCCTTGGCAGCTGGGGGCCTCCTTCCAGCAGGGCTGGGGGGGAGTTGTGGGTAGGGAGGCGGGGACCGTGGGTGGGGAGTGAGGGGCCTGGAGCTGCATCCTGGTGAGCTAAGGGGGCAGGAAGAGCTCTGATTTTGTGCGATAAAAAACCCAAAATCAAATACCAAAGTTTATATGAACTTAGAATTTATTTTACTATAGTGATTGAGGCACTGGTAGGCTTCCAAATTGCTTTAATATTGTAAATATATCCATAAAACATTGTCTTCAATTGATACCTATAGTGGTATTTCATTTTAATCACAGATTTGGGAGTTTTTAAATCAGAGAATTTGCACACACAAAAATTTAAATCAGAGAATTTGCATTTTTTTTAATCAGAGAATTTGCCATTTTTAAACAGAGAAAACCATGTTCCCTGATAATAACCCTTCCAAAATTTCTATTATCCTTAATTTAAATGGATATTCCTGATAGACATATACAGAGCCAATCTCCTTTTGAACCTTGTAAAATTCTTGGCCTCTAGCTTCCTATGCCAATGATTTCCACAACCTAATTACACATTTTGTGAAAAGCTATTTCCTTGTACCAGTTTTGGATTACTTTTTAATTTCATTGAACACCACGTTATTGTAATGAGATAAAGAGAACAGAAGTTTCTTATCTACCTCATCTATACCAGTCATTATTTTATATACTTCTACCTTATTGCCTCTTGAGTCATTTGCTTTTAATGGGGAAAAAAATCTCTAAGAATCTCTCCCTCCAGGTTTTTTTTTCATATTAGAGCTTTTAGGCCCTGAATCATTTTTGACTCTCCTTTTTCAATCTCTTTCAGGGATGCAATATCTTTTCCGAGGTGCAGGGATCAATACACTATGGAACATCTAGATGAGACAGCAGCACTGGTTTATATACAGGCATTATAATAGCTGTTTATTATTTACCTGGCCATTTGTTTTGCATTCTGAATACTCTTTTTTTTTTTTTTACCCACAGCTGCCCATTCAGCAGTGGTATTATTTTAACTAAAATGACATTCAATACTCTTTCCTGAACTGATACAGTTAATTTTAGAGCTCTGCAAGCTGTATGAATATTTTACATTTTTCTCTCCAGTGTGCATTAATTACCTCGATATTGATCAACCTTCTATTTCATTTACCGTTTGGACGCCCATTCACCTAGTTTGTTCATGTCTCTCTGAAGTTTCTCAAATTCCTCTCTAGTCCTAACTAACCTAAATAACTTTTATCAGCAACATTTATATTGCTGTTTCACTAACAAACCCTCTTTTCCAGAACATTAATAAATGTACTTAAGACCCAGAAGAGGATTTTAAAATGCTATTTAAGCTTAGCATGTGTTTTTGATCTCTTAATCAGTTTTCTGTGCTAGTTCCAGATCCTAAACAACTTATTACGTGTTTAAACAGGATGCAGGTAGAAGTTAGGCACCTATGCCATAAAGTGTCATTCAAACTGACCCTGCTCAATGATTTTGTTATGGCCTGAAGAATATTCCTGGGCACTTAGACTTGAGCTACAACACATGCCCAAAAGGCATCCAGGTCAGCCACCTTAAGCACCTCATTTTGTCAGCCTATGTTGTGGGTCAAACTGGTTCTGGTAGGCACCTGAACTCCACCAAACTGAAAATTTTTTAGGAGTGGCTGTGTGACTTCGCCTATCGATTGTATGAATCTGAGAGCACACATGCACCTTAATCAAAAACCCAACTAGAGGATAAGATGGTAGCATCCATCTTTTCCCCAGTAGTTTAGTGGTAAGAGAAACCAGAGAATGGACTCATAGGCCCACCTCACCTTGAAGGGGTTCAAACTCACAATCTCCCACTTCCCAGATGAGTGCCTATCAACCATGTTAGTATGTTCTAAGGCTGTGTGTGTTTCTGTTCAACACACCTCTGTTGAATCTGGCCCACTGAAAAACCAAGATTAATGGAGCCAGAAGGAAAGGAAGCAAAAGGAGCAGGGAACATAACTCCTCAGATTAATGGATGTTGGTCCTCACTTCCTGAGTTATTTCTGTTTTTTAATTAATGACTTCCTTAATTGCTCCCTTTCACTACTGGTTATCCAGCAGATCCATGGAATCATTCAGAGGTTTCCTGATTCTATTATGCTCAAGGAATCACTCAAATCTTGAACCTTTACTTACATGCTATTGGAAATCTACTTTGGGCTTTGTAATTCCTTACTGTAACTGCTTACTGTCTGAGGTAACTTTGTGTTTCTTTTTATTGGCTTCTGAAAAACTAGTTTTCCAATTTTTCAAGGATTTCTAGCCTCAAATACCTTAAGTAAACCCTATCATCTAGTCAAATTGGTGTAAGTGTAGTCTTCCTGGTTCCCATTTTGTTCAGTAGCATGCATGTCTCCTGAGACTAATACAGTTTTTAAGTAATATCCATGCAAACTCTAACTGCTTGTCCAAACAAGTTTGCAGTGCCACATACCACACGTTCTGGAGTTCTCTGAGCTTTTGCTGCTCTGTTGCTATTTTTTTTCCTGCAGTTTTTTTTGACCCCTGGATATCCAGGGGCTCAAAAAAACCTTTGGAAAAAAAAGCCCAAAGCAGCACATGCTCAGGCAGCATGCACTGCTAAAAAGCAAAGCTGGGCCACCTAGAGTTGTGCTGTGGCTGCCAACCAGGCTCTGCCCAGCAGAATCACTGTGGCTGCAGCTCCAGGAGGCCCCCAGGACCCCAGGTAAGGGTCCTGGGGCCAGTGCAGTGCTGGCCACAGCCTCCCCTAGCCCACCTAGGGCAACTTGCCACATGCCAAAGCACAAATGGCATGGGTGTTCCCTGGGGACAAGAAGTGGCCACTACTTGTCCCCAGGAAACCAAATGTCCATCCATGTCTGGACACTCTAAGTGTTTTATTTCCTATATTTTCAACATTAGTGCCCTTTACAGTAAGTTCTCATTTTACTGAAAAGTTCTCTTACTAACATTCGGTGTCACCACTTTACTGGTACTCTACCCGCTCATTGTATATTATTTTGCTGTAGTCACTACTATCATCATTTATTTTATACCAGAAATTTTCCTTGATTATTGAATTCATATACAAAACAATCTAGAGTTGCTATTTTGGCAGTCTCCTCTTTGTTTTGCTTGTTTTCAATTAATTTTTCAACAGTAGCTCAAGGAAGAGGATACTTGGCTTTTCCAAGTATGGCTTCTTTTCTCCTTGGAATCAGTGAGACTGGGATTTACAAACCCTTTGGGATCTGGTTTGACATACAGCTTTACTTTTGTTAGCATCTGATGAAGTGAGCTGTGACGCACAAAGGCTTATGCATCTCTGATTCAGTTAGTCTACAAGGTTCACCTCTCCTTGCCTTTTGCCTGACTTCAGACTGACACTGTTCTCTACTTTTTGTTTAAAGGTATATACTAGACTAAACCAAACAGCATTTAATGTACAATAGACTGTTCTGATAGTTTTTAAATATTAACTGTCCAGATAATACAGTGGAGAATCCTTTCTAGACATTTTTACATCATACTAATTGAAATAATAATAGTACCAAGATGAGCAAACAGAATGTACATAATTTTGATCTCATAAAAGTGCAAAGCAGGAACAACTTCATTAATAGAATTACATCAGTAAAAATGAAAGAAAAATTCAGATGATCTTTCCTTTACTATCTTAATGATTCCTTTTTTCCTTCCCCCTTATTTTAATGATCATATCTAAATCTCCATTCAAAATTACCAATGCAAGCTGAATTCGTAAAATGACGTGTTAGAAGAAAAGAAATAAGATTCCTCCTCCCACTTTCTTAATGTGCTGCCATAATTTTCTAATTTCCATTTACAAAAATACTCCATTGTTTAATATAACAAATGGCTTGAAAAAGGGGGAAAATAGAAGAAAATGAAGTCAGACCACACACTCCACTTGCACAGTTGCCTTTAGCAAGAAATGGTTTGACGTCAACAGACAAAACAGAAGTATGCAGTTCTTTCATGAGGATAATCAGCCAGCAGCAGCAAGTTTATTAATGAGAAATATAATTTTCTATTCTATGTTTTATTTTTCAATAATGATCCTTTCTAACAACTAATCTCCAATTCTTTTTCATCACGATCACTTTTGTTTTTTGTTCTTGTACACTGCCAGGTGCCAGATCAGTCCTGCTCCAGTGAAGTCAAGACCTAAACTCTCATGGACTAAAATAGGGGCCTAAAATAGTAATCCTCGCAGCAGCGACTACTCCTTGAAATGTCCTTAATGCTTTCTCAAAAAATGAAATATATTAAACTATTACTAATACAACTATGTATGGTTTAAGTTTTCCAAATCTTACTCATAATAATACGCCTACTTGAAGTCACAGAGCCAAAATTCTGTTTTCATTTAAACAGTACAAATCAACAGCAGTTTCAGCAAAGTCAGTGGAATTATTTCAGCCTTCAAGTCTACATGTGCATTAAGGCACTTTGCCTAATGTGCATTAAATTTAGTACCCCCAATGTGATGTACTAAACAAATTCGTATTAAGCTGCTTTAATGCACAGTAACAAATGTGCATGGTTTTTAAGTGATGCTTAATGCGCAGTAGCCTATTTTACTGTTCATTAGTATAATTGCACACTTTCTTACGTGACACTTTAATGTGCAATACAATAGGCTACTGCGCATTGAAGTACACGTGTAGATGTGCCCAGAATGACTAAAAGCAGAATGAGACCGGAATTCAAAGCTAAGGATAAAGTAAAATTATATGCAAACTAGTCTGGGTCCAGAAATGCATATAGCAGAACAACTAGACCTCTACTCTGTACCATCTTTAAGCTGTATAACAATTACAATTTCCTCATTAACAGTGTTTAACACTTTACAATAAATAAACTGATTTTAAAGAAAAATAAGGTTAAACCTCCCCCCTCCCATCATTGAAGAGTGAAGTAAGGTTGTTTGTGCATTGAGTATTGTCAGAGACCACCATTTTAGCTGAAGACAGCCTGGTTTTGAAAACATTTATCTTTGGTGAGAGCCACTGCAGAGGAATGGGAAATACAAACCATTTTGCAACTGAGCAGTTGTTTTTTTTAAAAGCTCTATAAAACATTAGTCATCAGCTCTTGCCAAAGGAGAAACTTTTAGCTCTGAAGAATAACAGCAAATGAATACCAAAAATGTAGATTGCACACAAAATAACAGTGAATTAGACTCTATGGAAATGAAAGAAGAACCTGAACATAGGCTGTTAATAAGACCTTTAGGGACAGAAAAAAATCTGACCTGGTGCACTAAATTTCTTGAAGCACTAAATAATCTTAATTAAAACTAATTAACAAATATACTTTTAGATTCTTAAAAACCAACAAAATAAATCTGCACCCAAGAGAACGTACTGTAATTTGTGGGAGAACGTGCTACCAAACGTTACATTAAAAAAACAACTGATGACCTCTTTTAAGTGCAAAACTCAACTGAAGTATGGAACCATGAGAGACGCTTTTCTTTTTAAAGCATTAAAAATCTTTTTAAAATATGGATTGAAGTAAAAATTTAATTTATGAGTCAGAATACAAGCTTTCTCCATTTTTTTCCTCTTTCCTGTCAAAGATTGTTAAATTGTGTAACTCCAAAATAAAGCAGGGACTCAAATTAAATACAGGTGTTGATATAGTAGAAAGCATTCACTCATTATCATCAAGGGAAAACTCTAGATATTTTTCAAAAGTGCAAGCATGAAAATTTACCTACCAAAGATGAAAGGGTTTAGACTCCCAACACTGAGCAGGGGATTTATGCTAACATTAATAGGAATTAACAAACAAATCCATAGTTCACTGACAGAACAAACATAACATTAAACATAATAGTATAGACTACAATACATGCAAAAATTGTTGGGGTTTTTCCCTCTTATTCTTAAAGTTACGTATTTCCACTGGAATTTGTCTGTAGATATTTCAGACATAGAAAAAAAAATTTAAATGTTGATGCTAGATGTGATGCTAGATTAAAACCATTAGGTTTTCGTATTACTGATGTTTTACAATAACAAGTTTTAAAAATGTCACATTTTTAGTGTACAGGCAACCCCACTTCATGCTATTTCACTTAGCACTATATTTCGCTATAATGCTCATTTTAAATTGATACCTGATTTCACTTAGCGCTCAGCAAGTTTTGCTATAACGCTAGCGGTTGCCATCTTGGGATGTTAAAAACACTTGTGGTCTCCATCTTGGGTCGTCAAATACTTTCAGTTTTGCTTAATGCTCGGTTTTGGAGGAAACAGTTGAGAGCGCTAAGCGGGGGTCGCCGGTATTGCTATACCACTATCATTGAAAGTAAGAAACTATTAGGACAGGGAAAATTTTGGCATATGGGCTAGGGACAGAAGTTACACATAACCCAGTTTAAGTGATCAGAAATGTATGGGGATCCCACTGCTGTCTACTATGGTTTAGGGAGAAAGGCAACACCCTTCAGACCCCATCCCTCTCCACTAAATAGGAGCAATTAGGATACAGTTGCATGTGCTCAGCCTGGTTTCTCCTCCAGTGTGTATATATAAGAGATGGAGAAAGGGGCTGATGCTTCTTTTTGTCACTTTGATGCTGGTTAGTGAGTTAATAAAGATTCAATATATGGTTCTTGTAACCCAAAGAGGTGCCTCAGAATAGGCACAGGACATGATATTGCATCCTAAGTTGGTTGTCTCCATATCTTCCAAAACATGTGGCTTCCCTCATCCCTTCTCCCATACCGTATACCAGGGGTAAGCAACGTTTTTTGGCCAGAGTGCCAAAAAACCCACAATGTCTACTTTGTAAGGTGCCAGAGTGCTGGAACACCACAAAAACAAAACTGGGGTGGAGGGGGTACATGGCAGGATGCATTACATATTTAATACAATTAATAATCATTTATGTTGCTTTTTTTGTTTTACAGTAAATACCAGGCTTTCTAAAAATTCAAAACCTGATGACAATAAAAAAAACCTCCATGTACTGCCTTGTACTTGTGATTTTTTTTTCTTGTTAAGCAAGTTGTGATGAGGGGGAAGAGAGGGAGAGAGGAGCAGGGAGCAGCAGGCACTGGGAAAGTCACTGTGGGCAGGCTGGCCTGGCCAGGCCCTTGGGAAGGCTGCACCTGGATGAGAGCTGGGGTCAGGCAGGGAGTGGGGGCTGCCCCTGGGCTCCGCTACCTGGGCCACAGTGGGTGGCCCAGCAGCATCAGAGGTGGGGCCCAGCCAGCCTGCACAGCTCCGTGGGGATGGGGCACAGTCACCCTGCCCACAAAGGGACACTGCTTGGCTGGAGCAGTACGCTGGGCTCAGGATGTTCCCTGCTTGGTCTCTATGCCAGCCAGGTAGACTGTGAGTGGCAGCTGCAGCCGCAGGCTGTACCCTGGGCTTTGGGAACAGCCGCTGCAGCTGGTGCTCAGGTCCGAGCCAGCCGGGAGCGTGCAGCGCAGCGGCTCTGTGCAGCACCTGCCCCAGCCCTGGCCCCTTGAAGGGAGCTACAGGTGGGCAAGGCTGGGACCTGGGCAGGCTGAGGCAGTTGCTGTGGCTGTTCCCAGACTCCAGGGGGCTCCTGCTGCCAGACCCCTGCACCAGGGACAGCTCTGCCCTGCTTGCACTGTGCCCAGCATGCAGGGAGGCCGATCTGAGAGAGGGAAGTCCCCCGAGCCTGGCATCCTGCCCCAGCCAGGCAGCATCCTCGTGCGCAGGGTGGCTGCAGCCCATCCCTGCAGAGCTGCGTGGGCTGGGCCAGGCACCATCACAGCCTTGCCTTGCCTGCCCACCATAGCTCAAGCCCCTCAGAGCCCCAGAGCAGCCCCCACTTTCTGCCCAGACCCCGCCTTCCTAAGTGCCTGACCAGGCTGGTTTGCCCGTGGCCTCCCCCCATGCCACCCAGACCCTGTCCTGGCTGCCTGGCCCCAGCACTCAGCACCTCAGTGCTGCCCTGGGTGGGACAGGCTGTCTGCCTGCCTGGGCAGCTCTCTCCAGGGGCCAGCTGGACTGGAGGGTGCAGTGTGGGAGCAAGAGGTGGGGGCAGTAGAACACAAACAGCATCCCTGTGCCTGCTGAGGGGCTGGGACTTGTGGCTGCATGGGAGAGCCCAGAGCAGCAACTTAAAAACAACCCCACAATTTCTTTGCGTGTCTCCCGGCATGCCAGGGAAAATGTCTCCATGTGCCACTAAGGGCACGAGTGCCAGGAGTTGCCAACCCCTGCCCTACAAGGAGGAGGGGTACAATTTGGGTCCACAGTTTTCTGTTACAGTCCCTGGTCAGCTCAAAGGAATTAATTAATGTGGAGAATCAGCTATGGTATGCTGCTTTATGGCTATTTTCATCACCATAAGTGAAGGCACAGGCCTTAGACTACTGTAACTTGCTCCAGGATCAGGAAAGGAAGAAAAATCTAAGAACCCTGACTATACATGCCCAGCCAAGGATAAATTCTATGCAACAATGGCCCTTCATGTCCAATATCTAGCCAAATTCGGCCATCAAATATTCTGACACAATTCCCATTAAAGTCACTATATGATTATCTAAAAGCACAGAATATGACCCTTGATTGCCTGTTAAGTAGCAGTTCCCCTCCCTCATCTATTATCAAATTTGAATAGATTTTCATGGGACAAAAACACACTTTCTACTCTTAGGGAATTATCCCAACCAAACATCGGAAGTCTACTGAGAACAATAAAGGTATGAGAGCTTCTCAAGTAAATACTGTTCTTATTCTGAACTAAGAATGACGAATTTGCAAAATACACAGGGCTTGATCCTGAAATCCTGCTCTTACAGAAAAGTCCACTACTGAATTTCATGGGTTTTGCTGGTGTAAGGACAAAATCAAGTCCAATGATTATTATAGTTTTCATTTTCACTGTCAACTCACTGAGTTATGTGATTTCTGAAAATATATTTATTTTCTGTGAGGGAAATTATCTAATGCATTACTGTGCCCTTGCTACAGATGGATGAAATTCCTGACTTTATGTTCTCTACTCTAACCATTAGCACATATTTCCCAGAGCAACTAATTTCTGAAGGCACCTGAAATATCTAAATGTAACTGTCAGCTTAAAATTAAGTTCTGAGTGAAGTGCTAGTATCGTTTTCCTTAAAATCTATAAATATTAGGTACATTAATCAGTCATATTGAGTTTTTATGTGCTTTAAAAAAATCCCCTTTCTGATTAAAAAGAAGTCTTCACTACTGCTCTTGACAGCAGGGAAGAGAATGCACGAAAAATTAATTAGGAGAGGTAGCGGAATAACTGGTTCTTATGGCTGAAAAGGCCAGTAAAGAACAAAGGCACAAATATAGGAGTTTCATCAGTATTGCTGGCCTGAATTGCAAATACTCTCTCACAATCCTAAAATAGAGTTCACTAAAATATCCTAGGTACAAACTACTGTAATGTAAAGTCTTCCAATAATCTGTGATCATAGTATGATTTCAGCCTAACAAATCAACATAAACACTGGGGCTTCTACCAAATTTTATATATTCCCATGACGGCTGTTACCACTGATGCCACTAACAATATGATGTCCATAATATCGACTGTACTCTTTACTCTCAAAAATGAATTGCCCCCAAGAGTCAATCTATTATCATGGTATTGTGAGATTCTATATTTATAATGTCTCAATATCTGGAAGTCAAGATTTGCTCAGGGCACCAGTACAAAAATTAATTTGCTACCTGATACTGGCATCTGAAATATTAGGTCTTTTTTTCTGTTTTATTCCTGTTCATATGACACACAGAAATAAAGATCCTAGAAGGCAAATTATGCTCTAAAATATACCTGTGTAACTCCATAGGTTTAAATATGGTTGCACCAGTGTATAGAAGGCACTTTTTTTTTTTACATGATTCTCAAAAAAAGGGAAGGACCCCTCTTGACTTTCAGAATTCAGGATAGATTTGTCTAGGATAGAAAGATACAGAAAAAAATTCTTTGCATATAGAATATCTGTTTTAGCACAACTGTGGAAACATGGAGACACTATACAAAAATACCACAGTACCAGATTTATCAACTATTTATTTAGTTGCAAAACCACAATTTAAAACTATTTAACCATTCATATCTTACCAAAAATATAATCCAATGATGAAGGAAGTAAAATTACAACCCCTGTATTTACTTGAATATAAGATAACCCTAAATATAAAACAAGCGTTCCCCCTTCCCCCCTCGCCACCACCAGTAATTAGATTCTATACCTGGAAAATTTACAAATTTGTTATAATTTTCCAGGTATAAATTCTAAATATCAAAGGACTGTCCTGAATTCCCCCTGCCCCGCCACCCCGTTCCCTTCCCCTCAACTGCTACAGCAGGGAAAATGGTGGCTGGCAGGATCAGGTGGCTGGGAGGGTCAGGTGGCCCCCTTGCCCTCTGCCCTACCCTCCACTTCTTCCCCCTGCAGACTTCCTGCCCTCCCGCACTTACTGTCAAACCCTGCTTAGGCTCCTTTCTCTCCCCGTATCACCATAAATTGTGTATCCAAGATCCTCATATTTGGAGGCATGTGTAGACTCTCGTACAGATCAGCCTGCAAGAGGGGTCAGGACTCTTGTAGGGTTCAGTGAATGCAAGGGACGGGCATTCATCCTCTAACTACACTTGAGTCATTCAAGGCCAAGAAGATGGTATCTCCTCTGCCAGGCAAGTATACACGATACAAACCGCATAATATTACTCCAGAGCCAAAAGTCTCATGACTTACAGTTCATTGGGCAGAGTTTCAAGCCATGGTGACCCCACAGCCCAGCACTGCTCAGTATATGTGCATATTCCAGGTAACCCCCAACAAAGGATCCATATGCTTAGTAGCCCCCCACTTTTAACTGGAACTAAGTGTTCTAGTCACAAGTCCTGGGACTCTCCAAAAATGTATATGCGGCTGAGGTGCAAGGCTGCCTAGTCTGTCTCCACCCCATAGAGGGCAGAGCCACACTAATCACATGCAACAGGCTAAGAGAGGAGGCAACATAGCCTCTCAGCTACACAGAAATTTGATGATGTTTGCCAGACATTTAAGCATCTTGAAGAACCAGGAATCATTGGAAATGGGAAAGAAAGGTGCTGCTCAGGTGTGGGAGTGAAAAGGAAGTCAAAATGTATTTGATGTACTGGTTCACTGTGACTTGAAAAGGAGCTGGGCACAGAGGGAACAGAGCACAATAGGCACTACACATCTTATTCAGATGGACTGCAATAACTTATCCTTATAAGACCAAAATGATGTAGCAAATATCACCTGGCACAGGGACATGTGGCACAGGATCATACAACACCCCCCCCCCCCCCCCCGAGTGAAGAGGGGAGCAAAGGAAGTGAAGAAGAGGAAGAGACAAGTGGAACAGAGGACAGCAACAGCAGCAGCAGGTCCTCCAGCGGGTGCTGGCGTAACAATGACGGAGAGGGCACTTGAACTGAGTATGTGACCCAGGAAGCAGGGCAAGGGTGGAAAGGAAGGATGGGTTGGTCTGAAGGACCAGCATGGACTTAGTTGTTTTGTGTGTGCTGCAGATACTGTAACGGGTTTGGGTGGCCAGCACTGGCCTTTGTACGGGTGCGCGGGAGCGCTGGCATATGGGGCTTTTTTTGTAACGGGAAAGGTTTGATCCTTTTGTGGTGTAATAGGTAGAGTGTAGATGTATATAACCTTATATATAGAGAGACATATATTTTTACAAAAATAATAATAATAAAAAAAATGTAGCATTTTTGGCACCAAAGGGAAGATGTTGGGGCTGGCTCTGACAGTCCCAGTTTCAGTCTGATATTGCTGTACCTCCAGGCCTGGTACCAGTTCCCTACAGAGGGAACACCTGTCCATTTTTTAAGCCCCCTCCTCCCCCATAGGCAACTGGTAGGGGGTGCATGTTCCCCCCTCCCCAAACACAGACACACACAAAGGTTCTTATCAGTGTGTTTGCCCCATATGGACCAGGTGTTTTATGGGCATGCTCAACATAGGCTGCATTCATAGCTTCATAGCTGGTTTCCATGACTGAGCAGACGCTGCTTCTAGAAGCAATTTAATGATAGACAATGTATTTAACAGCAGGGTGGGGGAGGAGCTTGCTGGTATGCAAATATAAGATGAGGGGCTTGTTTCCCCATGCTGACTGGGGGAAAATACCTCATCCTATATTTGAGGAAATATAGTGTATGGAAAAGCAAAGTTGCATGATCTTCCAGGAAAATGAATGGTATCGTTTTTATTAAACAAAATCATGATATGAAATATGTAAAATGGGAGACAGGCTGTGATGAGTATATTAACCCAAATATATTGACAATGGCCAAGAAGAGCATAGAAATAGGAAACACAAAGGGAGGGGCAATGTTACACAAACATGTCTTTATAAGACAGTAGGAAAATTCTGAGAGATCATAAAGAAAATATTCAAAAAATCTATTTAGGAAGAATTCAGCTGAAGAGATATTATTCCTTATCTGAAGTCCCAGCATCTGAAACCCCAGAATGACGTGGTATTTTATATAAGTAGAGTTTTATCCAAAAGCACAAATATCACCAATGTAACGAGAGAATGCATATGAGGACTCTGCTGTAATAATTTTGTAAAGAGGTGGGTGATGGCTGATTTTTCCCAGCCACCTACCTTTGACAAAATCATGGTGAGACTATTATAGGCCTAGCTCCTTTGTACAGGCAGACCAGTCACACCTTCACAAGATCTCTACCTCAATTGCTATAAAATCAGAGAGATACCTTTAGTCTCTTCTTCTGTAGACTACGCTTTTGAAATTACATAATTTATAACAACTCAGTGCATAGGTGCTAAGTACATGGGGGCCCGAGGGCCCTGGACCCCTTGGGAAGAGGGCTGTAACTTGAAACGGGTAAAACTTTCCATGTGCCCATCATCTTAAGCTCCCCCTGGCAAAAATAAAAATCAGTGTTCATGACAGTGCATTATTTTTGTGACGATAAACAGGATTTTGATTTTTTTGAATGCACATACTCATAAAATGCTGGCATGTTATTTATTCTAACATGGAATATTTTTTCAATACAAAGAAAACCAGTATAAAAAATAATGCTCATTGTCCTAGTGTATTAATAGATATGGTTGAGAGCAGAACAATAGCTCTCCCTCTTATATCATAGAGCAGAACCAATAATTATTTTAAGCTAGTACTTTATAAAATTAGAATAGGCTTCCTAAGACAAAGACTAAGAAAAAAATGTGTTATGACTCGAAGTGTAATATAAACTTGATGAATGCACATAATGACCCTAACTACATTTATAATACTGATTTACTTGGCAAACAAAAAAACATGATAAAAAAGCTAATTAGAGTAGCTCTAATTTTTTTTTTTAATTCAGTGTTACTAAAAATGGAATTTTAGTGAATTAACATTTTAGCCAGTTGAACAGGAAGTCCATCAACTTTTGAATTAAAACACCAATTAAATGAAATATGAAATTTCATAGGCTTTGCTTTTCACTGGTACAGCAGTAACACTTAATCACTATTCAAAAGCCTTTCAATCCATGACATACTAATCTACCTGTATTTGCTTCATCTAAAAAAAAACTAATCTGTTGCATGCTCTAAACCTAGAAGTTGTATTCACTGTAAATTGTTTCAAATTATTACAAATGTTCAAGCAATAACATATTCTAAATTATGGATAAAATGGATACAGTAAGATGAAAGAGACAGAAAGAAAAGAAAGAGAGCTCCTTCTCTCCTTTTCTTGCCTCTCCTTTTCTCTCTCTCTCCTTCCTACCTTCCCCTTCCTCTCTCCCTCTCTTTCCTACCTACCCTCCCTCCTCCTTCCTCCACAACTGGACCAAATCTGTAGTTCATCCGGAGCTGTGACGCTCAGCCGTGGACCCAGGCAGGAACTGCTGCCATGCCAGGCTGGCAGCAGCATCAGAACCTGTCAGCAGTGTCTCAGCTGATGCTGACGCCTGCCTGGCACAGCAGCAGCTCCTGCCTCGGTCCACAGCTGAGCACTGGGGTTCCTGGCAAACTACAGTGTCAGCTGGGTTCTGGAGAAAGGGGGAGGGAGGGAGGGAGGGAGAGAGAAGAGGCAGAGAGAGAGAAAAAGAAAGACAGACACCGCCACCCACCTGGTGCAGCAGCAGCTCCTGCCTGGGTCCGTGGCTGATGGCACTGGGAGGTTCTGGGTCAGGGCTCCAGGTGGGAGCTTCTACCACAGTGGGAGAGCAGCAGGTCAGTTCTGGACACTGCTGACAGGTTCTGTGTCGGAGCTCCTAACCTGCCCTTGGCATCCACAGCTGACATTGCTGCATGCCTGCTGCAGTGGAAGCCCTGTCTGGGCCCACAGCTCATAACTTGAATAAAGTCTCACCCACCTGGCACCGCACAGCAGCCAGAGCTGCTGGCCCCTACAGGCCAGATCCAGTGGTTTGGTGGCCATCCACCCATGGGCCTGATTAAATCTGTTAGCAGGCTGGATTTGACCCATGGGCCATATTTTGCCCACTCCTGACCAGAAGATAAATGTGCAAGTTCCTTCCTCTAAAATCAAGCACATTGTAGTTCTTGCCTGCATGCAGTGGGATACTCCATAAAAAATAGTCTCCACAGAGCAGCTCTTTGGCTACCCTGATGTTTCAAGTAAGGATTCCTTCCCTCTGAGCATATCCCCTGTACCTAGCTACTCAGGTAGGCTATTATAGGACTACATTTGTTCCTAAGTAGTGGGTTTGTGAGAGCCATCTGCCCTAGACTGAGTTTCTCTATACAAAATCATATTCAAATACAAGCTAAGCTTAGTAAATGATAATGACTTTGCTACTTTTGTGGAGAGTTTCCTCTTAATCTCAATGAGCTATCAGCGCATAGGCTTTTGAGTGCTTTGTGAGGGACAAGTCACTCTTCATTTCCTACTGCATATCTTTCTCAGATTTCTAATGCAGTTTTCCAGTTGTGACAACATGGGTATAGACCAGTGGTTTTTGATCTTCTTAGAATTGAGGCACCACTTGGAAAATGCAGGCTCTTAATCTTCAATAATTTTTTTTTCTACAAAAAAATAATAGAGCAATTTTTCTATTGTAAAGAACCCAGCAGGTCAAAATGTTTTTAACTCTATGGATTCCTATTTGAAATCTCTGGGTTTTATCTTGAGAATCATATCTGCACACCTAACAGTGCAATTATTGCATGGCACTCAACCTTTGAAAAGATCACAGGGCACCCCTTGAGTGCTCCAGCACTCTGGTTGAGAATCATTGGCAAAGACCAATGTATACTCATAGCAGCTTCCAAAGGGAAGGGGATACTGCTGGAACATACAGCAGTATTTATAGCATTATAAGTGTTACATGTGTATGATCCTGTAGCAATACCACTGTAGCAAAACTGCTGCCCCTGCTTGTATTGCTTCAGACTTGCACACAAATGACAGTCGAAGCGTAACAGCTGCTGGATACAGCTGCTACATGCAGCAATTCCCCTCCCCTTTTGAAGCTGTTTCAAGTGCATGTTTGTTATATGATCTTCCTGAAAATTAAGTCACTGAGCGTGAGGTATGATGCATTAATGCAGCTATCTGCAGGAAGGCAAATAGTTGTAGTGTTTGATCATCTAAGGCACAAGCATCATCAAAAGTTACCCAAAAAGACTCATGCTATGCTGCTGACAAGTGCTGGAGTGGGCAAAAATGGCACTTCTCTTTACCACCATATGAAAGCCTTATCATTATTTGCAGTTTCTTTATCTTATCATATTGTATTAATATCAATCATATCAGTAGTATACAGAAGTGTTAGCTGATCACAGGAATGATACTACCCTCTTATCTACTCAGGCTTATATATAAAGTGTTATGTGTTACTGCTAAAGTGTCATGAAGATGTTTGAAACACAAACATTTCTAAACCAAATCAATCTTGTGAAAAGCTAACATAAAATAGAGAAACAGAAAATGCAATGCAGTCTGTCCAGCGACCGCAATCCAGAACAGATTTATTTTTCAACTTAAAACTTTCCTTTATTGATTTACATAAATGGTAGTGCTGCTCCACACTTCTGGAAGTCAAGTCCTAAGAATGCGTGATTTGTTCATTTGCTTTAAGACTGTCTAACTAGCATCATCAGTATCTATCTAAAACCACTTCCCACATTTGCCCTTCTGTCAAGTGACTGATTACTGTATGGGGTTGTGCCTTCATGAACAGCATAAAATCATGAAATACAGTAGCCCTTTCAGATAAGGCAAGACTAAAATATTAGCAGAGACAGGAGGAAAAGCCTGAACTAAGGAAGAGTATGTAACTATGAATTCAGCTACAAAGAAAAATGGAGACCAGGAGTTTGTGAAGGATAGTAGCTGGGCCACAACCTCCAAAACTGTAAAATTTTCTAAAGACAAGCTGCTGCTGCCTTTTCCTTTACAGACAAAATGCCGAAAGACTTGTCCCAGGAAGAACCTATATGCAAAGGCCATTTCTACACTAGGAAAAAGCTGTATATTTAACATGTAGTGTTCAGTAGCCACTCAGGACTCCATGTGCCTGAAAGAGGCACAGTTACAACTGCCTCTGCTTAACAGAATATGTGTCTTTGCAGTGATCTTTCCCAGACTCCCCGTGTGGGAAGCTAAACCACTTAGAAGTATAATTTCTGATATTAATAGCACTTTTCAAACGTCTATATAACACACAATTCCAAATATAAGCAATCTACTGTCTAAACTAAACACAAATTCCATTAACTTCTGAGGAGACTGCCACTTGAACTTGTGGGTTTTGCAATACCAATAATACAGCTGCCAAAAGGTGGTTAGTTCATTTGTTCTTGCATTGTTCTGTCTTAGGGCTTGGTTGCTTTAACCCATTGTGGTTGTTGTCTGCGATCTCAGACAAAGAACTCACTGTCTCATTTTCAAGAACTGAAAATGTACAACCCCAGCTACCTTGTTGTAATAGCCTTAATAATTTCCTGTAGACTCCCATCATGAGCTAAATCTCTGGAATCACAGTCCATAGTTTATTTGAGACCAGACAGATATTCTTAAAATCAAACTGATACAAAGAATGTTCATCTCTGGACTTTCCTGCCTCACTTTTGTCAAACTCTGCAGCCTTTCAGTACAGCTAATGGCTTAGCATTTCTGATATATCATATTTTCTAACTAGTCTCCTGCCTTATATAGCTCTGTGGCTACACACAGATGTTGCATCTGTTGTGGGATCAGCTGTCCTGCAATTTGTTCTGGAATGGAGAAGTCAAGGGCTTGGCATGTCCACACATCACTCTTCAAAGCAGGTTTAAAGATTGGCTGGATGCACTGCTGCTCTTCTACCAGCAGTTGGCCAGAGAGAGCACACATCTTAGCATACCTGGGGAGTCAAGTATCCATAGGTTCCTGTAACTCAGCCACTTCCAAGTAAAGCACTCAGGGGTCGTTCAAATCATGGATAGGTAGCAGAATTTGTGCGAGAGGGGTTTTGGTCTGATTCACCAGGCAGCTCATGGCCCTGACTGCCTGACTGTATTTCCAGTACATTTGTGCTGCCTGCCATCACTGATTGTGCTCTGGAGTGTCCACCATCATTGGCTGATAGAGATCCATATGTGGTCATTGCCTTGTAGACCAACTGGCCCAGCATTGTAAACCTGTGAGGGATACTAAGCAGAAAAGGCAACATCAGCACGCACTGATGGCTGCCATGACTACTTCCATTAGCACCAAGAATGAGGGAATACAAATGAGTATGTGGGGGAGAACCTCATGCACGTGCTCAAAGAACGGATGGTACGTGGCTACATCCAGATCCTAGTCCATGACAGCTGTTGCCCTGAAGATCTTTTGGCTGCAGGTCAGTGCATTGTTGCCACGTGGATGTGGGAGCAACCCCAAGCTGTGGAGCGGTGTTTCTGGGCCAGGGAGATGAGGAGCCACTTGTGGAAGTGGATCATCATGGCCACCTGAGATGATGAGCTGACTTATGCATATCCAGGGCACCTTCAAACACTGCAGGAGCCTAGTGAGACACTGAGTTGCAGAGCTCTCCAGCTCCTCACCCACCAACACTGCATTGCCCAACTTCACCTGACCCAACCATAACAGTGGCCTGCCCCTTACCATCTCTGGGGCTTGTCCTGTCACAGGTTGGATTTTCTGGAGCAAGAAGTCCATGTTGGGAGATGGCTGGTTGGAAAGCTGAACACTGATGGGGCAGGATAAACCAGACCCTTGTTGTCCAAGCCTAGGCCCATTTCAGAGTCTGCGCAGCTCTGGTGGTGAGTCTACACAGCTCAGCAGGATGGACTGGGAGTCCCCATTTTGGTTCACTGGTTGGGTTCCTATGCTGGCCTGTGAGGGCTATGTGTCTTCAACCATTGTCATATTGGCATCCTCATCGTTCTCCTAGGCTGCAAAGGCTGCCATATCCACTATGTTTTTGGAGATGACGATGTCACTGACCACAAAGATGCGGGAGAGTTCCTCATAGTGGGCACATGTGAAGCTACACATGCCTGACACAGTTACTATGCCACATCTTTGTGAACTGATGCCTCAGTACCTTGTACTTGGACAGGAACTGGGCTCAGTCACAGGCATGTGCCTAGGCTGCCACTTCCTATGAAAGTTATTCAAAGACTTCCTTGTTTTAGTGGTTTGACTGGAGCATTTGCTGATTCTCAGTCTCACCACAGATGATAATCACTCCCTGGACCTCCTCTCTGGTCTAATTGCTGCTGCATTTGTTCATGGTGCTGGAGTCTTCATTTTGATGGGCCATAGTGGAGGGAGGATGGATGGGTGTGGGGGGGCATGGAAGTCCAAACTTGCTTCTGAGGGTGTTGGATGGATTTAATGGGTCCTCCCTGATAGCAAAATGGTTTTGTGGATGGAGGTTCCCAATAATGGGTGGTGTTTGAGGGTGGTTCAGTGGATGCAGGCTCCAATGCTGGTCTTGGGTGGGTGGTAGCATGAAATGGCTGGTAGTTCAGAGACAGAGGCAGCCACCCGAGGCCTGACATCTCTAGGCAGTAGAGTTCTGTGGTCAGGGCCAGAACAGCTGCACAAAATTCAAGAGAGACCAGAATCAGGACTGACGCAGTGCAAGATATCTGGAAGTCTGACCAATCCACTTGTCCCACGATAATATTGCAGGACAACACTTCAAACATCTGTCATGATAGCATATGACAAACTGTTGCAAACCTGCAAACCTTTCTGGTGATTTGTCCTGCAACAAGTGACAAGGATGTCTAAATGCTCATGTTGTCCCACAATAAAACATTTTCTCCCACAACAAGGGTGACATCTATTCGTAGCCCCTATGTAGGTATTACAGGGCTTTGGCTCAGAAGCTTGTTGGCCCTGAACCTTATTTTCCTACTGCCTCTCAATCTCTGAGCCAATGAACCCAATGAAACATTTTGAGATATGTTGTGTTATTCTAGAGCTGCTAAATATGGCTCATTTGAATCCACCAAGGATTTTTCTTTATTATACAGAAGTCCTTGACTACAGGAAAGCTAACTTTGACAAGTTCAGGAGGCTTGATGTTGAGGCCCTAATGGACCAACCCAAAGGGAAGGGTAGTTCAGGATGAGTGGTTGCTCCTCAAGGGAGTGATCCTGGATGCACAAGCTAAGTGTAGTCCATCTTGGAGGAAAGGCAGCAAAAGGGCACAGCCCCCTTGGCTCTGCAGGGAACTAGCAGACCTCTTGCCTTTAAAAAGAAAGACCTACAAAGGATGGAGGACTGGATCCACCTCCAAGGAGGAATATTCTGCACTCCTGCAGGGAGTGAACCAGGAAAGCCAAGGCTGCGACTGAACTCCAACTAGCTACAAGTATCAAGGACAATAAAAAGTCCTTTTTTAGATATGTGGGGAGCCAGAGGAAAAGCAAGGGCAACATTAGACCCCTGCTAAACCAGATGGGACAATTGACAACCGATGCCCAGGAAAATGCCAACTTGCTAACTGAGTACTTTGCATTGGCTTTTCACCAGTCCCAAGGGGCAACCCATTATAGGACAGGAACGCCTGGGTGAGGGTGATCCCTTACCCTCCGTCAATGCTGCAATCTACACACACACACACATATATATACGCACACACACACACACACACATACATACACACTAACCAATTGCCTGTCAAGAATGATGGGGGGGGGGGGTGAAACAGGCAGGGATGGAGCCCTGGGCCCCACCCCATCTGGCCCCGCTCCTCCTTCCTCCGACTGCTTGGGGTTCAGGCCTGCTCCTCCCCTTCCTGCCACAGCAGCAGTGGGGAAGAGAGGAGTGGGTATGGGCCCAATGCAAGGGAAGATCAGGCCCGCAGGTGAGAAGAAGCTGGGTCATCACACTAGGAGCTGGGGGGGGAGTGGAGCACCAAGCCCGGGCCAACCCAGCAGCGGTGGGGGGACAGGAGGAGCAGGCATGGGGTCAACATGGAAGAGTGGGGGTGGGGAGGAGTGGGCCCAGGCCAAACGGGGGGAGGAGGCTCACTCCTCCCCACCCCCCGCACCTGCCGTCTTGGGCTGGGCCACACCCGCAGTGCTCCCCCGCCACGGTGCGCTGGCTTTTCCCCCAGCTCAGGTTCACTCCCCTCTCCCCCCCCACATTGGGTCCAGGCCCAGTCCTCCCTTATCCCTATTGTCACCACTGACACCATGGTGTACCCGCTCCTCTCCCCACCATGTTGGGCCCGCTGAGGGATTGAAGGAGTGGGCTTGGGGCCAATGCAGGGGAGGAGCGTAGTTGAGGAGCAGGCCTGAAGGGGGAAGGAAGCCTGC